>NC_056762.1:35211029-35541863 GCF_018687715.1 Carya illinoinensis | reverse complement strand
TATAATTATTTTTACGTATTTTTTTATATATTTTATTAATATAATTATTTGTATATTTAAAAAAATTAATACAACTAATTATATTAATAAAATACATTAAAAATATATAAAAATATTATAAATAACATTACTCTCTTATTTTTTTTTTTTTGCATTTGAGCGAAACTGTCGGAGTTGCTGGACCATTCAATACACCTTGCGCAATAAGAATTAGATCTTTTCGAAGGATATTAGTTAATTAATGAATATAGAATAATATTATATATAATTATGAAGTACATAAATATTATATAATTATTTTAAAAAAGAATAAAATTTATTATTAAAAAATTATTTTTTATATAAATTTATATTTATTAATTTTTTAAATAATTATACGAAATTTATACATTTAAAACTGTAGATATTATTTATTAAGTTGCACAGAGCATTCTTACCTCAAAAAGCAAAATATCAACTAAGAAGGGTGCGGTAGGAAACAGACAGAGGGATAGGGTAACCCACGAAAGAGCCAATGGGACTATGATGGCAATGGGAAAGTTTTGTATACTATCTCATCAGATTCTCAATCACTTTACTGATCAAATCGAAGTCCTCTCAAGCTAAAAGGTCGCTGGCTATATATGAACTCTACGCAGAGAGAAATGGAAACCCTTTTCTCCATCCTTCACTGTACTCATTACATTTATCTTTAACTTGATAAGAAGTACAATATTTTTATAAATTTAAAGCATTTATATTTATAATTTCATATTAAATTAATTATTATATTTATTAAAATAATAATATAATTTTTTTTAATAATAATTTTTTTAATTTTTTTCTTCATATTTTATAATTATACCAACTATATGAATATTAATAGGTTAATTTAATACTTAAATAATTGATTTCCAACTAATTTAAAATAAAATAAAATAAAACTATTATTTATTAAAATTAAAATAAAATATTAATTTAAAGATAAAAATAGAATAATAGACCTTCATATTTAAAGAAATAACAACAAATATTATATTTCAAAACTTTATAAATATCCTTTAATAAATTTAATATAGATTCATTTTAAATAAATTTATTAAAATTTAAAAATATATTAATGAAGTCAATACTAATACTCTAATCCTATCATTTCCATTTGTCCAATCACATCTTTTCTCTCATCTGTCAATCTATCTTTCTAGTACACCGTAATTGTTACATTACTTAGATCTATCATGCGTTTTTCTTTGATATATATGTATATTATTTCTTTGATATATATGTATATTATTTTACTTTTAGTGCAGCAACTTGATATGGTAATCCTCATTTTCACGCACCAGAAAAAGGAGATACGTTTTTTGTCCGATTAACGAACTTATCATGCTCCAAATCTGAGAAATATTTTACTTTGTGCTTGGATTAAGATTTTATATGAAAAACAAAAATATCATCATGTTATCTTGTCATAGATTCCAATTTCGTTCTTTGCTATTCATCATTTTGTTCTTTTACTTTCTCAGTACGTACATAGCTGGAAAAAGTTTCAATGGAGCTGTTGAGCAGATTCTACGATATCTCCTTTCCCTCAGAAAGATGTATAGAGGTACGTGGCTTAGCTAAAGGAAGCTAGGGCAAAGATTAAAAAATGGCCTCTTATTCATTGCAGTTATAATTTCCTTGGCCTGTTAATATTTGCTTTTAACATGTTAAAAAATCATTGCAAGATTTTATATGCATGTGAGGAACCCCTTGGTTGGCCTGAAAACGGGTGCAGAAAAAGAAAAACAAAGACAGATGGGAGAGGGTGGGCAGCGGACAAGATGCGTCAGCATTAGCAGAGATACAATTACCTATGCAATCAATTAAAGAAGTGAGGCACAGATGAAATGAGAGATGAGAAGGGGGAGGAAAAAACCCAAAGCAAGTCAAATCCAGACTGATAAGATAATATTTAAGACAAAATTGGGTTGTCCCATGAAATGACCTTGTGTTTCCACACAGCTAGCTAGCTAGTTGTACGTTCCTTTTTTATTTTTGTCCATTATTTATCATTTTATTTTTGTAAATCCGTCCCTGTCATAATTATGACTGGGTTTTGCCGGAATTCTCCATATAGCTGCTTGCCCACATGGGGTATGTATGGTCTAGATCACCGTCCTGCTCTTTCTAATTTGTTCGCACTTCTAGCTGGCGGTACCTACTACGCTTGGAGATATATGCTCCGAGGGTCTCGATCTCTGTCGTCTTTCTTGATGATCATCTGCAGTTTCTTCTTTCAATTCATTGTATAGTTCCATAAGTCGTGTTTAATTTGCGCTATTTAGGAACAACTCAATTTCTTGCACGTTCACGATTTTCGAAGTCCAATTTATGCTTTCATCAGGTTGTTCCATTCGGTTTTGCTAAGTTATTTATAGATGAGCAATGATATGCACAAGTGTTAAAAAAATTTATTTCTTAAAATAATATTACGTATAATTATAAAATATTACACATTCGCTTTTAAAAACTAAGTTATTATTTTATATAAATTTTATATATTCTTTTTTTTTTTAAATTATACAATAATTATATATTTCATAACTATAAATATCAATTTTCTTATTCTTAATATATATGTCTATTTTATAAGTCATTTGCGATCTATTCACTTAATACTGCCTTTGCTTTTAGTTGTTGAGATGAATTTAAATTAAATGAGTTAATTTATAAATAGAAGCATTTTATGAATATCTATTGATATGTATAATAATAGTCAATAATACTATTTCAAATATATAAATAAATAGCTTTGTTATTCATTATTCTACATGTAATATATTATATTTATTTTTAATTTTTGTATTTTTTTAATTTTATTCTTACTAAATAATCAAGTTCGTCTATTTATTATCTCTATATCACATATTTAATAAAAAAATTAAAAAGATTATGTGTAATATAAAAATATGAGTAAAATTTATATATATATATATATATATATTTATATTAATGGTCAATAATGCCTGTATCTTTGTGCGGGATATTATTTATGTCGATCTTATTGTCTGATCATGTTCACGAACTTCGGCTCAAAAACTGGGAAATGATGGCCTACCAAAAAAAAAAAAAAGGTGGGTTATCGTAGTGAATAATTGGGAGGGGACCTATTGCCTTGAAAACTCCATCTTCATTTACGGTTTATGCGATCTTCATTATTATTTTTAATTAGGCAAATTATTTTCGAAGGAATACTCCTTATTGGTTGGGAGATTTGAGGGTGGTGTCATTCGACTCAATAATAGTATTGGCTACGCGATTTTCATTCTCTCCAACAATTTTATATTTAATACGTACATATTTCTCGCTGAAGGGAGAATAACTTGCTTTGAGCCTCTTGCAGCTTGATGTTAAAAAACTCTTACCTTAGGGCGATTAGATAATTCTATCTAAGTTAGTGTAGTGTATATTTGAAATTGCGATAAAAAATATAATTTATTATTTTAGGGTTTATAGTTTAAATAATAATTTTTTCTATTAAAACATTATTTATTATTTAATAATTATATGTTTAAAACACTTACAAACATATTACATTTGTTTAGAAATAAGTTAAAAAATTACTTTTTGATATAGAAAAGACAATTATTTGATTTTTTAAATATTATAACTATATTCTTAAAAGTATAAATGTTGTAATTATTTTAAAGTTACATTGATATTTTCGCTCATTGACAGTAATTTTAAACATTTTGCATTATCCAAAAAATTACCTTTTTAGAAAAAGTATCAAACATACCTTTTAGTTTATTAAAATTAAAAAAATATATATTTTAATATGTAACACTCTGATAATTTAATTTTTTATTAAAGAGTTTTTATAGTTATTTAATTACTTAGACTCCTAATACAATCTCAAACATGCCCTTAATGCTCATATAAATATAAAAAAATTATATTTACAAGTCGATATAAAGAACACATTCTTTATATAATTGATTTGGAATGACTTGATATACAAGATAAGTTTTAAGATCAAATTTATTGCAAATGAAATCTTGCCATATAAATGGTGAGCACCAACTTATTAATACAATAACTCAAAAATATATTCCTATATTGCCGAGAAAATAAAAGAGAGAGCGGAGAAAAAGCTAGATGAATATTTTAAAGATGCAATTCGAAGCTCTATTTCGACAGAACATAAATACTGTCCATGAAATCAGTTACCAGTATTTGTCAAGATGCCCTAGCTGCTTAATTATGCTACAAAAAGCTCGATTAAACTTGGTATGGTGCGTCATTTGAATTCTTCATGCCGGAGACAAGTAGCATAGTATAAACGAATGTCAGAACATTAGCAAAAATTAATGATTCATTACAGTTGGTACGTACTTTCTCAATATTGTTTAAGAATTAAAGCAAACAGAATTTAGCAGCTTTGTGCTGTTCAACCACTGATAATGATAATTAAATATTATTACAAATCATGAATAAAATAAGTAATAAATAAAGGAGAGATTCACGTTGAAAAAAAAAGAAAAGTGTTGCTTACCATCGTCATATATTTATCAATATTTAAGATTGGTATATATATTATATAACGAACTTGTACTTCGGTCGGAAGAAGTATCTGGATCGAACATGGTCTACTTTTCTCCCTTTTTCTCTTTGTTCTTCTTTTTTTTCCCTTCTTAGATGTCAAATCAGAATCAATATTTTAATTATCGGATGAATTATTCCCAATAAAAGTCTGCATTAGGAATTATTTGATATCATATAATGGTGATGTATGGCTACTGTTTCTCATTTTTAAGGATTTAAGGTATGAGAATAGTGTGATATCCTATATAATAATGATAAGGACAAGTGATAAATGAGATTTCATATTATTTAAAAATGAGAAGTTTTGACTCTTTATAAACTTTCAATAGTGTTTCAATTGTATTATTAACGAATTTTTTTGAAGTATAAATTATGTGATTTGAGTCTTTCATTTGAGTGTTATAAATTGAATCAGAGCTTATTCCAATAAAAAATGTGAGATTTGCATCGTTCCACTTGATAGATAGGTTGGATGAGGACGTCGGTAATTTAAGAAGAGTAAATTGTGATATCCTATATAATAAAGATAAAAATAGATGGTAAATGAGATCTTACATTATTTGGAATAAGAAGTTATTTTTCTTTTATAATATTTCAATGAGGTTCTAAATTCTAATTATATTATTGATTGATCTTTTAAAAATATAAAATATGTAATTTGGATCATCCATTGAGGTGTTACAAAGGTGAAAAAGATTATCTCGAAAATGTTTCTTCCGTGCGCACGAATCATGTTCCAAGAAAAGGGAACGCCATGTTATAGGATGCATTATTATAATGTCTCATTGTCCAAGAGGAGTATGGTAAGAAAAATAACAAATAATTATATATAACTTGAGGGAATATGTTAGACAATATTCATGTTATCAAGTCAATGTGTAGAACACATCTAGTAAAATGTTTACATGATATAGTTTAATTTAAAAGATAAATTTTAAATTTTAAATCTTATAAATTAAATCATACTATTTAAGTTATGTGAATGGTATAATCTACACATATACACTAACTTAAAAATATAATAACTGTATATTAGATATAGTTTATAATTGCGATAGAAAAAATGTTTTTCAATCTAATACATCAAGCCGGCATTCTAATCTATTTGGACTGTTTTTCATAGTGTGCTAGGCATTCCGTTAGTAAATACATTTTCATTTTCGTAATGAGAAATGGTTTCTTTTTTTCTTTTTTTTTAGAGAATAAGACAGTATTCTAATTTTATTAATAAACTCTCATTTATGGCGGAAAAATACCAAGAAATGGTTACTATATAAAAATTATTTTATAAAATGGGCATAGCCTTAGGCCTTCTGAGTTAAGAATCAAGATCTCCAAATTATCAAGGCTATATATGCAGGTGACGAGACGTTGATGAGTGCATTGGAAGTTTAAAGTACTAGAGGAGAATAACATTCAACATCGATTGGTTGAGTGAATTGAATTATCTTGGCGTGCCAAATCTTTGATAATAGAGTTACAGAATTCCTCTAATTTATTAAGTCGAGTCTTGAGATTAGCGAAGTGCCATATAAAATATGAGGTTTTGGTTATCTACATAGTTAGCATGAACACAAAATAAAATACAGAAAAATTCTATTTCTAATCATATTTATTTGACATACAAAACATGTCACTTATTTAAAAACTTGTCACATCGGTAAGTATAAAAGAGTGCTGTATTTTGTTTTGTTTTGTTTTTAATAATTGTAATGGTCCCATGCACGTTAAATGATGTGGTTATGATCTTTAGATACTGACTTGTAACTAACAAAGCTTTACTAAACATAACACACATGAGTGTAGAAGACAATTTGGAAGATGAATGTCCAAAGTGCAGTTAAAATATTTTTATGGAGGGCTTGCAAAAATGCACTACTTAGAGTTTCTAACTTGTGTAGAAGAAAGATTGTAGAGGAAGATCTTTGTCCTATTTGTAAGATATCTTCATAAATAGTGGGTCATGCTCTTTGGAGTTGTGAAGGAGCGAAGGATGTTTGAAGTCAATGCAGTATAAAGATTCAAAAGATGGTATTCCATAGCACCTCTTTTCTAGAAATATGGAGCAGACTTTGCACTATTCTTCAGCTAGAGGAGCTTGAAATAGCAGCAATTGCATTAAGGCTAATTTGGCAGAGAATGAATGATGTTATTCATGGCAAAAAGTTTGATCATCCTTCAACTATACAGATCAAGGCTAAGGAGAATTGAAATTCTTTTCAACATGCTCAAATCCCACATCAGTCCCCCACAACAGCAGTATTCACATGTTCAACAAAAGTGGATGAAGCCTTCTGAACTAGTTTTTAAAGCTAATTGGGATACTGCAATCAATAAGGAAATGGGAAAAATTGGCATTGGGGTCATTATTCGAGATGAAGGAGGGCAGGTGATTGGGTCTCTTTGTGCTCCTAGAGATGTAGATGTTTCTCCAAGAGTGGCTGAGTCTATAGCAGTGATTATGGCAACCAACTTTTGTAAAAACATGGGCGTTCATTTTCTCATTCTAGAAGTAGATGCTTTACAAGTGGTGAATAGTCTTTCAAGTGCACATACAGATTGGAGCCAAGCAGGTTGGTTAATAGAAGACACCAAAGCTTTGCTTAACTCTTTTGCAAGTTGGTCTCTTAAACACACTAGAAGGGCTTGCAATAAAAGCAGCTGATGTTTTTGCTTGGGAAGCTTTATTTCTACAAGAGGATCTTATAAACATGGAAGAAATTATATTTTGTATCCAATCAATTGTATCCCAAGAGATGTTGTAAGACTTGTTGAGAAATAAAATTACTCTTTCTATCCAAAAAAAAAAACGTAACACACCATGAGTGAACATTACAAAAATGCAAAATATAATAGGAGGCATTTGGATGGAAAGTCATGTAGTGTAAAAGCCAAGTTTTGGGAATGGAAATCTCTTTACAAAAACAACCTAAATTAATAAACGGCCGCAACCCGATGTGATGTTGGAAACGATCTGAAATGTTGTGAGTGCGATTTTTATCAATGCCCAAATATGACTTTGTCCAAGTGATGAATCACTAAAATGTTGAGTCGACTTTAGGAAAACAAACTCATGGATTCTTAAAACAGAAAATCCTGACTTGAGTGTCATTCGGACAATGAATTGATGAATTGAGATAGAAAGTTGAATAAAATATTATTAAAATTTTAAAAAAATTTTAAAAAATTATGATAATTAGAGAAGATGAATTATTAAAGATCACTCTTGTATCCAAACCAGATCTTATTAGATGTCCTTGCCGATGCCCCTTGCTTGACAAGATATCATTTGAATATGTCCCTTTTTTTAAAATATATAAAGATTAAAAATAAAACAAAAATAAAAATTTAATAATATCAAGGGATATTGGGGGGGATCCTAAGAAACAAAAATAAATAGTTGCTTTTCTAAGGTGAACTACCCTATGAGTATTTACTTTGAGTAGGCCCATCCACGTCTCTTTACAGCGAGTATATTTGGCCGTATTCGTTTCAGACTTCCAAAGAAAACATTACATTTGAGAAGGAACGAACATTTATTATTCTGATAATGCAACTATTAACAGCCAAAATGAGACCTAAAATTAAAGGGCAGAGGGCTCATTGCTTGATGGTAAGCTCAGCTCTTAGATGGACAACACCATTGATAAAATAGAGGCTGTCATCAGCCATGAATGCCGTCCAGGTTATTCCAAACAGATTTTGATACCCGACGGCCTTCCCTCCTGCGAAATTACAATTTCCCTTGTGCTTGCTTACAAACTCCTTATTTGGCTGGGACCTCGCTGCAAACTCATACTCAACTGTAAAACTAACTGATCGCTTCTCTAGAATCACCAAAAATAGTCCAAAGCTGTGTAAGCCTCGTTGGTCCAAGTTGCAGTGGGCTGACAAGAAAAACCATCGCCCACCCAGTTGAAAAGGCAGTGAGTAAGCAACACCAGCTGGAAACAGACATTCACACTCCTCCCGCTTCAGGTCCAGGTAAACAATACATTGCTGACGGGGCAGTTGAAATTCGACCACCTTGATTGGGCGATATTTGTATGCCCGCTCCACATATTGCCGACAGGTGGCACTGGCCTCTGCAGCACGGGAGCGCTGCTGGTGCGGTGCCTCAGCCTTGAAAAAGAGAGCCTCAAGCACAAGTTTTGTCAACAGGGCAGGATCAAAGTCATTGCAAGTAGAAACCTTCCTTAGTTTTCGGGAGGTCATGTATGGAAAACGAATGAGGTGACGAAGCCGTGAGCCAAGGATCTCTCTTCGGTTCTCAAGTTTTGGGTAATGAGTTCGAGCCCATTGCAGCACAAATTCATATACAGCATCCTCTGAAGGTACTTGGAGATCATCACTGGACAATACTGCCTCAATACCAGCCAGGGGCAAGTTTAGCACCTCATCACGAAACCTGGAACATGCAGCAAAACAATCACTTTTTTCTCATATCTTTGATTTGAATTTAAGTCGCCACAACTGAAATTTGAATATTATATAAAGAAAAATTATATTTTTCATCATCATCCTCTTAGCATCCCTTATGTAGCATTAAATGATTAGCACACAAGTGGAACATAACAAAAAGTTTTCAATCATTTATTAACACATCATAAGATAGTGGGAGGATGATGGTAAAAGGAATTGTGAGTAGCATTACTCTTGTATAAAATGCAGGCACTATTTCACAAGACTGATCAAATATCCTAATCATTGACAAAATAAGAAAAGAGGAAAAGAGACATTATATGTCTTACAGTCTAAGTAATAATGGGCCCAAACAAAATTTTACCATATGAACCTAATATAAACCAGAGAGGAGCTTCACGGATTAAGCAATCATAAAGAAAGTATGTCAGGAAAAACTCACTTGGTTATGTCTTTGTAGCGTACAACAAGAAACTGTTTTGCTGCATTAGTCAATGGCTGAACTCCATCAGCCATTGAAACACTAGAAGGTAGATCTAAATAAAGCAATGCAGACTCGCAAGTCATTGGCAGGTTCATTAATAACCGGCTACAATATCTCAAGCATGATTCAACCTCAAATTTGTTAGCAGCCATCAGCACATCCAACAGTGCAGGAGCTGTTGTTGTTGACAAAGTATTGCTGTACATGAAATTAAGAAGGTCCATGAGGGCTGCTTCCTCTGCTCCAGTGACATAATAAGAAAGAAACAGTAATTAATTAGTATTGACTTGTAATATGGAGAAGCTGATACACACAAGTAGACAATAAAACGTAATGAAAGTTGTGTGATTACCAGATGCATGAATCTGTAGAGTTACATGTTGCTGCTCTGACTCTCTAACATCATTTGAAAGAAACTACAAGAGGCACAAATCAACGAGTGAGAAAAATTATCAAAGGAACAAAAGCAGCAAAACCAGATAAAGACTCCCTCCACCTTATAAAAAAATGGACTCTTTGCTGCTAAAATTGGAGAGCTTATGTGTAAGGTTTTGACTCTAAGAACTGTTGCACGGTCCATGCTCCACAATGAATCCTTACCAGGTGCAGCTTCATCATCTACAAGGATCTAACAGAGTGAAAACCAAAAGACTATCTATTTATATTCGATATTACATGCTGCTGCAATTACTGCATATGTACCACCATACACGCATGCAAATTGATGGAAAAAAAAAAAAAAAATGTAAATTTACATGCAGCTAATAAGTAGGAGATAAACACCACTTCATCTTCTCCTTATATAAAATTGGAAAGATAATTTCTAGATAAAGGGAATAGCACAAATGATTTTTTCTTTCTGATGAGAAATAACACAGGAAGAAAATGGGTATGAGGAATAATGAGATATGCACAATAATCCTGGTCAGTTCTCCATATTACACCAATAGAAGGTCCCAAGTTTAAATAGAAATAAAGAAACTGATGATTTTTTTTTTTTTTGATAAGTTCTGGTAGAAACTGATAATTGAAGATACAAGATATACCATGGTGATTCCAATTAATCCCAACACCTGAAGGTAATTCCGCAATCGTTGCTTCCTCATCTTGAATTCCATAGCCCAAACTATCCTCTGTATTTGGCATGTTACAGTTTAAAACCAGCTCTTCCCATTGCATGGGCACTAAGTCCCACATTGGATGGCTAAAGTCTGATAAAGGTGATTGAGTATGTAAAAGTGCATTTATTGCCAAGTTTCACATAGGTTCCTCATATGGAAATAGGTTGTATCACGATTCTAAGGAACTCCAACAAAAATCTTGACTAGTCTTTTTGGAGTATAAGCCCAGATGTGGCTTGGGCTTTCCTTGGGACAACAATATTCTTCTACCACTTCTTCAACCCAGCTTCATAAGGTCAGCAAACACAATACAGTGGTAAGACGCATGTAACTTCCTAACATGGTAAATTATGCAGTTACTACAACATTCGGGGGTAGTGAAGGGAGGATCATTGGCAGCCTTTTACCCCAAACACAATAGAATAAAAAGCATAATGATCCCAATAGCCGGCAAGAAAGCATTAAAGCCTAGTGTATCCTTCAAAAACTATGCAAAGCCTATGAAAGAGATGCCACCAACTGAAGTCACAGAGAAAAAGAAAATACTTCAACAACATCATGTTCTCATGCATGCTGCCCCTACATTATCAAACTTTTAGTAAAGCATCTGCATTCAGACCCTAAGGCAATCTGATCCATCCAAGATTAAAATAATGATGATGACGATGAAGATGATGATGATGATGGAGTATTCATTCCAAATCAGGCTCGGCTCCTAGTTCATTCACTAAATCCCCAGCCCAGCATTTTTAAATTCAAAATGCATACAATGGGTTAGAAGGTTCTTCGATATTACCTGCGGCACCAATGGAAATGCCGCCCATTTTACAATACTAGTCTGTTGTGTAGAAATCACAATCACAACTTCAGATAAATCCCACAGTTAAAATCATGTGTGCCAAAGCATGAAATTATAATGGGAAATGCATCCCAGTTCAGCGATACTGCTTGCTCATAACTTATCACCAGCCACCGCATTTCAGTATTGAACATGCATACCATTGGCTCAAAGGCTCTACAACGTTGTATGGCAGTGGATACACGTGCTAATGTTGCACATTTACAACAGCAGTCTGTCTTCTCTCGATAGCAACATCATCATAACATCGATACAATTGTTTTATCGTGTGCATCAAATGAAAGTACAATCATGAACCATATAATCCTCTAAAATGATATCTAAAGTGGTAAGTGTCATATCCAAACACATTGAAATAGAAATTTCTCGGGGAACTATAAACTACAAAATAGAACTCAAAATTCATCTAATAGCCTAACCACAGGAAACGGAAAAACCCAAATATTCTTTCAAAATCCTTCATTTAGTCGTCAACCAAACAGAACCCACTTGCATTAACAATAAATTTACAACCACTAACCCACATGCACACACAGAACATCCCAGAAAGATAAAAGAAACTCGCATACCAGTCTCTTTCATAATATCCTCCCATGTGGACACAGAAGAATCGCGAATAATCTCAATCCTCAGGACGCGATCGGAGAATTTGCTGTCGTTAAAGGCGAACGCGAAGTTCGTGCCGGAGCCGTTGGCGAGCCCACCCGTCGAGTCGTCCATGATTGTCCGGGAATCAAGCGGGTCTTTGTTCGAATCCCGCACGCCCAGACCCTAGAAAACCCTCGATTGAAAAGTACTCAAAGAAACCAATGCTAAACGTGTTGACAATAGTTTTGCTTCATTGGTTGAAACATCCATTAAGTTCACACGTCCAGAGGAAAAAGAGAGAAAATTTAATGACATTTAAGTAGTTACTTTCTCAGTTCTCATTCTGTCCAGAACTTTAATGGTGAAATTGTAATAAATAGCATAACAAAATGAGACTGTAAAAGTAATATCAAGTTCTGAGTATTGAGATGGGTAAATAATTTATGGGTTTTAGAATATAAAATAAATACGGTTAATTTTAATAATTTTAAATATATATTAAATGGGGGATGTTGAAGTTTCTTTCTTGAATATGGTAATAGAAAATTCCGGATTCATATCCCAGTAAATCAAATCCCAGAATGTCTTAAATGAGATAGTATTAATTCCCTTTAAATAAATGAAAAGAGGTGTTTTCATTTTGGACGTTTTCTCTGAAGATCACGAAAACTGTTTACCTTGTCTGGTAGAAAAAAGTTACGAGTCTTGTGGATTTGGATTCGTAGAGATATTGACGGGATTTTATGGGAGAGAAGCAGACTTGCGTCTTGAATTTGAGTCCAAGAATGTCAAGAACCGGAGAAGAGTGCAGAGAATCTTGAGTGAAGGAAGGAAGAACTCGTGACTGTACATGCTGCGAGTCTCTTTTTTATTTTTATTTTTAATTTTATTACATAAAAGTAATATTTCATATTAATCTGCATATCAATACCGATTCATTCATATTTAAAATTTAAATTAACACTATTTTTAATAAAATTTACTTTTTGATCAATCACATTAAATTAATACACATATTAATATATAGTTGTATTTATAATTAAATATTTTTTTTAATACATTTTCTGGAGGGGATTTAGAACCATTCTCAAGTCGATGAATTCTAAGAATTTAGAGGAGCTGAAATGGAAGTTGCGGCCTTGTTTGATTAACTAAAATAAAAAATTTCATTTCATCTCAATTTATCATTATATTTTTTTTAAATTTTAATATAAAATATAATAAATAATCTTACTTCTTTAAATCTTAATATAAAATTAATATTTAAAAATTATATTATAATAATATTTTATTTATTACTATTTAAAATATTTATCTATTTTATTGTGTAACTAAGCACGTTAAGTTGAGTCCTCCCATGAGCGGCTATAGATACCTATTAGGGGCGGTATCTGGCAAGTTGATCGTGGGATGTGGCTCCGTACTTAGATCGTGCCCTCTTCTAATGTTTTGCTACGCGACGGGTCGACCATGCAGTGACAGACGTACCTTGTGTCTTAATTAGGACGGACCTACCTTATGTCGTAGAGCTTCTATATTGGTTTATGTATATATATATATATATATATATATATATATATGTAAAATTACATTTTTTAGAGATTTAAATTTTTTATATAAGCAAAACTTTCATATTATTTTATATAAATTTGAGATAAAATAATAATAAAATATTATTATTTTATTTTTATTTTTTTATTTTTTTAATAGAGTTTATAATTTCTATGTATTGGGTTAATACATCTAATTAGCACCTAAATAAATTTCATTAACATCTAATATATGTATTCAGAACCTTTGAGAGAGAGGTGCACGGGTTTGATGTTTAAATATATAAAATATTTGAGTAAAAAATTTTTTAGAAAATGAATGAGTAAAATATGTAGTAAAATATATAAAGGTAAAATATGTAGAAAAATAACGGGAGGAGAGAGAAAGAATTATTAAAATATATTTTAGAGAGTAAATAATAGATTTTCAAACATGTAAATGTATTGTTCATATATATGCAATATTTAAATATGCATAATCTAATGTAGATGGATTTATGCTTATATTATACAAATATGACTTTGCATATACATGTGCATAGACCAATGTGGATACTCTAAGGGGGGCCATGGCCCCTCCTAAGCCTATAAAAAATTCAAAATATATCTTATGTTTTATTTATAACTTTATAAATATAGCAAATAGTTGCCTGAAAAAACTTACAATCCCTATATGTTTTTTAAAATTTTCTAAAATCTCAATATATTTAGAAATGTCTTTCTCTATTTTTTTCCTATAATTTCAAAATTTTGTATAATTTCTATATATTATTTATTTTCAATGATGTGGTCTCATCAAAATTAAATTAAAACTTAGTTTAGAAAAAATAATAAACTTATTAGTATGGATCTCTAAGTTTTTTTTTTTTTTTTTTGTTATACAATATTAGATTTCTTAATATAGAATTCAAAGTGAAAATATAAGAAAAATTATTTAATGTTAAAAATTTACATGAAAAATAGTTAAGAGATTTTATCCTCTAGACTTCTTTGAATAAAAAAAATTATTTAATGTCTCAATTAAAACATTATATGCTTAATGTCATATGAAAATATTTAGATTTTGCATGAAACTTTATAAACTATGTTGAACTCAAAGTTTCAAGTTTCATGTGATTATAAATCTACACATGGATTTTGATGATAACAAATGAATTCAAAGAATAAAAGAGTTTCAAGCTCAAGTTGTTCACACAATGGAATCAAGCACATCAAAGAATCAAGCATGAGCAAGAAGGAAATAAGTTCACATTAAAGTTATAGAGTAATGTTGTAAATCTCTTAAAATTCGAAATTAGGATTAATGCTCAAAATTAATATTTTATCATAAAGCATGAAAATACATTTTCCACATGTGCATGAATTTTTTTGAAAATTAAATTTGAAAATTTTGAAAGATGATTGATTGTCATCTTTTGCATGTGCATGCCTTGATTAAAGGGTTAAACTTTGAAAATATTAAAGATGATTGATTGTCATCTTTCACATGTGCATGTTTTATTTGAATATTTTCAAAAGTGATTGATGCTTTTTTAGACTTATACAAAAGGTAGATGATTTTGTTTGAAAAATTTGAAAAGTAAAGTGTGCTCATTTTGTCATATACAAAAAGTAAAAGATTAGGTTTGAATTTTTTGAAAAGGAAAGTGTGCTCATTTTGTCATATGCTAAAAGTAAAAGATTAGGTTTGATTTTTTTTGAAAAAGTGAATGATATTGTCTTTGACAATTGAAAAAGAAGAACCTTTTATTTGAATTTTTTGAAAAAGTGAATGATGTTGTCTTTGACATGTGAATCTTTTTAAATTTGAATATGAAATCTCATATGCCTATAAATAGATCATTTGAGAGCTTCACATTTGCAACACCAAGAGTATACAACATTCATTCAAAGTTTTCATTCTCTCTTATCTAAGCATTGAGCCTTAATCCTTGTTCATTTTGAGAGATATAGTTTGCGCTGTATTATTCTTATTTCACTCATTGAGGAGTGTTTTCTGATAACCTACCCACTATCAGCTCTTGTATCAGAAAAAATGTGTGTATAACCCTTGTGTGTGTAGAAAGTATTCTACACGGGGAATAGTTGAATCACCACGTGTAAGGTGATTGCAAGTGTAGAGGGTGTTCTACACGGATCCTTTGTAGCGGTGTTGTTCAAAGGTGTAATAGGTTTCTATCTCCACCTGAAGGAGATTGAATAGTGAATTTGGGAATCCTCAAGGGGTAGCTTGAGGCGAGGACGTAGGCAGTGGGGCCGAACCTCGTTAACATACTAAGTTTGCTTCTCTCTTATCCTTACTCTTTATATTTATTGTTATTTCATATTTTGTTTATATTTTATATTATATATTTGATTTATAATTGTTATTTTTTTAATACAACTCAATTCACCCCCCCTCTTGTGTTAGTCATCTAGGTAACAATTGGTATCAGAGCTAAGAACTCTATTATAAGACTAACTATCTTTTGAGTTAAGATTTTATGGCTAACATTTCAGCTTTGTTTGGTGAAGGTCAATCTAGCAGCCGGCCTCCACTCTTTTGTGGAGATAATTACTCATTCTGGAAAGTTAGAATGAGAATATTCCTTCAGGCTCAAGGTCGAGAAATCTGGAAATGTATTGTAAATGGATCTTATATTCCAACAAAAGTGGTTGATGGAGTAAAGGTCAAAAAGGAAGAAGAAGAGTTTGATCGTGAAGACGATAGACTTTATATTTTGAATTTAACTGTTATGAATTTATTATTTAATGCTCTCAATGGAAATGAGTTTAATAGAATAATGACTTGTGCTAGGGCAAAAGAAATTTGGGATAACTTGGAAGTTACTTATGAAGGAACTTCGCAAGTCAATGAATCAAAAATTTATATTCTTACTCATGAATATGAAATGTTTAAGATGAATGATGATGAATCTATTTCTAGTATGCACACTCGTTTTACTAACATCATAAACAACTTGACAGCTCTTGGCAAAGTTTATTCCAAGGTGGAGATAGTAAAAAAAATTCTCAACTCTCTACCAAAACGATGGGAATCAAAAGTGACAGCGATTCTTGAAGTTAGAGACCTCAAGAAGCTCGAAGTCAATGAACTCATCGGTCACTTATCACCCATGAGTACACATTGAAAAGAGGAGAAGAAGAAGGAAAGCCGAAGAAGAGCATAGCACTTAAAGCTGTTGCTCATGAAAGTGAAAGTGATGAAGATGAGGAAAATGGGGATAAAGATGAAGAAGTTGCGATGATAACAAGAAGAATTCAGAGGTTCTTGAAGAAAAATAGAACTCCTCCAAGGAAATCTTTCAAAAAGTTTTTCAAGAAAGATTCAGGTAAAAATGACACTTTAATTTGTTATAAATGCAATAAACCTGGTCATATCAAACCAGATTGTCCTCTGCTAAAGAACGATCGAAACAAGGGCAAGAAAGCAATGAAAGCTACATGGGATGATGATTCAAGTAGTTCAGATAGTGAAGCAAGCAATGAAGAATCAACAAATCTTTGTCTTATGACTAAAGATGACATTGAGGTAACAAATCTTGATAATATTGAAGATCCTTCATATGAAGAATTACAAAATGTTTTAGAAGAGGTATATGAGGAATTTGAAAAATTGGGTACCAAGTATACTGCTTTGAAAAAGAAAAATTCTTCTTTAACAAACGAAATTGAAATTTTAAGAAAAGAAAGTATCATTTTGAAAGAAGAAAATCTTGAATTGAATAAGAAGAAAACCGATTTAGAAAATATTGTTGAAAACTTTACGAATGGAAAAAGAAATTTTGAAAAACTTCTTGGTAGTCAAAGATGTGTTTTTGACAAGGCAGGTTTGGGATATATGCCAAAACAAAAATACAAACCTTATAAAAATTTATTTGATAATCATTCTACATCAAAGACTAATATTCAAAATTCTTTTCATAAAAATAATTTTGTCAAAAAAGGATATTATTATAATCATTCAAGTTTTTCATATATGTCACATGCTATTTGCAATTTTTGTAATAGAAATAGTCATAATTATCATACTTGTCCTATTAGAAGAAATCATACAATAACTATTAGGGCCATATGGGTACCTAAAAATCTTGTTTCTTCTAATACTAATAAATAAATGACCCAAAGAACTTGGGTACCAAGAAAAATCATTTTAATTGTTTTTATAGGTATGCATGAAGTCTTCCACAAGCAAAAACAAATAGTTTTTAGATAATGGATGTTCAAGACACATGACGGGAGACAAGACTAAGTTCTTTGATCTTAAATCTAAAGAAGAAAGACACGTGACATTTGGAAACAATTCGAAAGGGAAGATCGTGGGAATAGGTAAAATTGGTAATGAATCTTCTCTTATAATTGAAGATATTCTACTTGTTGAAGGTATAAAACATAATCTTTTGAGCATAAGTCAATTATGTGATAAAGGATTTACAGTTACTTTCAAAATGGATAAGTGCATTATTTTGAATGATCATGATTGTAATATTTGTTTTATTGCTTTTAGAAACAATAATGTTTATACAATTGATTTTGAAGAAATTACCTCACAAGATGCTATTTGTTTTTCAGTTCAAAATGAAACTAGTTGGTTATGGCATAGAAGATTAGGTCATGCCAACATGGAACTTATTTCCAAACTTTCAAAAAATGATCTTGTGAGAGGTTTACCAAAAACGTATTTTCTTAAAGACAAAATTTGTGATGCATGTCAATTTGGTAAACAAACAAAAACTTCTTTTAAAACTAAGAAACATATTTCCACTACTAGACCATTGCAACTAATACACATGGATCTTTTTGGACCAAATAGAGTTGCAAGTCTAGGAGGAAAATATTATGCATTTGTTATTGTTGATGATTTCTCTAAATATACTTGGGTCATCTTTCTTGCTCATAAAGATGAGGCACATAATGTCTTTACCAAGTTATGCAAGAGAATTCAAAATGAAAATGGTTATACTATTTCAAGTATCCGAAGTGATAGGAGAAAAGAGTTTGTTAATAAAAATATTGAAACATTTTGTGATGAAAACGGTTTTGTGCATAATTTTTCTGCTCCTCGAACTCCTCAACAAAATGGGGTAGTAGAGAGGAAAAATTGATCTCTTCAAGAGATGGCAAGAACAATGCTCAATGAGAACAACTTGCCTAGTTATTTTTGGGCCGAAACGGTAAGTACTGCATGTTATGTTATAAATAGAGTTATGCTAAGGTCTAAATTAGATAAAACTCCCTATGAGCTTTGGAATGAGAAAAAGCCCAACATTGGTTACTTTCATGTATTTGGATGCAAATGTTTTATTTTGAATGACAAGGATAATTCAGGCAAATTTGATGCAAAATCTGATGAAGGTATCTTTCTCGAGTATTCTACTAATAGTAAAGCCTATAGAGTATTCAATAAAAAGACTTTGACTGTACAAGAATCTATGCATGTAGTATTTGATGAATCTAATTCTTCACTCTCCAAGAAATCTATTGATGAAGAAACATGAAGTATAAATAATACGGAAAGTCTCAATCTCAACAAAGAGAAAACAATAGAGGAAGTTCAACATGGAGCCATCAGGAAAGATCATCAAAATTTAATACAAGATGCAACCAAATAGTAGAAATTTGTGAAAGATCATCCAGTGGAACAAATTTTGGGAGAACCTTCACAAGGTGTAAGTACTCGATCATCTCTTAGAAATATTTGCAATCATACTGCTTTTCTATCTCAAATTGAACCCAAAAATATTGATGATGCATTTCTTGATAATCTTGGATTCTAACTGTAACGCCCCCAAATTCCGTTTGGGATTGGACGGACATTTGAAGCGTCGAGACATGCAACACAAGGTTACCTGCCCCCGTTCATGACATATAAGATGCAATAATCCTAACATGCATCTAACATTATGCAATATTCGCAGCGGATAATTTTTTTCTTTAGCAATACTATGCACCAAATTAAAATATCCCAAATACTTAAAACATACTTCATATATAAAGATACATTGAATAACTAAGATCACAGAACTATTCCAAAATAGTTATGATCTAAAAGTACTGGAGATGCAACTCCATCGTACAAGTAGTAATTTAACTACTATATTAACCTTAACGACGCACCGTCGTTCAGTCGACTGTATCTAGTTGGTCAGCTCCTGATCTTCCTTCAGGTCCTGTAACAAGATCTACCATTCGGGGGGAATGGTAGTTGGGACTACCACAGTGAGATTTGATTACAAATCTCAGCAAGTTAACAAAAAACTTCCATACAGACTAATGATGCATGTATGACAGTAAAAGCATAAATGCATAATCAAATTCATAAGTAATTAAAGTATAACTTAGCGTACAACATAGCATAATTGACATAGCTTAAATTGAATCATGAACTAAACTTGACTTGACATGAATTTGATCTGAAACTTGACTTAGCATGAACTTGCTCTGAAACTTGAATTAACATGAAAAATACATACTCCACAGTTGTTGTGGCCCCATGTATTTTACGTGTAAATACATACTCCACAATTGTTGTGGCCCCATGTATTCTACGCAAACTTGACTTAACATGAAAAATACATACTCCACAGTTGTTGTGGCCCCATGTATTATACATGTAAATACATACTCCACAGTTGTTGTGGCCCCATGTATTCTACACAAACTTGACTTAACATTAAAAATACATACTCCACAGTTGTTGTGGCCCCATGTATTCTACACAAACTTGACTTAACATGAAAAGTACATACTCCACAGTTGTTGTGGCCCCATGTATTTTACGCATCACAATTGTAGTTAAATACATACTCCACAGTTGTTGTGGCCCCATGTATTCTACACATCATAATGTACTCAAGATGAAATGTGATTGGAATACGAAAGGACTGAAGTCCTGACGTAACATAACGTGACTTGAACATAACTTAGAATACATGACCAAACTTGAGATAGAAACATTTCGTAACATGGCATAACATATAATAGACAACATATTTAACATGACATACTTGCAACAGTGAATATTACATGACTTGACATACATGTAATAGATGGCATACTTAGCATGACGTACTTGTAATGTACAGTAATACATGACAGAATATATTATGTAACAGATAAAAATTGATGACAGAATAAATTCTGTATAATAGATAATTACGTGATAACTTGGCATGGCATGACATATATGATAACATACATACATACACTATAGTTCCTTTACTTAGCACACATACACAGTAGACTGCTAGTAAGTTAAAAGCTAACTTACCTCGATCTCTGCGTTTCTTATAAAACTTCAAGTGCGATCACGAGGAACTGTAATTAGTGATTCTAAAAGTTAGAACTAAATTACTAATAATTTGAAATATGGAAAATACTAACTTAAAGAGTAAAATTTTCATTTTACTCTCTACATGTGGGAAAATGACCGTTTTACCCATAACTTAAGGATTTTGCATACTAACTCTAAAAGTTTCCAAAATTTACATTCCTCATGTAAATTTTGTCCTAAACTTAAATATCAACTCAGAAAAATTTAAAACAAAACACAACTATGAAGAACACACTATGGTCGAAACATCTATAGGCCATTTCCCTTTATTTTTGTTGCAATTCCTTCCAACTTCAAAACTCATGCTTAAACCAAAATTTTGCAACAAAAATCTTCCAATCCTAAGTTCAAAACCATACTTAAAACATCCATTTAGAAAAATCTAATAATCAACACCAAAATTTTTTTGTAAAAAGATCCAAGCACTTGAATCACAAGTTTTGACCTTAAATCAAAACATCTCCAAGAATTTCAAAAATCAAATCTTACTTCTAACATATTCATAATATCATCCTAACATCAACCATGCTTTAAATCATCAAACTAAAGTCACCAAAATCACAAAATAACATTTGGAGTTTTTGGTTTTACACTTAGTCCAAAAACAGGAACTTTTTCCTCAACTAGTTTTGATAAATCTCTTGATCTATGACTTATAAATATATGATCTTCAAACCAAAGCATTACATGGTTTAAAAAGATGTCCTAAAACATATACAAGCTTCTAATTCAAGATCACATGGTTAGAAATTAACCAAAACATAAATTTAGCCAAGAATATCCACACTTTGGCTTATCTGAATATCTCTTTGCATAAAATTTCATATCTTTGAAACTAACATCAAATATCTTCAAAATAATAATATAACATGTATATAAGATGTTTAGGATCCTCCAATAAAATTATCAAAGTCATTAGAATAGGTTTAGACCACCAAAGAGTTAAACTTTCTCAAAACAGAAACTGTTTTTCTTCTTCCAGTTTCTAAGTTTCTAAATCTAAGAAAATCTTTCATCAAAACCTTTAATCATGCAAAAATCCTCAACCAATAGTCACATATACATGTTAACAATACTCCATAAAAATTTCAGACCAATATCTATCCATTAGCTTGGTCAAAAACTCCAAACTATAACATATTCTTCAGTTTATCTCCCAGAATGACCTTTCTATAGTTTACACAATATTTGACTGACCAAATGATCTTCAAATGGGGCAAATAAGATATCCATGTAAACTAGACTAAAAAAGGAACAACTTATATGAAGGAGACTTTATGATAAAACACTTACAACAGCTTCGAAATGGGCGTGCAAAAGACCTCCTAAAAGCTGTCTGAGAGAGAGTGTTTGATAATCTTTTATTGGAAGGTGTAATTAGATAATTTCGTGGGGAGAGGTGGCTGGAGATAATTATGGATGAGATATGGAAGAGATGAGGCTGGAGTTGAGAGTTGAGTGTAGTTTTCTCCTACCCAAAATATCTATAAAAGATTATCTCATAATATTTTATCTAATAATATCTATAAAAATCAACTCAAAATATTTTTACCCAATAATATTCATGAAAATTACCTCAAGATATTTCTTTTTATCCAATAATATCTACAGTTTTAAACAGACGTTTTGACCGAAAATATGAAAAAATGTTATTGCGCCATAAGACTTTAAATAACCCTCCGAGTCTAATGGCACAAACCATAATACATTTTGACACTTCTAACTATCTCCAATAATCAAAAACACACTTCTGATACCATAGTAAATAATAACACTAACTATGTAATTAGACAAAAACCTATATGATTAATGGATTCGTGAAAACTTATGGGGTTTTCACGAGGTTCTTAAAGTTAATAGAAATTTCACAATTGAATTTCTAGCGGGCTGTTACACTAACTATGCAAGAAGAGTTGAATCAATTTGAAAGAAATGATATTTGGACACTTGTTCCTAGACCCAAAAATCATACTATTATTGGAACAAAATGGGTTTTTAGAAACAAGAAAGATGAGTCCGGAGTCATTACTAGAAATAAGGCTCAACTTGTAGCCCAAGGTTTTAATTAAGAAGAAGGAATCGATTATGATGAGACATATGCACCTGTCGCAAGATTAGAAGCTATTCGAATGCTACTTGCATGTGCTTGTTATAAAGATTTCAAACTTTTTCAAATGGATGTTAAAAGTGCTTTCTTAAATGGTTTTATAAATGAAGAGGTATATGTTGAGCAACCTCCAGGTTTTAAAAATCATATTTCCCCAAATCATGTTTTCAAATTCACAAAAGCACTATATGGACTTAAATAAGCTCCTAGAGCTTGGTACGAAAGATTTAGTGGTTTCTTGATTGAAAAGGATTTTTCAAGAGAAAAAATTGACACAACTCTTTTCATTAAATATGAAAATGATGATATTCTTTTGATTCAGATTTATGTTGATGATATAATATTCGGTGCTACTAATGAAAATATGTGTCAAGTTTTTGCTAAGATCAGTGTTTTTGGTACCGTACCGTACCGGCCGGAATATGCCGTACTGGTCATGAAACCGGTACAGGAAAATGTATATTTCATACCGGTAAAAATACCGGGTGTACCGGCCGGTACAGGACTGTTTCGACCGGTATAAAGAATTTCGGCCGAAATATAGATTCCGTCCGGTACAGATTAATTTCTTATAGTCTTGGCATTTTTGTAATTTAATTAGAAGTTCAGGGTTATTTATGTCATTTAATCCCATTTACTACTTAGGGTTTTTCAACTTTTTTGTTCTTTTCATCTTTCTTTGCCGCCGCACTCCAGATTCCCAACTTTTTGACATCTGGTTGAATTGGTTCTTTTCTTCTTTCTTTGGCCGCGCGCACTTGCATCTGGTTAGTATAATACTGAAGTCATTTTCAATTTCATCATCTTAATCTTTTATTCTCTTCTTTGATCTCGTTGCTGTGTGCTCTTCTTTCTTTTCTTTTTTTTCTTTTTTTTCCCTCTTCCTGGCCTACGCAGTACGCACTTCTTTAGTGGGAATTTCTGATTTTCTGGTTTTCACTTGTTTTGGTTGGCCATTTGGAATTTCGAATTCCTGAAGAAAAACGATAAACTGATGAAGATGTGGCATGTCAAAAATCAGGATTCCGACATCACCTTTTGATCTTTCGTGATTAAATTTAAGGTATTTCATCTTTCAACTTCTTGAATTTTTTTTATTTAAATCTGCATAAGAAATTAAAAAAAAATAACATTTAATGGTTTAGTAATTATCATCAACCATATTTGATTCTCTACTCCCACAGAATATTTTTTTTTCTTTTTTCTCAATTTATTTTATATATATAGGCAATATATGTATATGCTGTATATACTATATTCGCCTAACATTTTTTTAGTGAATCAATCTTACATTGAAAGAAATGTCATATATATATATATATATATATATATATTTTTTTTTTTGATAGAAATGCCATAAAATATCTTTATGGTGCAGGACAGATACTTAAAGTCTTAAACATTATGTAACAACTAACAATTTATTTGCATGAAATGTATTTTTCGCATATTAATTGGAGGCTAGGAGTATATGCTACACGATGATGATAAATCATGTCCTATCTTTTTAGACTTGTAAATAAAGTGATCTCTTGCCAGCTCTTTAGGAATGTAGAGAATTGTAGAGAATTCAATAAATTTATTGTTAATTTTAATTGTATAATGATCATTCATGTGATATAAGTTTATTAAGTATTGAACACTTGAATTTAAATAAGTGTTGAATTATGAATTATTATATAGGAGTATAAAAATGTCTAGTTGTCAATCAACCGGTGCTGCATCTTCAACACTTGCTCCTGTAAGATCAGAAGATCTAGCATGAGCCCATGCACGTGTAGTGCCAGGGGCAAGAAATAATACTGAATGTTTATATTGTAATAAAGTAATTAGAGGTGGCGGGATCACTCGATTGAAGTATCATCTAGCTGGGATTCCAGGCAATGTAGAAGCATGTAAAAAGGTATCTAAAGATGTAAAATGGCAAATGAAGGAGTTGCTTGATGAAATGAAAAAAACAGAGAAAAGAAAAGAAAAATAAGTTCAGAGATTGGAGGCGATATAGATTTAATATCTGATGATATTGATGATAGTAATAGCATGGAGGAACAGTCTCAGCTTTCAAAAGGTAAGGGGAAGTCAAGAGAATCTGGAACTGGAAAGTCAGTGGGGGGATTAAGTAGATTTTTTGCGCCAAGAACAACTCCTGGGGCCCAACCTTCGATTAAGAGTTCTATGTGTTCGAATGAGATGCTTGTACAAGCAAAAATGGCTGTAGCACGCTAGTGGTATGATTCTAATCTGCCTTTCAATGCGGCTCAATTCAAGTTTTATCAACCAGCTATCGATGCCATGACTGCCATTGGGCCAGGATTCAAGGGCCCTTCTTTATATGAGTTGAGGGGAAATTTGTTAAAGATGGCTGTGAATGAGGTTCAAAATTATTTGCAACAAATTAAGAAGGTTTGGACTGAGACCGGTTGTACACTAATGGCAGATGGTTGGACAAATCAGAAGCAACAATCAATAATCAACTTTCTAGTTTATTGTCCGAAAGGTACAATGTTCTTGAAGTCTGTTGATACATCTGGCCTTAGAAAAGATGCTGAAACATTGTTTAAGATCTTTGATGAGGTTGTTCAAGAAATTGGAGTTGAGAATCTTGTGCAGTTCATTACTGACAATGATGCAAGTTATAAAGCTGCAGGAAAAAAGTTACAGCAGAAGTATGGCTCTTTCTACTGGTCCCCTTGTGCAGCTCATTGCATAGACTTGATGTTGGAAAATTTTTGTGATCCAAGATATTTTCCCATTATTGATGATACTATAAAAAAGGCAAAAAAGATAACAAAGTTCATATATAACCATGGTTGGGTTTTGGCATTGATGAGACAAGATTTCACCAAAGGTCATGATTTGTGTCATCCTGCAGTTACAAGGTTTGCGACAAATTTTTTAAGTATCCAATGTTTGCTCTTATTTAAGAAAGAATTGAGACAAATGTTTACGTGTGATAAATGGATGGGGTCAAGTTATTCTAAGAGCAACATAGGGAAGGAGATAGCTGGGATTGTTTTAGAAGATAAAGAGTTTTGGGCTCAGTATCAATTTATTGTTAAAATTAGTGAGCCTTTGGTTCGTGTTCTACGACTTGTTGACGGGGATGAGAAGCCGGCAATGGGATACTTGTATGATGCAATGGAAAGAGCCAAATAGAACATAAAAGCAAGATGCAATAACAAAGTCAGTGTATTCAGTCCATTCACCAGGATCATTGATTCTAGATGGGATAAGCAGCTTCACAGTCCATTACATGCGGCGGGTTGTGTTCTTAACCCTGGAATTTTCTATAGCCCCAGCTTTAAAAATAAAAATGATGTTGTAAAAGGCTTCAATAGTTGTGTTATGAAGATGGAACTCGATCCTGATGATCAAGACAAGATCATTGAAGAACTTGACTTGTATAGGACTTCAGTAGGTGAGTTTGGACATTCTTTAGCAATCCGCCAGCGTGATAAGCTTAATCCAGGTATTATCATTTATCAATATCATTTGTTAAATAGTGTGACTTTGTACTTTAAATTTTATCTCATTTTATTTTACTTGCATTTAATTAATAATTTATAATTGTATTACTGTTATAGTTGCATGGTGGTCCCAATTTGGTTGTGAGGTTCCAACGCTTCAAAAGTTTGCTGTTCGAATACTAAGTCAATGTTGTAGTGCAACTGGATGTGAGAGAAACTGGAGCACATTTGATTTTATTCATTCGAAGAAGAGAAATAGATTAGTGCATAAACGTTTGAATGACTTAGTATTTGTTCGTTATAACTTGAAGCTGCGAGAGAGGTAAATTTTTTTTAATACTAATATTTTTCACTTTTGAAAATAAATATAACATTTTCAATTATGTTTGATTTTATTTTGACAGGAGCATAAAAAATGGAAGAGATGCTTTAAATCCAATCAATCTTGAAAACATTGACTTGATGGACGAATGGGTGGGTGAAGAATCGGAGCTTCTTGATGGAGAAGATTTGGATTGGGCAAGTATTGAGGAGCCATTAACCTCACTAAATGAGGAAGACGTTGATAATATTGGTATTGATGTTGATGACGGTGGTGACGTTGATGAAAATATCTTGATTAACATGTCGAATCTTGCTCCTTATTGTCTTTTTGATGAGGATGAGTGATTTTATTTTAATGGTTGGATTAAGAACTTATTTAATTTGTATCTTAAAACTTAAGACTTGTATTGAGAAGTATTGAGTTTATGACTTATTTTGTTGTTATTTTGGAATATAGTAAATGTTTATACATATATAATTTATTCAGGTATAAACTATTCCGAAACGGTACACGAAACGGTACCGGTACCGAAATATTTCGTTTCAATGCTTTGACCGGTACGACTTCCGGTACGGTATTCAAAACTTTGGCTAAGACTATGCAGGAAGAATTTGAGATGAGCATGATGGGAGAACTTACATTCTTTCTCGGATTGCAAATTAAGCAAGCAAAAAGTGGGACATTCATCAATCAATCAAAATATATTAAGGAATTACTGAAGAAGTTTGGGATGGAAAATGCTAAGGAAATTGGAACACCAATGAGCCCATCAACTAAACTTGATAAAGATGAATCCGGTAAGCCAGTTGACTCGAAGATATATCGAGGTATGATTGGTAGCTTATTATATTTAACAGCCAGTAGACCAGATATTATGTTTAGTGTGTGCTTATATGCACGCTTTCAATCATCTCCAAAAGAATCACATTTAATTGCAGTTAAGCGCATTTTTAGATATCTTAGTGGTACAATTAACCTAGGGTTATGGTATCCTAAGCACACATCTTTCGATCTAATTAGCTACACAGATGCAGATTATGCTGGCTGTAAAACAGATCGAAAAAGCACTAGTGGAGCATGCCATTTCTTAGGTCATGCATTAGTTTCCTGATTTAGTAAAAAACAAAATTCTGTTGCACTATCTACTGCTGAGGCAGAATATGTTGCTGCGGGTAGTTGTTGTGCTCAAGTTCTCTACATGAAGCAACAACTTGAAGATTTTAAACTCAAGTATAATCACATTCCAATCAAATGTGATAATACAAGTGCTATAAATCTTTCAAAGAACCCAATACAACATTCTAGAACTAAGCATATTGAAATAAGATATCATTTTCTTCGAGATCATGTGCAGAAAGGCGATATAGTACTAGAATTCACAAACACACACGATCAGTTAGCAGATATTTTCACAAAGCCTTTACCAGAAGATAGATTATGTATGATCAGAAGAGAAATAGTATGATGCATGCTATGAATATCTCTTAAAAGATAGACTAGAGTCAATAAAAATAGAGATAGATTTTTTAATACTTTTACATAAACTTGAGATTCTTAGCCTCATGTTTGAGACGCTCATTCTCTTCATACAATATCATGTCATTCTTATCCATGGGAATTGGTAAGCGGAATGAAGAATCTAATAAAGATTTCAACTATTTATTCTTCTGCCGAATGATTCCTTCCCTTGTGTGAGACTCTTGAACAATTCGTTGAAGTACAACAATTTGTTCTTTGAGCTTTTCAACTTCATGATTTTTAGCTTGTAGCCGCTAAGAAAAAACAACAATAGAGGAAGAGTAGCGAGTCCCAAGACTCACCAAGTCATAAATAGCATCAGAATCTGACTTATTAGTCAGATTATTATTTTCTTGCTGCAACATGGCACCAATGGCAGCTGCAGAAAGAACAGGAGGTTGAGATGCAGAATGCCTCATGGATGGATCTAGAGAAATGTTAGAAGAATGAGCCATTGAGAAAAGAATAGAAGGCTTAAAACGAGAATGTTGAAGGAATGCATATGAGTTATAGATATGAGAAGAAAACTTAATGCGGATTAGATGAACTTCAGGACTGATTTTATAGAGATAGCATAAAGAATAAGACAAACTATTGTCTCTTCAAATCTTATTTAGTCAAAAGAAATACAAGATATGCTGGACACACATTGTCAAAAGTTTTCTTACTAACCCAACGTGATTAACAGTAGATTGTCCCTATTTTTCTAGTAAACGATGAACCTCTGCTGTTATCTGCCGATGTTGACCTTGTATCTGAACCCTTTCTCGTTCCAGCTCCTCTATTCGTGGTTGCAGATCATGAGTATACCAATCTACAAATTTTTTCAACTCTTGGTTTTCTTGCTTTAGCCTTTTATTCTCACTATCCTTATTAGCAAGCTTCTGTCGTAACTCAGATATTTGCATGTTAAGATGATCAATCTCACTCACCCTCGCCATTAACCTTCGAGACAAGATCGTAACAGAGGCAGCATATTGACTACTGAGCATTCTTGATTCTGCAATAATCTCAGAATCAGCCTTACTAGAAAAACGGTTCACTGCTCCTATCATGGTATTGACGGCCTCAGGAGAGAAGATTGATGATTGATGCGTCAAGGGTTCCTGATTCAAGTCTGGAACATTAGTGGAAGAGAATTGCTCAGCCATTCTATCGTTGTGGTAAAGCAGAACTCAGGTCAAGAAGCAATTATTTTTTTGGCATCCGATAGATGAAAATGATCATTTTTTTATAGCAACTCAGAGCCTTCAATCACATTTTTCAACAACATCAGACGATTGTTTAAATCTCTAACCGCACTAAATTCATAGAGTTAGGCCTCGAGTCTTTGCAGCATTTGTCGGGTCACGGACGGCTCCTTTTTCAACTATCTACAGTGACTATTAAACGCATCATTTTTTTTAGTCCATTTATTTGCTGCCGATCCTTTTTAATGATGCCAAAAGGGGGAGAAGTTTTAGATTAAAACATTAAGATTGTTTAAATTGCTAAACTTGTTATATATGTTTGGAATTATATTTATATTTTTGCTTGAAAAACTAACGCATATTTTCAGGGGGAGCTTAAGTATTAATACAGGTTTCAAGTTCTATCAAGTATTTGTCATCATCAAAAAGGGGGAGATTGTTGAACTCAAGGTTTCAAGTTTCATGTGATTATAAATCTACACATGGATTTTGATGATAACAAATGAATTCAAAGAATAAAGAAGTTTCAAGCTCAAGTTGTTCACACAATGGAATCAAGCACATCAAAGAACCAAGCATGAACAAGAAGGAAACAAGTTCACATTAAAGTTATAGAGTAATGTTGTAAATCTCTTAAAATTCGAAATTAGGATTAATGCTCAAAATTAATATTTTATCATAAAGCATTAAAATACATTTTCCACATGTGCATGAATTTTTTTGAAAATTAAATTTGAAAATTTTGAAAGATGATTGATTGTTATCTTTTGCATGTGCATGCCTTGATTAAAGGGTTGAACTTTGAAAATATTAAAGATGATTGATTGTCATCTTTCACATGTGCATATTTTATTTGAATATTTTCAAAAGTGATTGATGCTTTTTTAGACTTATACAAACGGTAGATGATTTTGTTTGAAAATTTTGAAAAGTAAAGTGTGCTCATTTTGTCATATACAAAAAGTAAAAGATTAGGTTTGAATTTTTTGAAAAGGAAAATGTGCTCATTTTGTCATATGCCAAAAGTAAAAGATTAGGTTTGATTTTTTTGAAAAAGTGAATGATGTTGTCTTTGACAATTGAAAAAGAAGAACCTTTTATTTGAATTTTTTGAAAAAGTGAATGATGTTGTCTTTGACATGTGAATCTTTTTAAATTTGAATATGAAGTCTCATATGCCTATAAATAGATCATTTGAGAGCTTCACATTTACAACACCAAGAGCATACAACATTCATTCAAAGCTTTCATTCTCTCTTTTCTAAGCATTGAGCCTTAATCCTTGTTGATTTTGAGAGATATAGTTTGCGCTGTATTGTTCTTATTTCACTCATTGAGGAGTGTTTTCTGATAACCTACCCACTATCAGCTCTTATATCAGAAAAAGGGTGTGTATAACCTTTGTGTGTGTAGAAAGTATTCTACACGGGAAATAGTTGAATCACCACGTGTAAGGTGATTGCAAGTGTAGAGGGTGTTCTACATGGATCCTTTGTAGCGGTGTTGTTCAAAGGTGTAATAGGTTTCTATCTCCACCTGAAGGAGATTGAATAGTGAATTTAGGAATCCTCAAGGGGTAGCTTGAGGCGAGGACGTAGGCAGTGGGGCCGAACCTCATTAACATTATGAGTTTGCTTCTCTCTTATCCTTACTCTTTATATTTATTGTTATTTCATATTTTGTTTATACTTTATATTATATATTTGATTTATAATTGTTATTTTTTTAATACAACTCAATTCACCCCCCTCTTGTGTTAGTCATCTGGGCAACAAACTAACTTGTAAACTAGAATTGAAGATGACATTTGAAAGATTACTTGATAGTTTCTATGAAGAAAATAAATTCTAAATATTTAATTACAAAAATAATAATAGATTAGTATTATTCTATGAAACATTATCGTCAGAAATTTGAAACATATATTAAGTTGTGTTTTTTAGAATTTTATTTCTTTGTATATGTAACAAATTATTAAGATCTAATTTTATATATAGTTGCATTTTATAAATAAATTTTTAGTTCCTTTTTTATTTTAGATAAATATGTCACACAATAAAAAAGTTGACGCCCTTATAAAAGTTCCTGGTTCCACCACTCCGTCCATGCATGATCATGGCAACTGCTGACAACCCAAGGTTCATGTCTTGGCATGCTTGTCTCCACCTCTCATTAAATGCGGCATGATCTCGGCCTGATGCGCCCACCTTCCAAGTCTATCCAGTCGTTGGTGTTCAGGGGCAAGGGTTGTCCCTGACCCTGTGCTGCGTACATGGGTTGTCGGCCAGTAGTGGTGTCAGGCCTCGTGACTCAAGACCCATGTCTTGCACATGCTGCTTTGCTGCTTCCTTTTGGGCTAAGCTCACCCTTCTTGGCTCGGTCCATCTTATCCTTTCATACCACTTTCCTTCTACTAGGTTGTCCTTATACCCATCGGTGTCTCACAGGTTGGTTCCGTATGGTTTGGCCCAACACTGGAAATGACCTCTCTCACAGTACCCCAAGAATTCTCACCACACGCGTGTGGTGGGAATTCAAGATGTTTCCTTCCACCTTACTTAGGCTCGTTCCCCATGGCGCACACCTAGCACCCCACGACGGTTCGATTGCATTATTAATGTCTTAATGGAGCCTCAGGTCCTCCCCACTAGGGTTGTACAGTGGTTGGTCCGGACTAGAGAAATTGATCGGACCAGACCGAGTAAATAGATGGTCGGTTTCGGTCTTGAAAATTTGCTAAAATCGGTCTTCGGTCCGGTCCACGATCCAGGGAAGCCTGGACCGAATCGAACCGGACTGACCGAATTTAATTTTTTTTTAAATTTTATATATTTATTTTATATAATTAATATATCATTTTCAAATAATCTATTAGGCTATTACCATTTACAATATAAAATTTTAAATATATAATTACAAATTAATATTCTATTAATTAACCAAGGTATATTATAATATATTAATATTATTATCAATTAACTTATCAGCAATTCACCATTAACTAATTACTAGCATCTACATCTATATCAAATTAAGGTGTATAGATTAATTTTTTGTAAATTACATAAGTTGTAAGTAAATATAAAGCAATTGGTAAATTGTAAATTAACTAACCTAATGGCTAATACCAATTCCCCATTAACTAATTAGTAACATGATAACATCTACAATTCTACATCTATGACCTAAGTTGTAAGTAAATATAAAGCATATATGTATAATTAAATAATTGATGCTTATTACTTCCTATACAAAATATACAAAATGTAAATATATAGCTCATTCCTCATTATGCATTAACTTAGAAGTTATAAATATCATAATACATTGATAATTTGATATACTCTAGTTAGTAACAAAGTAACAATTAACATCATCAATATAATTATAATTATATATTCTTTTAATGAGTTAATTAAATAATTATATTGAATAGTTTACTTAATTTTAATTTTAATAATTAAAATAATTTTTTTATTAATTTATGTGTTAAAAACATAGAACAAATGAGAATACATATTTACTAAGGAAAGAAACGGCCTTGTTTATTGCAAAAATGGACCTAAACGGCACCGTGCACGGTCTAGGGAGAAGGCGTCGTCGTTTAATTGCAAGTCATAAAATTTTTTTGACCTTTTCCATATTAAAATGGCGCCATTTAGGATTGTTTTCAATCCAAACAGTGTCGTTCTGTACTACTCTAATTGACTTACCCCTCCCCCGATTCCCTCTCATTCCCTCTAACTCTCAGACTCTCTCTCGTTCTCCCCGAGCCCCCCCATTCCCTGAAAGCTGAGTCCATGGAGTGGGATTGTGACCAATACAAACTCGCAACTTGTAAGGTCCTCCCCACCCCATTCCGTCACAAACTGGTTGGGCCACCCCCCGGAATTCACAGTTCACAGTGGCAGACCTTCTATTGTTGTACTTATTTACTTTTTTCGATTTTATTTCTTGATTTCGTGAATCTGGGCATCTCGGTTTTTTCTTGTGAATTTATGATTCTTGAATCTAGGTTTCTTGTTGGCGAATTTGTTTGTTGTGTGATTTCGTGGTGATTAGTGATTCGGTGAATCTGAGATGGCTTGAATAACATTTACTTGGTAAATCTGAGATGGCTCAGTTTGATTGTTTTATTGTAATCTATTTGCTAGAATGAATAAATATGATTTGAAACTTAAGATTTAGAAATGGATGTTTATATTGATCATGTGACCACGTCTCTCTCTCTCTCTCTCTCTCTCTCTCTCTCTCTCTCTCTCTCTCTCTCTCTCTCTCTCTCTCTCTCTCTCTCTCTCTCTCTCTCTTTTTTAATGTTTGTGCTTGCAAATGATGTGCAATACTGCTTCAAGATTGTGGAGAGAGAGAGAGAGAGAGAGAGAGAGAGGGTTGATGATGAGAAATTCTATATCAGATATTCAACTATTTTTATACTTTTCAATTTCACTACAATTTTTATAAAGATGAGGTAGATGTAATATAATGCCAGTGCATATAAAGAGTTGTTTGATGTACTGAAGTTGGAATATCAGTGGAGTATAGAAGTCTAGGTAGTTTCATGAATTTGTATGTTGTGAGTAGGAATCTGGAGTAATTCATAGTAATTAACTTGGGAATTCGTTTCCAATTTAGACTAGCATTTGTAGTAATTCATAGTGATTAATTACTTATTATGAATATGGTGTCATATGGCAATATTTTAATAATTCTAATCAAACACAAGCCACAACTAAACCTTGTATATATCCTAGGGTGAGTTCACCAAAAATTTTGGGACTTTTGATTTCTTTTGCACAACCCATGGCTAAAGTTTAATATGGCACGGGCAATAAACTTGATGGTAGCATTATTCAATTTATATGAATCACGTTTTGAGGACATGGAAGCTTGGTAGGGTAGGGTAGGACCCGCCTCTATATTCTAAGCCATAAATTGAAATCCCAAAGGCATTTTCTAACAATTACTAGAATTAATTAATTATAAGAATCTTGGATTAAAGGAGAATAACATGGAGAAATTGCAACTTGCAACAGTTCTTAATAAAATATTAGACTCGGGGCCACTTTTCTACACAGAACATGTACACATATCATTTCACAACTCACTTAGAGTTAGGGTATGAATTAAAACCAGCACCAAAAAATCTTACCAATCTTACCATCCCCACATTTTGCACATAGATTTATATCATAAAGTTAGAAACTAAAAATGGCATGACAGATGATGAGAGTGTTTGATTAAACAGAATCCACAAGTAATACTTTTTGGTATCTTAGTTGTGTGTTTGATTACTAAAAATAAATTATTTAATTAAAATAGCTCAAGTTTTTATAATTTTTGTAAATTTTATAACATTTACTATTTTTGTAAAGTTTATAACATTTATAGCATGCGTGCAAGTTCATTTACTGATTTTTTTATTATTTATTTTTCATAAAATGATGATAAAAAGTATGCTATCCAATCTCCATATACTGATTGATTATTTTTGTAGATGAACCATATTCAATAAATGAATCCACAAGACTCTACTATAGATGATGTAGAGTCAACTATGCCTACACAAAGTGTTGGAGGCATTCCTCCACTCGCACACAATGTAAGTTGTAACAGCCCGTTAGAAATTCAATTGTGAAATTTCTATTAACTTTAGGAACCTCGTGAAAACCCCATAAGTTTTCACGAATCCATTAATCGTATAGGTTTTTGTCTAACTACATAGTTAGTGTTATTATTTACTATGGTATCAAAAGTGTGTTTTTGATTATTGGAGATAGTTAGAAGTGTCAAAATGTATTATGGTTTGTGCCATTAGACTCGGAGGGTTATTTAAAGTCTTATGGCGCAATAACATTTTTTCATATTTTCGGACAAAACGTCTGTTCAAAACTGTAGATATTATTGGATAAAAAGAAATATCTTGAGGTAATTTTCATGAATATTATTGGGTAAAAATATTTTGAGTTGATTTTTATAGATATTATTAGATAAAAATATCTTAAGTTGATTTTTTGTAGATACTATTGGATAGAATATTATGAGATAATCTTTTATAGATATTTTGGGTAGGAGAAAACTACACTCAACTCTCAACTCCAGCCTCATCTCTTCCATATCTCATCCATAAGTATCTCCAGCCACCTCTCCCCACGAAATTATCTTCATTTACACTTTCCATTGAAAGAATATCAAACACTCTTTCTTGGACAGCTTTTAGGAGGTCTTTTGCACATCTATTTCGAAGCTTTTGTAAGTGTTTTATCATAAAGTCTCATTCATATAAGTTGTTCTTTTTTTAGTCTAGTTTACATGGATATCTTATTTGCCCCATTTGAAGATCATTTGGTCAGTCAAATATTGTGTAAACTATAGAAAGGTCATTCTGGGAGATAAACTGAAGAATATGTTATAGTTTGGAGTTTTTGACCAAGCTAATGGATAGATATTGGTCCGAAATTTTTATGGAGTATTGTTAACATGTATATGTGACTATTGGTTGAGGATTTTTGCATGATTAAAGGTTTTGATGAAAGATTTTCTTAGATTTAGAAACTTAGAAACTGGAAGAAGAAAAACAGTTTCTGTTTTGAGAAAGTTTAACTCTTTGGTGGTCTAAACCTATTCTATTCTAATGACTTTAATAATTTTATTGGAGGATTCTAAGCATCTTATATACATGTTATATTATTATTTTGAAGATATTTCATATTAATTTCAAAGATATGAAATTTTATGCAAAGAGATATTCAGATAAGCCAAAGTGTGGATATTCTTGGCTAAACTTATGTTTTGGTTAATTTATAACCATGTGATCTTGAATTAGAAGCTTATATATGTTTTAGGACATCTTTTTAAACCATGTGATGGTTTGGTTTGAAGATCATATATTTATAAGTTATAGATCAAGAGATTTATCAAAACTAGTTGAGGAAAAAGTTTCTGTTTTTGGACTAAGTGTAAAACCTAAAACTCCAAATGTTATTTTTTGATTTTGGTGACTTTAGTTTGATGATTTAAAGCATGGTTGATGTTAGGATGATATTATGAATATGTTAGAAGTAAGATTTGATTTTTGAAATTCTTGGAAATGTTTTGATTTAAGGTCAAAACTTGTGATTCAAGTGCTTGGATTTTTTTTTACAAAAAAATGTTTGGTGTTAATTATTAGCTTTTTCTAAATGGATGTTTTAAGTATGGTTTTGAACTTAGGATTGGAAGATATTTGTTGCAAAATTTTGGTTTAAGCTTGAGTTTTGAAGTTGGAAGGAATTGCAACAAAAATTAAGGGAAATGGCCTATGGATGTTTCGGCCATAGTGTGTTTTTCATAGTTATGTTTTGTTTTAAATTTTTCTGAGTTGATATTTAAGTTTAGGACAAAATTTATATGAGGAATGTAAATTTTGAAAACTTTTGGAGTTAGTATGCAAAATCCTTAAGTTATGGGTAAAATGGTCATTTTCCCACATGTAGAGCATAAAATGAAAATTTTACTCTTTAAGTTAGTATTTTTCATATTTCAAATTATGAGTAATTTAGTTCTAACTTTTAGAATCACTAATTACAGTTCCTCGTAATCGCACTTGAAGTTTTATAAGAAATACAGAGATCGAGATAAGTTAGCTTTTAACTTACTAGCAGTCTACTGTGTATGTGTGCTAAGTAAAGGAACTACAGTATATGTATGTATGTTATCATATATATCATGCCATGCCAAGTTATCACGTAATTGTCTATTATACAGAATTTATTCTGTCATCAATTTTTATCTGTTACATAATATATTATGTTATGTATTACTGTACCTTACAAGTACGTCATGCTAAGTATGTTATCTATTACATGTATGTCAAGTCATGTAATATTCACTGTTGCAAGTATGTCATGTTAAATATGTTGTCTATTATATGTTATGCCATGTTACGAAATGTTTCTATCTCAAGTTGGTCATGTATTTCAAGTTATGTTCAAGTCACGTTATGTTACGTCAGGGTTTCAATCCTTTCGTATTCCAGTTACGTTTCATCTTGATTACTTATGTATGGGGTCACAGCAATTGTGACGCATACACTACGTGAGACACAGCAATTGTGACACGTAGAATACATGGGGCCACAACAACTGTGGAGTATGTATTTAAGCAGTTAAAGAATAAGTTTTCGTATAATACATGGGGCCACAACAACTGTGGAATATGTATTTACACGTAGAATATATGGGGCCACAACAACTGTGCAGTATGTATTTTTCATGTTAAGTCAAGTTTGTGTAGAATACATAGGGCCACAACAACTGTGGAGTATGTATTTACACGTAGAATACATGGGGCCACAACAACTGTGGAGTATGTATTTTTCATGTTAAGTCAAGTTTGTGTAAAATACATGGGGCCACAACAACTGTGGAGTATGTATTTTTCATGTTAAGTTAAGTTTCAGAACAAGTTCATGATAAGTCAAGTTTCAGATCAAGTTCATGATAAGTCAAGTTTCAGATCAAGTTCATGTCAAGTCAAGTTCAGTTTCAATTTAAGTTATGTCAATTATGTTATGTTGTATGCCAAGTTATACTTTAATTATTTATGAATTTGATTATGCATTTATGCTTTTACTGTCATCCATGCATTATTAGCTTGTGTGGAAGTTGTTTGTTAACTTACTGAGATTTGTAATCAAAGCTCACTTTGGTAGTCCCAACTACCATTCCCCCAAATGGTAGATCTTGTTACAGGACCTGAAGGAGAATCGGGAGCTGATCAACTAGACACAGTTGACTAAGCGACGATGCGACGTCAATGTTAATATAGTAGTTAACGTAAATTACTACTTGTACAATGGAGTTGCATCTTTAGTACTTTTTGGATCATAACCATTTTGGACTAGTGTTGTGATCTATTCAATGAGTCTTTATGTATGAAGTATGTTTTAAGCATTTGGGATATTTTCAATTTGGTGCATAGTATTGCTAAAGAAAAAAATTATCCGCTGCGAATATTGCATAATGTTAGATGCATGTTAGGAACATTGCATCTTATATGTCATGAGCGGGGGCAGGTAACCTTGTGTTGCATGTCTCGACGCTTCAAATGTCCGTCCGATCCCAAACGGAATTTGGGGGCGTCACATAAGTAGTGGTACTAAACCGAGTATCAGTAGTAGACCTAGATCAATTGTTTGGGATCACTTTACAAGAATATCAAACAGTGATCCAACTAAACCTAGGGTTAAATGTAATTATTGTATTGCTTTGTATGCATGTGATACGAAGACCAACGGTATAAAGTTCATGAAGTATTACATTGAGAAATAATGTAAGAAATGTCCTTTTAATAGGATAGATAAATCTCAAACTACTCTAACTTGAAAGGCGGATAGAGGAAGTGGTAGTGGGGAACTCGTGTCCATAACTTTTAGTGTTGAGGCTTGCAGATAAAGCTTAGCAGAGATGATAATTTTTGATGAGTTACCCTTTAAGTTTGTTGAAGGAGAGGGTTTCAAGAAATTTATGCTTACTATTTACCCTAAGTGGGTAACGATTTCATCCCGTGTTACGGTTGCGGATGATTGATTTAGTGTGTATACGAGGGATAAAAATAAGTTGAGAAGTGTTCTTCAAGGGCAAAAAATTTCCCTCACTACGGATACATAGACATCCGTGCAAAATCTCAATTATATGTGTCTGACTGCACACTTTATTGATGATGATTGAAATCTACACAAGATGATTCTTTCTTTTTGTTTGGTTGAGAATCGCAAGGGGGATACACTTGATAAAGCCATTGAGATGTGTTTGCATGACTGGGAGCAACCAAAATATCTTGCTATCACACTTGATAATACAAGTTCTAATAATGGTACAGTTTCTTATTTGAAAAAAAAAAATCAAGTATAGGAAGGATACTATTTTGGAACATGAATTCTTACATGTTCGATATTGTGCCCACATATTAAACTTAGTTGTTCGTGAGAGGTTGAAAAAATTTGATGAGTCTATTGTGAAGGTGAGAGGTGTTGTAAAATATGTGAAGTTCTCACCTCAAATTTTAGTGCAAAAGTGGCATTTATTTAGATGTACCGACTAGGTGGAACTCCACTTATCTTATGTTAGAGAGAGGTTCAAAATTTTGAAAAGCTTTTGAACGGTTGAAAGAAGAAGATTCGACTTTCCTTACTAGTATTGGAGACAATGATGACGATGATGTGAAGCATGTAGTGAATAGGAGAATGTCAAAAAAGTTGGGGCCTTCTAATAATATCGACTGAGAGAAGATAAGATTGTTTGTAAAGTTTCTTAAACTATTTCATGATGCAACTTTACACTTTTTTGGGGGTCTGTATGCAACTTGCAACTCTTTTTTTCGGAGTTAACTACAATATCTGATGTAATTGATTTGGAGTGTCAGAATCAAAACCCTGTGGTGGGATCAATGGTTACAAATATGAAGAAAAAATTTAACAAATATTAGGGCAACTTGGATAATATGAATATGTTTTTATTTGTTGGGATTCTTCTTGATCTTCGGTACAAGATGCGATATCTTGACTTTGAATTGGAAGGGATGTATGCCCATGATCCCACAAAAGCAGTTGATTTGAGTTGTTCAGTGAAGAATACTTTAACCCGCATGTATGGGGCATACCTTGCGAATGAAGAAGTGAGCAATTCTTTACAACAACAAGAGTAGCCTAGAAGCTTATCACGTGAAAATATAAATCTTACAGGTAAAGATGATGCAAGTACAGACGTAGACGTTCGTACACAAAGAATGACCATATTTAAGCAACGGTTGCAGTCGAAGGACTCTCTTAAAAACAAGTCAAAGGTTGATAGATACTTAGATGAAAAGTGTGAGACAGACAATGCAAGTTTTGACATTCTAGTTTAGTGGAAGGTTAATTCATTTAAATATCGTGTGCTTTCAAAAATTGCACGCGATGTACTTGCAATACCAGTCTCTACAGTTGCCTCTAAATCTTGCTTTAACACGGTGAGTCGTATTCTTGATCCTTTCCGAAATAATTTATCTCCGATGATAGTTGAGGGCCTCATTTGTGCAAAAAATTGACTTCGTTTTTCTTCTACTCCAATCAACCTTAGGACTATAATAGATGATGTGGAGGATTTTCAGAAGCAGTTGTATATGGGTATGTTTATTATTTACTTCATTTTATAACTTTTATAATCTATATATGTAGTGACAATTTATATAAATTATTTTTTTTCCTTTATTGTATAGCACTTGCTCAGGAGGGTGAAAATTCTATGAAAGCGTCAAATACAATGTCTACATCTAATGCAAATTCATGAGGTGAGAACTTGAATTGTTTTCTTTAAAATTTCGGATTATTTTCTTGAATTGTGACTTATCCAATTTAGTTTTACTTTTGTATTGTCTTTCATTGACTTTTGTGTCCTATTTGGTAGCAGTTCGTTTGGTAATGAAAGTTTTGACGAGATCAAGTGTTTGCCATTTAGAGATCAAATTTTAGTTATATGTTATTTGTATTAGTTATTATTTCGTCATTTGTAATTTATAATATCACTTTATTAGTTATTATTGCTAGAAGCCTAGATGCATGTATTGTAAATTGTAATATTTTTTGTGTCATTTGCTTAACTTTTTTTGGTTTCTTAATTTTTTTTCCTTTTATTTGGACTTTTGGATGTTTAGTTGGATATTTAGTTAAGAATTAGATGTACTCTTAACTTGTTTTCTTTTTCTTTTGAAATATGGATGTTTGGTTGGCATAGAAGTAGATGTACTAAATTTCATTTGACATAAATATTGCTTCTGTGTATGTAAGGATTTTACATGAATTGTTGGATTTTTTTTTTTTTTTTTTGGATGTAAAAGTGGTGCTCTTGAGGTTTTAATGAAGTTATGGGTCTTTTGCAATTTATGGGTCTTTTTCAGTTTTTCTTTTTTTTTTTTTTAGTAAAATCTTTTATTCAAATTTATTGTATATAGATAATTTTCTTTTTATGATTAATTTTATTTTGGTTTTAATTTTTTTTTTACTTAAAATTAGATAAACTATTAGTGGGATTTCACTGTTGGGCCGAAATATATAGATTGGGCCAATGGCCCACATGGTACAGATTTGGACAGACAAACCAACCGAACCGGACCGTCCCAAAAGGGACTAAACTGGACCGGTCCTTATAGCATTTCGGTCCAATCTAGGGTGAGAAAACTATAACAGCCCGCTAGAAATTCAATTGTGAAATTTCTATTAACTTTAGGAACCTCGTGAAAACCTCATAAGTTTTCACGAATCCATTAATCGTATAGGTTTTTGTCTAACTACATAGTTAGTGTTATTATTTACTATGGTATCAGAAGTGTGTTTTTGATTATTGGAGATAGTTAGAAGTGTCAAAATGTATTATGGTTTGTGCCATTAGACTCGGAGGGCTATTTAAAGTCTTATGGCGCAATAACATTTTTTCATATTTTCGGACAAAACGTCTGTTCAAAACTGTAGATATTATTGGATAAAAAGAAATATCTTGAGGTAATTTTCATGAATATTATTGGGTAAAAATATTTTGAGTTGATTTTTATAGATATTATTAGATAAAAATATCTTAAGTTGATTTTTATTAGATACTATTGGATAGAATATTATAAGATAATCTTTTATAAATATTTTGGGTAGGAGAAAACTACACTCAACTCTCAACTCCAGCCTCATCTCTTCCATATCTCATCCATAAGTATCTCCAGCCACCTGTCCCCACGAAATTATCTTCATTTACACTTTCCATTGAAAGAATATCAAACACTCTCTCTCGGACAACTTTTAGGAGGTATTTTGCACGCCAATTTCGAAGCTGTTGTAAGTGTTTTATCATAAACTCTCCTTCATATAAGTTGTTCCTTTTTTAGTCTAGTTTACATGGATATATTATTTACCCCATTTGAAGATCATTTGATTAGTCAAATATTATATAAACTATAGAAAGGTCATTCTGGGAGGTAAACTGGAGAATATGTTATAGTTTGGAGTTTTTGACCAAGTTAATGGATAGATATTGGTCCAAAATTTTTATGGAGTATTGTTAACATGTATATGTGACTATTGTTTGAGGATTTTTGCATGATTAAAGGTTTTGATGAAAGATTTTCTTAGATTTAGAAACTTAGAAACTGGAAGAGGAAAAACAGTTTCTGTTTTGAGAAAGTTTAACTCTTTGGTGGTCTAAACCTATTCTAATGACTTTGATAATTTTATTGGAGGATCCTAAACATCTTATATACATGTTATATTATTATTTTGAAGATATTTGATATTAGTTTCAAAGATATGAAATTTTATGCAAAGAGATATTCAGATAAGACAAAGTGTGGATATTCTTGACTAAATTTATGTTTTGGTTAATTTCTAACCATGTGATCTTGAATTAGAAGCTTATATATGTTTTAGGACATCTTTGTAAACCATGTAATGGTTTGGTTTGAAGATCATATATTTATAAGTCATAGATCAAGAGATTTATCAAAACTAGTTGAGGAAAAAGTTTCTGTTTTTGGACTAAGTGTAAAACCAAAAACTCCAAATGTTATTTTGTGATTTTGGTGACTTTAGTTTGATGATTTAAAGCATGGTTGATGTTAGGATGATATTATGAATATGTTAGAAGTAAGATTTGATTTTTTGAAATTCTTGGAGATGTTTTGATTTAAGGTCAAAACTTGTGATTCAAGTGCTTGGATCTTTTTACAAAAAAGTTTGGTGTTGATTATTAGCTTTTTCTAAATGGATGTTTTAAGTATGGTTTTGAACTTAAGATTGGAAGATATTTGTTGCAAAATTTTGGTTTAAGCATGAGTTTTGAAGTTGGAAGGAATTGCAACAAAAATCAAGGGAAATGGCCTATGGATGTTTCGACCATAGTGTGTTCTTCATAGTTGTGTTTTGTTTTAATTTTTTCTGAGTTGATATTAAGTTTAGGACAAAATTTACATGAGGAATGTAAATTTTAGAAACTTTTGGAGTTAGTATGCAAAATCCTTAAGTTATGGGTAAAACGGTCATTTTCCCACATGTAGAGAGTAAAATGAAAATTTTACTCTTTAAGTTAGTATTTTCCATATTTCAAATATTTAGTGATTTAGTTCTAACTTTTAGAATCACTAATTACAGTTCCTCGTGGTCACACTTGAAGTTTTATAAGAAACGCGGAGATCGAGGTAAGTTAGCTTTTAACTTACTAGCAGTCTATTATGTATGTGTGCTAAGTAAAGGAACTACAGTGTATGTATGTATGTTATCATATATGTCATGCCATGCCAAGTTATCACGTAATTGTCTATTATACAGAATTTATTCTGTCGTCAATTTTTATCTGTTACATAATATATTCTGTCATGTATTACTGTACCTTACAAGTACGTCATGCTAAGTATGCCATCTATTACATGTATGTCAAGTCATGTAATATTCACTGTTGCAAATATGTCATGTTAAATATGTTGTCTATTATATATTATGCAATGTTACGAAATATTTCTATCTCAAGTTGGTCATGTATTTCAAGTTATATTCAAGTCACGTTATGTTACGTCAGGGTTTTAGTCATTTCGTATTCCAGTCACGTTTCATCTTGATTACTTATGTATGGGGTCACAGCAATTGTGACGCATACACTACGTGAGACACAGCAATTGTGTCACGTAGAATACATGGGGCCACAACAACTGTGGAGTATGTATTTAAGCAGTTAAAGAATAAGTTTCCGTAGAATACATGGGGCCACAACAACTGTGGAGTATGTATTTACACGTAGAATACATGGGGCCACAACAACTGTGGAGTATGTATTTTTTATGTTCAGTCAAGTTTGTGTGGAATACATGGGGCCACAACAACTGTGGAGTATGTATTTACACGTAGAATACATGGGGCCACAACAACTGTGGAGTATGTATTTTTCATGTTAAGTCAAGTTTCAGATCAAGTTCATGTCAAGTCAAGTTCAGTTCATGTTTCAATTTAAGTTATTTCAATTATGCTATGTTGTACGCCAACTTATGCTTTAATTACTTATGAATTTGATTATAAATTTATGTTTTTACTGTCATGAATGCATCATTAGCTTGTGTGGAAGTTTTTTGTTAACTTACTGAGATTTGTAATCAAATCTCACTTTGGTAGTCCCAACTACCATTCCCCCCGAATGGTAGATCTTGTTACAGGACCTGAAGGAGAATCAGGAGCTGATCAACTAGACACAGTTGACTAAGCGATGGTGCGACGTCAATGTTAATATAGTAATTAACGTAAATTACTACTTGTACAATGGAGTTGCATCTTTAGTATTTTTTGGATCATAACCATTTTGGACTAGTGTTGTGATCTACTCAATGGGTCTTTATGTATGAAGTATGTTTTAAGCATTTGGGATATTTTCAATTTGGTGCATAGTATTGCTAAAGAAAAAATTATCCGCTGCGAATATTGCATAATGTTAGATGCATGTTAGGAATATTGCATCTTATATGTCATGAACGGGGCCAGGTAACCTTGTGTTGCATGTCTCGACGCTTCAAATGTCCGTCCGATCCCAAACGGAATTTGGGGACGTCACAAAAACCCTGGACCAAATTGGTCTGATACAGTCAGCAATACCTCGTGTGGACCGACTGGACCAGACTGAATTCAGCCCTACTCCCCACCCCTTCGTTATCCAGCGGTTTGGGACAAAGGGGAAGTCCACCCATGTACTGGGTCACGTATTGGTCAGTGCTCCCCATGCACCCGTTGCTTGCTCTTCATGCTTTTGTGGGTTCACGTCAATTGGATTCCACAATGCCACTCTGCACATTTCTTGAGACCTGGCGCTTCCCTTGGGTTTTTGGATCGGGGTTGCTTTGTTGTCTATAGAAGGCCAACCATCATGTCATTCTCTATATAAAGCCCTATTTCATCTCTTTTTCTGACATTGCCACTTCTCATCCTTTTGCATTTTCTTTCGGGCCTAATTTCCTAGCTCCTCATCTCCACTCTCTTGCTTTGATCCTTCTTCCTTCTAGTTTCCAATGGCTCCCAAATGATCTTCCGATACTCATTACTTGTACTTTGCTGGGTGGAGCTGGGAGTTGGAAATCTCTATAGATGATCTCTGCGGGCTAAGGAAGACATATAACATTCCAAAGTTGGCGGTTCTGGAGATCTCTGACCGTTGCGTAGGCGTGGTGGACTCTGGCAGGATGACGTCTCAAGTGGTGCTCTACCCCTTGATGTTTTCAAATGGCCTTCATCTTCCATTAGGTCACCTCATCTGAGACGTTCTCAACTTTATAGGGTTGGCCCTGACACAACTTCACCTGAACACTTGACAGCTTCTGGTTGCCAGTTGCGTGATCTTTTAAATAGTGCTCAACTTCGGCCCTGAGGAGGATCCACACCAGGCTCTTGTTGCCCCTTTTAGTGTCAATGGGAAGGCTCAACACGCGACTTCTCTCGGAAACCTGTGAAGGGTCCTGTGAACCTTGAATGTCTGCAAGTGTTCCAGTTGATCCTTGAACCCGTCGTAAGCTTCTATCTAGGGGACCTTGAACTTGGGCGGGAGAGGGACGATCATGACTTCTGCGTTGTTAGTGAGCAACTGGTCTACCAAGAATGACACGCCCATTTGCTTGGCCATCTCTACGTACTTGTCCTCGAGCTCTCGGAGCTCGAGGTGCATTATGCGTCTCTCTTCTTCGGCCATAGCGATCTCTAGGACACGTCATGATTCGGCGTGCTCATTGTGGCTGGGTTGTGTTCCTCCAGCCAGTTCTTCGTCGATCCTTCATAACACGGCATTTTCTTGCCAGAGGGCTCCCACCTCTCACATCAGCCTCCTTATTGTATCTCCCATTTCAGCAAGTCTTGCTTCCAACGCTCCGAACTGATCTTCTTCTCTCCGTGAAGTCTGGGAACGTGTTGTTGCTAGCATGCAAAGGACACACTTCTATTAGATATATCCCACAGATGGCACCAACATTGATGTCGTGTTTCTCACCAACCCGAGCTCTCATTTCTCCATATTTGTAGGAATGGATCAACCCATTGTGGAGTTGCTTGGGCTGAGAAATACGACATCAACAAGACTCACAAGCAATATCATGGAGGCAAGCAACAAAAACTTATGGCTACCTGCAAATGGGAACCTCCTCCATCAAATGTGCTAAAACTAAATGTAGATGGTGCAATATTTTATGATCACTAAGGAGCAGGAATTGATGCAATATTGAGGGATGAAAATGGTAGTATGGTTATGGTGGCAAGCAAAAAAGAACATGCTGTAAAAGAATTAGAGGATATTGAATTATTAGATATTCTTAGAGGTTTGAATGCATATGGAAACAACAGACCTGATTGTGGAGAGTGATTCATTGTTGATACTTGATGGTGCTGGAAATCCAAGCTGAAAAGGACTCTACATTAATGCTAGGCAATGTTGTGAAGGAAGTTAAAGCCCTATCATTCAGCATGTTAATATAATGGGGAATGAGACAGCCCATCGACTGGCTAGGCATGCATGGAATGTAGATCGTATTGTAATGTGGAGGGATCAAATACCACAATGCATTTTACAAGTTGTCTAGGTTGACAACCAGATGTAATAATCTGTTGAGACTCAACAATTCTCATTTCTTCTATATATATATAAAGACTAGAAATGATATATAGAAAAGAAATCGGGACCAATGGATCGATCTTGATCACATATTTCTTCGTCAATAGACTTTAATACTGACCAAAATAAGGTATTTTGGACTGCTAATTTAGTGATATAACGGACCATCCAGGACCTTTGTAGCAAGCAGCCACCAAAATAAGACTAAAAATGATGCATAGAAAATGAATTTGGGCTCAATGGACGGATCTTAATAGCATATTTATTCGCTAAATAGACTTTAATATTGACCAAATAAGGTTCATTTTATAGGTCCTTTGGACTACTAATTCAGCGATAGGACGGACTATTGAGGACCTTTGTAGCAAGCAATTACCATGAGGTCACAGTAACATCAAATCTAAGTGTAGTACTGATAAAGGGAGATCTCCATTTCCACTTGCTTGGCAAGAGTAAGACACACTTGAAGAAGAAGAAGAAGGAGAAGAAGAAAAATCAGAAGAGAAGTAGTAGTAGTTGTGGAGGGATTTAAAACTGATCTATTGTTCTGGCTTTCACTCCATTACTCCTAGTGAAAAAAAGAGACATTTAACTGAGTGGGTTCACTTGGTTGGGACGAGCGGTTTTCTTTTGGTTTGGGAGAGAGATGGAAAAGATTCATTTGGTGGTGATATTATCTTATATTATAGGAAATGTTTTTAGTCGATTTTTTTTTTATAAAAATAAATCTATAAATTAAAATAACTTGATGTATTACATTAAAATATAAAATTAATTTTTTTATAAAATAAATTTAATATATTACATCAATTCATATCAATTTATATCTCGCGACGCTTCTCTTAGAGTAGTCTCATTGGATATTCTATATCCAAAATAATTTATACTTTTTAACTATTAGATACAAAATAAACTTACAACACATTAGCTATCGGCAAAGTTTGTAACTTTTAGCTACAGTATTATAAAGGAAAATATCAAATTTTATCTATACTATACAAAGAGAAAATCTTATTTTATTAATTTTTATAACACTCTCTCTTCTCTCCATCTACATCCATAAATTTTCATCAATTTTTTTAAATTAAATAGTAAAATATGATAAAATAAAATATAATAATAATGGATAGTTAAAATATGATAAAATAAAATAAATTAATAATTTAAAAAATTAAATATTTTTTAAATTATTAATTACTCATTACTAAATAATAAATAAATGAATAATCTAATATGAAAATTTGATATGAAATAGTCAAGGTCAAATTCATCTGATATTATTTTATTCTTATATAATAAAAAATAACTATTTCAATATAAAAATTTATGTAAATAAAATAATTAAAATCTAAATTTATTTTATATTCATCAAAATTATTCTTTATATATGCATCGATTAACAATGCTATTATTATACATTACTCCGTTTATAGGGGCAATATGGAGCCGGGAGCCCCACCAATTATGAACAATCAACACATGTTTATTTACTACTTATTACTGCTCCACCACACTTTCGCGGCCCGCAATTTGTGTGAAGATTCCCTCTCTCTTTCTTTCTTTCTTCTTTTCATCGAGTTGACGGTGTTTTATGTTATAGTTCATAATTTAATGCTATTTATATTTTATCTTAAGAAAATTTCTAATTTCTGTTTTTTTTTTCCTCCAATCAAGTCTTAAATTTTCTTTCAGAAGTATTATAATTACAAAAAAAATCTATAAAAATAAATTTATAAATTAATATGATTTTATAAAATATATTAAAATTATATCAGATTAATTTTATAATCTAACGTACTACATATTAAATCATGTAGTTTATACTATTTGTTTATTACTAAACATATTTTTTATATAGAAATATGTTTGTACGAAACTCAAAATAAAGATATAGGCAGAGATAGTCTTTGCAAAATAGCATTATGTAAAGAAATGTTTTTCTAAAAGCAAGGTTGGTCCAGAAACGTACAAAGCTATATAGCTAAACCACCTGGAGTAGTGATTCACTCTGGCAAAAGTCAAGCCCCTCCCGCACCCCACCATGACAGATGTTTACAACTTCTGACTTCTTGGTCCTCCGCGCATGGGTCCCAATTCTAAGCATGCTTACTGATCTCTTCCTCGAAAGGTATCATCAGAGAAGATTAAAGAACCATGAAAAAGCTTTTCTTTTAAGGCTCTAATGGTGTGGAACAACTTTACATACATGACCAAAACATGTTGGTGAAAGATCATAGCACTTGATGATGAGAAAGTTGACATAATATTCCAACGTTGTTCTATACTTCTCAGCAAATCTTGATTGTCATCCAACATGATCGTTTGGAACTGGAACTGCATCTGGTTAGCACTCACCTTGATTTCATGCTCATCTGTCAGTTGCTCAGACCACTTTACTACTGATTCCTTGGATGCTTCTCTTGAAGATTTCGCCTTCAAAACGCCACTCCGGCACCGGCACCGACCTCGCACCGGAGCTCTATACCAAGCCCTCCTTCCTGCTAATCTCTCAAGCATTGACGTTTCAATTGTTCGGCTCAGAAGCCGGAGGTTGTGGAACATGGGTGCCAACTTCAGCTTCTTCCACATTCCATCAAGAACTATGCCTTTGCCACACGTAAAGAGGCTTGCCATAGTCTATCAGAACTTGGGCAACTGGTCTTCCCACTTCTATGGCCTGAAGGGTTACTCACTCATCACTCCGGCCGTTGGATTCACGGTTTTCGATGCATCAAATGTTAGTTCTAAAAGCATCAGAAAGCTAAGTCTCAGTACAATGGGGAAGCCCATATCGATTAATTTCCCCACTTCGGCCATCCCTGACGGCATGATCTCTAAGACGAGGTGCGTCGCATTTAGTGGAAATGGGAGTTTTTACCTTAGTGAAATGAGCTTGCCCGGTGTATGTTACTCAGGAGATCAAGGTCATTTTGCCATTGTTGTTCCGAAGGAGAGTAAGCACAGGTTGTGGTATCTTTGGGTTGTTGGATCTGTGCTTGGAATTTCTGGGATGGTAGTGATCGTTTATGTTGGGATGGCGTCTGCGAGGACTTTGAAGACAAAGAAGATTCAAGTGGAGAGACAAGCACAAGCTGATGAAGATTCGATTCTTGAAAGTAGATGGGTGAGTGGTAGTAAGCTGCCTTCTGCAGCCGTGACGAGAACTCAGCCTGTCCTTGAGAATGGAGGTGTTTGATATTCCTTCCAGATTTCTTTTCCTTCTTTGATAAGAATGCTTTTTTTAATTTTCCTTTGTTCCTCCATGATCTGTACTTATTTTCCCCCCCTTTAAAGTCTACACTTTTTAGGATCATATCCCATCTCAGTTTGGATTTTAAATGTGCATTTCGATGCGCAATTTGAGACGGTAGTCAAATTCAAACCGTTGGCAGAGCTGTCCTCTTGGAATCCATTGTGAAACTCATTGCAAGCTAGATCAGGACCTTCATAACATTCATAATACACACCTACTAGCTTCAATTATAACATCATATTTGGCCACCACACTCGTACTACGTACTTGAACAGAAAACAGAGATTGCTATGTTTGCTAATCTTGTGAATAAACAATCCTATAAACATCGGTAAAAAGCTACACGATTTGAACTCTGAGAAGCATCAGTGTGGAGATGGTGGGTGCAGGGACAAATACGCATGGCAACTTCTTGTGAGGGGGGAAATCCAAGTTATTGGAACCTTCAAAGTTTATAATGGGGGACTGCAACAAAGTGGATCTTCAACATTTACGAAAACGAAACAAGATTTGGAATAACAGCCCTACACTAGAGGTAAGGCGTATGTTTTTCTATCAGATTATATTCTCCAACATTAGAAGTTTTGGTATGTAACATGTATATCACGGGCAGGGGAGTGTAGGACAATCTAATGCTCTATAGCCATGAAGACCAGAGAATTCCAAAGCAAGCATCATGATAACTCGATAGTATCGACTCTCATATACTGCAGATCAGCACCCCATACCTGGCAAACGGCCAAACATTTAGCGCAGGGAATAAACAGCCCACCACCAAAATCATATACATTCAATTATGAAGAGAACTTGCAGACAAGCTAATCCAAAAGGGAGCTATGGCAAGGCGCCCAAATCGTTTTGTTTTTAATCCAACCAACTTTCGAAAGGCATCCTCTTATTCCATGAACATGATGGATAGTAAGACTGGTAGTATCTTTGAGTAGACCATCTTAGGATTCTATTCTTTCTAAAAACACGTACCACCTAAAAGAAACACCCAACAGATATGAACTAAGTAGATTGCAAAACAGCATAACAAAGCTCCCATTGGCTTCCACTCTCATTACAGTAGCTTCAACGTCACCCATCAATTAATCAGCAGCTATTACTCTTGGAAGAACACCAAATTGACGTTTCAAACAGACGCATGGAATACATAATATACCAACTCCTGAAGCATTAAACCAAAAACCCCCTTCCTGATCCTCTCCCCGCGAAAGGGTGAAGAATATTGCCTCACAAGTCTAAGAGAAGATGTTTACCAAACTTCGTAGGGATTAGTTCATTATGATATCACACCAAAGATGAAAGGGCAGCAACTTTACACAGATATTAGTAAGTACCATCTTCATCTAATCTTAATTCTAGATATACGACCTTAGGAAAATTCTAATCTGATAAGAACTGAATCTACACAGAAGCAAAATTAGAAAAAAACTCGAACGTGCCTACTGCAAGGAAAGTGAATCATAAGAGAAAGAGTTTAGCTCAAAAACTCAGAAGGCATGCATTTTCTCATTAACAGCCCCCAAAAAAGCAAAGGTTAAACAATAATTGCTGCCAGCAAGCAGATAATCCAAAACAAGGCATACAATCCCAATTCAAATGGCACCCACATCAAAGTCAGGATCACCAGGATCCCAAACAAAGTAACCAACCAAATAGTGAAAAAAGCTCAGCTGAAAGCACCAACACCGGCATTACTATTCCGAGCAAGTTTCGTCCACTCGGTATGAAACGACCCTGGCCGATCAATCCGCTCATAGGTATGCGCCCCGAACAAGTCCCTCTGTGCTTGCACCAGGTTCGCCGGCAGTCGCGCCCGTCTATATGTATCGAAATAGGAAAGACTGGCACACATCCCAGGCGTGCTAATGCCGGCTGATATTGCCAGCCCCACCACCCTCCTCCATGCAGCCTGTCTCTGCACCATCTCCCTCGCAAAGTCGGGGTCCACAACCAGATTCGCCAAATTGGGGTTCCTCTGATAGGCCTTCTTGATCCTATCCAAGAACACAGCCCGTATAATACACCCACCTTTCCAAATCCTCGCCAATTCCCCCAAATTCAAATCCCACCCTCTCTCCACACTCTTCGCCCTCAAAAGGTTCATCCCCTGCGCGTAGCTACAGATCTTCGACGCGTACAATGCCTGTCTCACATCGTCGATCAACCTTTTCTTATCGATCCCACCAAGCTTCGCCCCCTTCTCCTCGTTCAACCCAGCCTCTCTCAGAACCTCCGCGGCGTTCTCTCTCTCCTCCTTCAACCCACTCAAATAACGGCAATCCAAAGATGCAGCAATCGTCGGAGCAGCGACGGACAGCTCCGCTGCTTGTTGGACAGTCCATTTCCCGGTCCCTTTCATTCCCGTCTTGTCCAAAATCTTATCCACCAAACCCCCATCTCCATACTCGTCCTTAACCCTGAATATATCGGCGGTAATCTCAATCAAGAAACTCTCTAATTCCCCTCTATTCCACTCCGCGAAGATCTCCGAGAGTTCCTGGTTCGATAACCCCCCAACGTTTTTCAACACGTCGTACGCCTCCGAAATGAGTTGCATGTCGCCGTACTCAATTCCGTTGTGGACCATTTTCACGAAGTTCCCAGACCCGCCTTCGCCGATGTAGGTGACGCACGGCCCGTCGTCTTTGACCTGAGCGGCGATCTTTTCGAGGATCTCTTGGATGTTGGAGTAGGCCTGATGCGATCCCCCGGGCATGAGAGAGGGCCCGTTACGGGCACCTTCTTCGCCCCCCGATACGCCCATCCCGAGATACAGGAGACCCTTTCCGGAGACCTCTTGGATTCTACGCTCGGTGTTCTCGTACCACTCGTTGCCGCCATCAATGATGGCGTCACCGGGATCCATGTGCGAGGAAAGGGCGGCGATGGTCTGGTCAACCGGCGAACCGGCTTTGACGAGGATGATGACCGATCTGGGGCGTTGGATAGAGAGGACGAAGTCTTTGGGGTTATACTGGCCAGTTAAGGGGAGTTGACCCTCTTGGCGAGCCCGATCGACTGTTTCGTCGACCTTGGAGGTGGTGCGGTTGTAGACGGAGATGGGGAAGCCCTTATCGGCTATGTTCAAAGCCAAGTTTTGGCCCATGACGGCGAGACCGGCGAGACCTATGCGGGAGAGAGCTGAGGCTTCCATGGTTGTTGTGGGAAGAGAGAATTCCGCCGAGAAGCGATTCGAAATGGTTGGGCAGTGCGTTGAGTGCGAGCGTTTGTTGTTGAGATAAATGGGAGTGACGGACTCTCCGAGTTGGCGAAGGGACGGTGACAGTGCCTACTGCCTATGCTCAATCACCAACCAGATGAGACGGTTCTGTGGTGCATCTCGATCTCTCCGCCTATTATTTTATTTTATTTTTGTTTGAATCATGCTACGTTCAGAAATCCTCTGCCGATCAGTCCAAATTTTTTTTTTTTTCACTTTTTTTTCATCATTTTTTAAAATTATTTAAACATTTTTTAAAAATAAAAAATTACATATTTATTTAAAAATATTATTTTAATTATCAAGTAAAAAAAAAAAATTTAAATTCGATAAACAATTTCTACCGAAATTGTCTGTAGTACTAGTGTTTTCCATTTTGTTTTAATGTCGTCGTTTTTGGTCATTTCCTCTCTCTCTCTCTGTCTCTGCTGTTCAAGAAACACTGATTCATTTTATAATAGAGTAATATGATAATAAGATAAATGTGTTTTTATCCTTCATTATGCGTTCTTGTTGGTTGCGTATTTATTTTTTTTTTACTTACTGATTAATATATTAATTAGCTATTAATACATTGATATTTTTTAAAACAGATATTTAAAGATGTTAAAAAAATATAAATAAAAAAAAGAAAAATATAAAGAGTAAATTTTACCTAAAAGGCTCGACCAGAGTCATTGTTGGGCAGCATACTTTTAATAATCTAATAATTAATACATACTATAACATGTATAAAAAGATTATATAAAATAAATTTATAAACTGATATATTTTTATAAATCTATTAGATTTACTTTAATAAAAATAGCTTTACAATCCAATATACCATATCAAATCACATCAGTTTATGAATTTACTTTTATATAATTCTTTTGTCACGAAAGTTTTTTCCAAATTAATAGTGTCAGGTAAAATATTATTATGTGCAAACATGTTCAGTTTCTTTAAAAAATTATACTCATCATTTCATATATCATACACCACACATAATTTTTTATCTTTTATTGTTGCAAGTTTATAAAATAGGGATTATGACTATAAGAACTCGATTAATTTAGTATGAATAAAATTAAATAAAATAAAAATAAATAAATAAATATGTGGTGTGTGGAATGATGAATAACACAACTCAAAATATGCACTTTAAAACTATACATATTATTTTTATAAAATTTTAATCCATGGGAGAAATTTTATATGACATGGTTCACATTTCACATTGTGTTAATATCTCTTTATTATAAATCATTTTGTTTTATCTAATAATTATTTAACATCTCCTTGTCTTTTTTTTTTAATTTTAATTTTTTTAGTTTTACTACGTAGAAGTAAAGTCGCACGCTAATTTGCGTATAAATACTGATTCATTTATATTTAAAATTTAAATTAACACTATTTTTAATAAAATTTACTTTTTGACCAATCGTATTAAATTGATGCACATATTAATACATAGTTATGCTTACAACTAGAATTTTTTTTTTAAATAACATCTCAGTTCTTGTTTTTGAATATGAGTATTTGCGAGAAATTACTTAGCAACAACCTATGCATTTGTGAGATTAATAAGGACTTCCGTCCTAAACACTTGACGCCATTAAAAAAATATGAGTATTGTGGTTCATCAAGTGATCGAGTGTTTAAATTATTAACAAATAGTTTTCAAAATTTTAATAATTTAATATCATATCATGGATGTAAAAAAATGATAAATAGTAATGCTTCCTCAATAAATAGTAACGTATCGTCGTATAGAACTGGCACAGTATGACATTATCAGGTCCATATATAATTAATCCAAAATTTTGACTTATCCCTAAAAAGAAAATACTTTTAGGTGGAGTAGAAGTCTTCATGATACTCAAAACTCAAAAGCCCAATTCTCAGCATTACGTTTAAAACGTTCTTTTTTTATTACACAAATAATAAAAATTAAAAATTAAATAAAATATTATTAGAATATAATTTTTTTAATATAATTTTTATTTTAAAATTTAAAAAAATTAAATTATTTATTATATTTTATTTTAGAGATCGAAAAAATTATAATAATTAGATGAGATTTATTTTCACAAACGAGGATGCAATTTTAGCTTGAAATTGAAACATTTAGGCCTTGTTTGGATTTAGAAAGTATCTCAATTTATATTATCCCATTTGATCTCATCTTGTATAATTATTATAATTTTTTTAAATTTCTAAATAAAATACAATAAATAATTCAATTTTTTTAATTCTAAAATAAAAAGATTATTAAAAAAATAATATTTTAACAATATTTTATTTTACTTTCATCTAATTTCATTTCAACTCATTGAATCATTATCCAAACCTCCTCTTAAGGCATTAAGAAATTGAACTTATGCCCCGTTTGGATAATAAGATGATCTCATCTCATATAAACACTATTCAATACAAATACTTTTTAATTTCAAATTTTATCTTTTTCATCTAATTATTATCTAATCATTACAACTTTTCTAAATTACCAAACAAAACACATAAAATAATTCAACATTTTCAAATTTCAAAATAAAAATTATATTAAAAAATTAAATTATAACAATAGTTTAACTTTATAATATTTTTATTCAACTTTTTATCTCCTTTCTCAAAACCTCATAAAACATTTTAACTCGAATAATTTTATTATTATTTATAAACTATTTTATTACTATTAATAAATTTCTCATTCCATATCAATATTTAAACAAGCATTAGTATGAAGAGTAAGTGCATGTTTGGGGTTATGGTAGAAAATATTACTTTTAATTTAAACCTTATAGTTTAGAGCTTAAGGTAATAAGATATACCATTAAAAAACTATTTATTGTTTAGGATCCGTATATATAAAACACCTTCAAACATATAAAACACTTTTTGACATAGAAATGACATAAAATGGCCTATACTTGCTAAATATAGAATATTATGATAAAATAATAACAAAAATAGTATAATAAATTTTTCAATAATTATAATGAAAAATAAAATATCTTCAACGATATATAAGTGATAAAAGAAGAATGAAAAATATTGATGAGCAAAGTTGTCATTGTATTAAAATAATGAGGGTCATTTTGTAATATACATAGTACGGTAAAATAGGGACTACTTTTTCTTAAGTACTTCTAATAAAAAGCATCACTTTGATATTTTTGTTAAAAGGTAATTTTCTGTTTTTTTATTTAGAAGTATTTTGATGTAAAATTATCAAACAAATAAATTTTGTCATTTAAGCACTTTAGACCGTTGTACAGCACTTTTTAGACCTCCAACCGTAATTCCAAACAGGCCCTAACTCAATATTAATTCTCATCTCATAACTTATCATAATATCACTTATCATGAAAACTAATATTTCTATAATTAAGTTTAATAAAATGATATTTTATAATAAAGATGAGTAACATGCACGTTCTTCATACTCAAAATACCAAATTATTTTTCATATAATTGGATTTAAGAGTAATGATTTATACAAAACTCAAATAGACAATCTTTGCATAAATTCCATTAAAAAACAAATCCACTTTTTTATGAAAAATTGCGCAATTATTGACTATTTGAAATTTTTACCCAACATTACCGATATAAAACTGACGCAACCTTAGTACAGAGTATGTGAACTCAACGCACAGCAATACCTCAAAGGACCTGTTGCCCAACTGGCTATAAGACATAGTAATTAGCTTTCACGACAGATCTTCTGAGAACATGCTGGCATTTGCAGAATGAGACCAGTATTCCTTGACAAGCTGCCCAAACAGCGAGTCCTCCTTGTTCATCAGCTTCAGCGGATCATCATATTCTACCATTTTACCTGCTTAATCATGTCAAAGAAAAATGTTATCCATCGTCCTTTTAATCATTATCTCATCGATCATTTGAAGCCGAACAAAGATGTAACATGAATACAAGACTCACCATCTCTGATAGCCAGCACCATATTGCAGTCCATCACAGTGGGGATTCGATGAGCAACGGTTATTACAGTGCAGTGAGCGAATTCTTTTCGAATGGTTTTCTGGAGGATGGAATCGGTTGCAGTGTCGATTGATGCAGTGGCTTCGTCGAGTACTAGGATCCGGCTTTTCTTCAGCAATGCGCGTCCCAAACAAAACAGTTGTCTCTGTCCCATGCTCCAGTTCGATCCATCTTGTATTACTGCATGCAGACAAATCCAGCTCCATCGTTAGTTTTTTAAAAGCACTCCCCTACAGACACTGGCGAACAATCATCATCTTCGATCTTACCAAAGGAATCCAAGCCCTCTTCTTTTTCTCGAATGGCCTCTCGAAGTTGACATTTTTCTAGAACCTTTTGCACATTCAGAATAGAAAATCCATTATGATATTGTTCATCTTATGAAACAATAGTTAATCCAAAAGCTAATGGATAATATATCTCATTTAAGAGATATGAAATTTATAAATTATGTCTATAACCATATAATTTATGCAACTGTAAACAACGAAACAAACTGAAAGAAATTTTACCTCCCATATTTCCTGATCAGTGTGGGCTGACAAGGGGTCTAGATTGTATCTGACGGACCCAGCAAAGAGTGTTGGATCTTGGGGTATAATTCCCAAACGAGATCTTAGATCATGAAGCCCAATTGTAGATATGTCAATCTCATCAATGATGATCCTTCCCTCTGTAGGCTCCACCAGACGAAACAATGCACTGATCAGAGTTGTCTTTCCGCTGCCGGTCCGGCCAACAATTCCGATTTTGTGCCCTCCTTCAAATATACAACTTATCCCCCGAAGAACTAGCGGAGCATTGGGCCGATAGCTAACCTGATTATTGAAAAATACATTCTCCATAATTCTCTTAAAATTTGTGAATGATAAGAAAAGATAATATATAAAGAGAAATATTTTAGCCATTGTACAAAAGTAATCTCATAAATTAATGCGGCTGGATATGGTTTATCAGATTATAAAATTATTTTTATTGTAAAGTAAATCTAACAGATCACACGAAGCCACGTCAATTCATGGACAAACTTTTGTGTAATCCATTTATAACTATAGCACTTCTCGTATATAAACAGGGTCATTTTCAGACAGTTTAGACATTGCATTTGCATTAGTAATTAATGCAATATCTATCTCTATTTATATTGAATCATCCAATTGGAAAGACTTAAATCCGCAGCAGTAAATGTTTTTGTCATGTTTACCTTCAAATCACGTATCTCCAGTTTCCCAATGAGAGGCCAATTATGCATAGGTCGACGACCTTCCATCACTTCTGCAGCTTCACTAGGAATATGCATGTACTGTTCTAACCTTTCTACAGAAACAATTAAGTTTTCGAGCAAACACCAGCTTTGGACAGAAGCAATAACGTGTACATTTAAAGAAAGACCATATGACAGTGCCATTCCAATGAATCCTGACATAAAAAATGTGAAACAGATTTGACGCTAATAAGTTGCCACGCATGGAAATACAAATCAGGGAGCTAATTTAGATGAGATGGTGCATGTTCAAGAAAGACCAGTAAGCAGATAAGATTCAATCACTGCAAGTTTGAGATCTCGGAAATGAGGGAGGCAGTTCAACCAAGAAATGGTTTGAAATAACATGGAGAATAATAACTTGCACAAGAAGTGGTGAAGGCAGGACTAAGGTGTTTATAGGGTAAGCAAGCAAGTTTTCTTCGAAATAAAGTTGCTCTTTTGACGCTTCCTAGGATTAATTGGCGGCCTTGGGTTTGTGATGTTGGTCTCTGCCGAATTTAAATGTAAAAGCACTTTTGGGAAATACACTTTTGCCGAATTTTTTCACGGACGTTTTCCAGCTTCCTTGTTTGATTAGAGATTTATATAGATTGGATAAAATGGGTATGACTTGTGTTAGATATCAGTTCTAAAGAGTTGTTTTGCTTTAATAGGCGAGAGATTTGTACAGGTTAGTCTTATGGGTTCGGCTTATATGTTTTTGATTGTTGAGTGGGTTTGGGTCCTATTGTTACGGTTTCTCCGCCATAAGTGCAGATTTTAATAAATGTGGAAAGGGGTCATTCTTGGACATGTATGTGACCCTGACTTAAAAAAAAAAAAAATAGATGTTCTCTCTTAAGCTTATACAATATACATGACTTAAAAATGAGAGAGAGAGAGAAAGAACAAGCAATAGAATGAATGAAACTAAGGATGGTTGAAGATAAATACTCCTAACCAGATGCAGAAGCTCCAAAATGAAGCAAACTTATGGCAAGTGCCAAGGATGAGAGAACAACTGCGCATATGATTTCCAGCCTTTGGATCAACCACTCGTTGGCTGAGAAACCATGAAAGTTGGCACTTGCATTTGTGTCTATAAGATCCAGATTCTTTGAAAAGAATCGTTCTTGCTCCCCAAAAGCTCTGATTGTCATGGCTCCGGCAATTGATTCGGCAAGGTGGCTTGCAAGCAAAGACTTGGTTGTGCCATCTGTTCGCATCAACTCTTTTGCAGAAACAAGGTAGTATCTCTGTTTGTTCAGACAAAAACAAGGGCCAATCTTTGTTGAGAAGTCTGGAAAAATAAAAGAAAAAGACACCTCCAAATGTTGCAGGGCGTAGCATCAGCACTAACATCACATGATGACAGATGGTGAGTACAAACTTTGTACGTTTATGAGTTTTAGTTAGTTCAACAGGATATTTATCAGAGGCAGAAAATCAAAACAAATTTCATTTAGGAATCAAACAATATGATTAATGTTGGTTGCAGTACCTGTAATAGAATAGTCAGATAAACCATGGGTATTATGACAAACAAGACTGGCCAGGTTACAATGGCAAGTATTACATAGGTGGAGTATGCAGTCATAGTTGCAACAAGGGCAATGCTTAATTTGTAAGCCACATCAATGTCGACCACACTCATATCAGAAGATACCTACAAAATTGAATACTGATGTAAGTTCCTTGCAAGTTTCTCTAAAGCACAACATGGATGTATTACTTTTGAAACTCTTACCCTGCTGAGTATCCTTCCCAGAGGCGTGGAGTCATAGAAAGTCATTGGTGCCCGGAAAAGAGAGCTCAGAAGTGTAGAAAAAATAGATAGTGATGCCCCAAAACCTAAACCTACGACGGAAAGGGCTCTGAGAAGTAAAAACAAAACCAGGATAGCTCCAATCCCCGAGTAAACTGCAATCAATTTCACTGTGCTTACATTAGAATCTTGGATGTCAGAGGCCAACCAATAGTTTTGTATCAACTGCCCAACAATGAATATGAAATGGCATATAGTTGCCAATAAGAAGTAGAGAAAGCCCTTGCTGTGCCTCAGATACTGTAGGTAAGGCTTTAGACCCGTGTTTCCGGATTCTCTTTCTTCTTGCTTAATCAATTGATCTCCTAGAGATGATGCTAACTTTTCCTCGTACTTGTTCTGAATTTCATCACCTTTAGAGGTTTTAGACTGTTGTGAAGTAGCAGACTTGGCCTGCCTCTGGGAACCTACAGTCTCATTGTGTGCATTGACAAAGTTTTCAAATTCTTGACTTGAAGCTAGCAACTGATCATATGTGGAAACTCTTGGAACAACTCCTCCAGATATAAACTGCAAACAGAAGTAAATGTAAACTGCTTGCACAAAGATTTGTATTGAGGATCAGGATCATGGCCAAGAACAGTAAGCAGAGAAAGTAGCCTCAACAGGAAAAAAAAATAACGGAACAAGCCAATGCAAAAAAGGAAAAAGAAAACAGCAGTAGTTCACTGATCTACAGACCAGAATTGAATTAAATGCAGGAAGGAAGTCGACTTGGTGGGTCACCAGCAGGACTGTCTTCCCTGACAGAGCTTCCATGACATATTCCTAATGACAAACCATGTTAGCCTTCTCTTAGAAAAAATACTAGGAATTGCATAAATTGCAAGGAAATTAAATGTCATTACCTTAAACAGACTGGTTGCGGTATGTGCATCAACAGCACTGAACGGATCGTCCAAGAGATAAACATCTGCTTCCTGATAGAGCGCACGGGCCAGTTGAACCCGCTGCTTTTGACCACCACTTAGTGTAACTCCTCTTTCTCCTATTTCCGTGAGATCCCCAGCTGGAAGCATCTCAAGGTCCTTTACAAGGGAGCACTGTCTAAGTACTTCTTGGTATCTATGTGGATCCATGGGGGACCCAAAAAGAATATTTTCTCTAATAGATCCTGTTTGGATCCAGGCTGTTTGAGAAACATATGCTATCTTTCCATAAACAGAAACCTGGAAATTTAGAACAAAAGATTTAGCATGGTTTTTGTTTTCTAAGATATCTACTGTGTAGTTGATGCATATAAATCAGCGGATGAAAACTGCATGTTCTAGAAAATGCGGTAGGGAAAACCAGAGAAGGGGAGAAACATGAAGTATTAAGTTCTTCAAAAGATTTCTTGCTAAAACTTTTGAATCTACTATGTACCGATTTGAAGTTTAGTTACAAACAGTGCCCGAGGATTGGATTGAAATCATTACTTACTGTGCCCCTGATGTTTGGAACTTCTCCTAAAATTGCAGCTAAAAGAGTTGATTTACCAGAGCCAACCTCTCCACAAATAGCTACCTTTTCTCCTGGTTTAGCCACCAAATCTATGTTTCTCAGCGTGGCCTTTGCTGAATTAGTCTCCCATGATATTTCACTGGCCTTGATTAAAATGGACTGCTCAACATCTTTGTCTTTACGCTTTTGCCATTCATTCCTGTTCTGCAACTCTGGTGCCTCAAGGAATTTCACAATCCGTGTCCAAGAGACCTTTGCTTCAATGAACACTCCAGCAACATCAGGGATCATCCTGACAGGCTCCTGAACAATGCGCAGACTTGCTAGGAATGTGAACACATTGCTAGCAGATAATGGAACTTCAAAGAAGTAACATGCCCAGAATGTGGCAACCGATACTAAAATGGGGGATGACCAAAACAAAATCAGATAGTACCCTTTCTGTAATAGAACTGCGAATATCCACTCTAATTCTTCTTTCCTTAGCCCTTGTATGACATTGTTAAAATGTTTCTCCCAGGCATACAACTTCAAGACCTTCATATTTGCAAGAGCCTCTGTAATGGACTTCAATCTCTTATCTTGTGCCACCATGAGCTTTGTCTGATATTTATGCTGCAATTTGGCTACTGGGGAAGTTGCAAGCACAGTCAAAATGACTACAACTAGAGCTGCAACAGTTGCCAGCCCAACAGAATAATACACAATAACTAATGCAAGACACAGTTGGAGGCTTGTTGACCATATTTGATGAAACCAGTAAGGGAATTCCCCTATTCTATAGGCATCTACTGTGACATAGTTCATTATCTCACCAGGAGAATGAGCCACCTTAGCAGCATTTGAGAGCCTTAGTTGCTTCTGATATATAGCTGCAGATAGGAAAGATCTTACTTGAAGCCCAATCACCCTAGTTTGAAAGAACCACTGCCTTTCTGATAATGACTCCAAACATTTAGCTATGAAGAGCACTCCGGCCAGAATATAACCCTCGTATTTAAAGTCTGATTTTCCTTCAGCAACGTCAATGAAGGCTTTGAGGAACAGAGGACCACTGGAAACCGTAAGGACCTTGATTAATGCATATAACCCAGAGATTAAAATAGCTTTTCTCTGGCAGAAAAAAATTTCTGATAGCATGGAACGAGAATGATTTTTTCCTTCATGTTTTTGCTTGCTCAGTTGTTCTTCCAACATTAAGTGTAGTGTTTCTGCACGATCTTCCGGCCGTAACTTTGGAATGTCAATCTCCTTAAGGATTTTTTCTTTGCCCTGCTTCATTAAGGGATTCAACCACGAAAATGACAATTTAACAAGAAATCTAGCTTTGGCAAAAGGAGTGACATTATCATTTGAAGAATTTTCAGTCGTGGCAATGGCTTCTTCACCTCGCAAAGGTTTGTACAACGCATCGTGACAGATGTCTGGATCAGTTTCCACATACTTGGATTCCTGAAATAAGCACAAGAGCAAAAGGGTTGCTCCAGGAAATGATAGAATATCCAAAACCACCTTAATAGATGTCGTTTTGTCCACAATAGCGATCCAAAGAGATGTAAAACAGAGAAATCCTGCAAACAAGACGGTGGCAATAGAACAACGCTTCACTGTTGTGATATGTGGAAGGCGTGGCTTCTCAGTAATCACAATACAATCAATCAGCATCCATGTGAATCCTTTGAATAGCAGTTCTAGCCATCCATGCAAAGGTAAAATGGCTTTATTTGCATTCAGCTTCTCAACAATTGTCCAGATCCCCAAGCCCAGGTAAGCCAAACCCAGACCACCATTGTAAATGGCTGAGCATATCAGTATTGGAGAAAAGTGTTCAGAATTTGAGGGTGCTATTTTTTTCCTTGAGAATGATCTAGAAATGATGACATACAAGAAGCTGAGCAGGAGAAGGAGATCAACAGAAACGACCAAAAACTGGTTGATGCATGTATAGGGCAGGAACATGGATAGAATATCGTAATTGCATGTATTATTGTCTTCCTCCGAACAATTCCCGCAGAATGCAATCCAGAGATCCATCACCACTCCTTATCTCTGTGCCTTGGAAGAGCTGCAGTCAGATACTAAATTATAAATGGGAAAAAAAGGTTCAACAAAAAACGAAAAACAGCAACACCACTAAAAGATGTTTAAGTTCCCTTTCCCAGTCTCTTTTAATGAAGCTTTGAAAATAAGCCAGAAGTTTAGACTACTATAATTAATTGATATATGCTCATGAAAGAAGTTCAACTAAACAAAACTATTCCATACAATCTTAAGACAGCCCTTCCATTGCTACAAAAGCTGTTCAAGCTTTTACGCATCAGAGAGAGGGAATACAAATTTTCAGATGCAGGCAGATTGAAGGTTTTTATCAGCAAACATAAGCCTAGAAGTGCGAAAAGATCTGTCAGAAAATGTTGGAGCTACTACATACAGTCAAAACAAGAACCTACGATAGTCTATAGATACACTAACCAGCCAAGACAAGAACCTCACACTCTTTAAGGAAGATCCTCCATGTTCAAACTCCAGGCTGAACAGCCATGAAGATAAGTTGAAAGCTTTACAAATACAAGAAAGGCAACTCCATGTTCACCCGTTAATCTCCAGTACATTCCGGAGCAGAGAAATAGAGAAGCCAAAACCGAGTAAGTTGGCTTAACTTGTACGTCTTTTTATGGAATTGCATTGATCAGACAATATTTCTAAGAATATTAAGCTAACTTTCCTTTATCAAATCATTGTCCATGGTCCTTAATTCTACTTCTAGCTAACAGTCTATGCCTCATTCACTCTTAAAAGCCCATCTTTTAATTACTTTATTACAACTTTTTATTTATTGTAATTATGTTATTACAACTTAAATCCACTCTAACTCAGGTCTCCAGTGGATCAGTGCCGAGACATGCTCAAGCAAGCTGTCCTCCCATGCATCCCAAAACAAAATTTAATATTGGCATACTGTATCGATCAAGTTTACTATCCCTCATCACGTGAGATGTAACTTGCGAAACCCTCAAACAATAGACTATTTCTTTTTTTTAATCAAACTGAGGCTTTGACAAATCTTATATGTACACACCAATTAACCTTCTACTGCTCAGAAGCTGCTTTTAAATTGATCATTATCATGCCAACTCTACAACTTTGTTGAGGTATACTTGTATATAGTTGCTGATCTGCGTGATGCAGACGCATGGTTTCTTTATATGATTAGGTGACAGTATGATGAGCTATTATAGTATGATAAAACTTTCGTATAAGAGAGGATTCGTGTTAGGTAAACTTTAAAAAAATGAGTAGATTAATATACTTGAATTAACTCATATTTTTAATAATAAATTCTACTATTTTTAAAAAAGAGCGCAAAACTTAAGCACCATAAGACTAAATTTATAGCATTATTCTAACTAATTAATGTCTAAGACCTTAGTAGAGTTTAGTCTTTTCTCCTACTGATCTCCTTATGTTTTTACTAGAAATCTCACGAACTTTGAGTTCGGTAATCTTGGCCTTTTCTCAATTTTAAAATCTAGTTCAAGTGGTGAGACTTTCTCTCATATTTATAAACTGACTACCAATATTTTCTACAACCGATTGGGATAACTTTAACAATCTTTTCTTTACATATTAGGCCCTGGGTTGAAGGCAAGAACAACCCAATTTTTCCACAAATTATTGATAAATCTAGACTCTAATATTAGTGTTGGGTGATTTTTGATCTCTTTTAATTTCAAAAATTAACTCAAGATTTGAGATTTTCTCTCGTACTTATAAACTGACCACTAATCTCTGTCACAACCGATGTAAGACAATTCCTACACTTTAATTAAGTAGAACAGTGTGACAACTCTACAGTGCAGGAGTAATTTTGGGTTTTAAAAGGAAATAAAAAATAGAGATATTTCTGAGTTTTTAACAGATATTTTCCTTTTCCCTTTCTTCTTTTTAGTCTTTTGTCTTGTTTAATTAATGCTTCCTAATTCCTAGGGACAAAGGGAGCAGATGAATTAACATCTGAAATTGAGGTCTTGGATTGTTTCAACCAAAGGGTACGAATATTCAACAGCATAGGCGATCTAACAAATAAAATCAAATGAAACTTCAGATATTGTCTGTCGCAGTCGAGTGCCCCCAAACGATTAATCTTTAGTATCAAGGCATTAAAGTTTAAACAAAAAAGAAATGCGACAAAGAGTCATCAACGACAAAAGTTTATCCCAAACAACGCCAACGGTGATGAGCTGACGATACAAGCAAGTGGGCATGCACAATCAATTCTGCAGATTGAAAACCATATATGCATGACTAGGCCGTTTGCGAACGACGACATTATCCTTTCTCTTCCTTTTACAAGTTCTTTTGGCATTTAGTTAAGATTTTTGTTGTTGATCATCTCCGCGTAACATATTTATTTTTATTTTTTAAAAATTTTTATTTTATTTTATTCTTTTTAAATTAATTAAATTTTTCTACGTATTACCTATATATTACATATTTAATAAGATATTAAAAATTAAAAAATTATATATAATAGGATGATAATAAGATTTTTCTTGTAATTAATGCCATTCTGTCTCTTTATAGCTAAATGAATTATATGATCTGCAATATGGGTAGAGTTGAATCGCCAAAGCACCCTGAAACAGCGAAGCCCTCTCAAGTTTTGTCAGTAGCTAGCTGAGTAGCTGGTGCATGTGGGGACTTACAAAGAACATGCTAGCTCCCTCCAATCATTACCTTTTACATATTCTCAGCTCTGCTTTTTTTAACCTTTTGACTGATCTCGAAGGTGCCGGAGAAACTGCTGTTTTTGTCCACTTGTCCGCTCAACTGCTTTTGATTTGCTCCCAACCTCAATGCAAAAAAAGTATTATTTATCGAAAAACCTCTCTCCCTTGCAGAAAAAAAGTATTATTTATTGAACTTTGCAATCCAACCCCATATCTTATAAATAGTTTGGCCTAATTTTCTGTTCCTCCGAAAAGAAATTCCTAAATCGGTCATTATATCGCAAAGATCCATCAAAGAAGCATTACCAATTACGACCGATACAATCCTCTAATTCTTATTCTTTCTTAGAGCCAGTAGTTGCTGTGGCTTCTAGTCATTATCTCATTATTTACATGAACGGTCTCGAAGTATGAAGATTTTTCCTTACAAAAAAAAAAATCTCGATAGCCAAGTTAGATAAGAACCCCCCCCCCCCCCCCCCCCCCCCCCCCCCAAACAGCACAGGAACTTGGTGGGCCTCTGACCGCCATGCTTTTGTTTTTACCTTTGCATGAAGATTGGACTGTTTTCCGACCAACTGAATTGTCTGATAGATCATGTTGGTGAAGTAATGGTTGGCGCGATGTCATCTTGCTTTGTGTGAAGTGCGTGTCGGCTATAAAATTTTAAAATATTAAAAGAGTAATGCGTGTTGAACCATCATGAGCTGCAAAAATCCCTAGATTTGGCCGGGTTCGACAGCTGCATGCAGGACTCCAACAGTTCCTAGATTCCTGAAGAATTGGGTAGAACCCAAGGAGATTTGGTTGTGTAGTTTTACATCTTTCAATCTCTTTTAATTTTCTAAAAGGACTAAGATCATGCATTTGATTTAAAAACTGAAAGAAGAAATTAAAAGTCTGCATGCTACCTAAAGAGGCAGTCCGACCATCTTATTGGAATGACTTCAAAGAGGCCACATCCACCTTGCAGCAAGATCAGGTCTGTTTTTCTTTTTTCTTTTTTCTTTTTTTAAAAGTAGATATGATTGAGGTTTTTTATTAATTCTCCAGTAAAGAACGACTAATGTGTTGGCTTTTAATAGAATGTTTAAATAAAGGATATTATTGATATCAAGATTATAAAGTCATATAAATATATATATATATATATATATTCAATATGGTTTGAGGAATTGATTGCAGGATGGTTTGACTGGGAGGTGGGGTTGGTGGCCCTTCTATAATAGTGTGATAGGCAAATCCTGGTTTTGGCTTAGTTTTGAAATGCATGCATGGGTGGTGGCATCATGAGTAGTGGGTAGGGAAAAGTGAAGTGTACGCGAGTGGAAAGAGCAGGAAGATGCCATGGGAAAAAGAGAGTAAAAAGACAAACATGGTTGTTTGAGCTAAATTGTAGATGGTGAATCTGACAGGAGTGATATCTCAGCCTTTTTCAGGAAATTGAGAACAAGATGCACCCTTGTAGATCGAGTTGTTAAGTCGAGTGAGCTTCATAGCTAGGAATCTTCCTAATAAATATTCTTGCAGGCATTTCTCTGCATGAAGGACGAGAGCAGTACAAATACAAAGTATTCCTTGACTCCACGAAGCTGCCCGAATAGAGACAGACAGACAGACACCTCCTTTTTCATTACCTTTGATGGCTAGATCTTCATAGTACTCCTGCTTTTTTTTTTGTCCTGTCAATGTAAAAATATAAAACCATCACGTACAGCTTGTGTCGTATATGATGTGTAATGGGTAATTTTTCTTTGAAACAAAGCTTTGGGAAGTATCGTCGTATCGATCACTGTTGAATGATAGAATCTGCTGCATAATTGCATTGTTTCAGTTGGGGAAAGTGGCTTCATCAAGATCCAGTACCTGACTTTTCTTCAGCAGTAGTACTGCATTATATCTGTAATTGGGACGTTTGGATGCTAGTGATCATGTTTTTGGATTTCCGAAAATTCTAAAATTCCCTTGTCAAGGATGCATGTAGTTGAAAAGAAATTCAGACGCCTACATAATTACATAATTAATAAATAAATAAATGGGATAGAGTGAAGTTTATAATTTTTTTATTTCTACATGTAGAGATGAAAAGTTAATATTTTATGCATAGAGCACTGGCAATGCTGTCTCAAACACCAATGCAAACCAATATTTGGCTAACAATTCCATTAAAATCTACTATATGTATTGGAAGAGCCAAATGCAAATAGTTAACAAATAATAATTTAATTATAAAATAAATTATTAATTAACATATGGTCAGTATAATTTCTAACAGATGGATAATCCGACGTACGTGAGATTTTTTCTTGAATGGAATAAATAAAAGAAAAAACATGTGATTTTAGCCAAATTTTATATTTGCCTTGCCTACACCAATGCTTATACTCTTTTTAAGAGTTGTTTCCTTTATATGATTGTGAATAAAGTACTCGCAAATGCAAGGTACGAGACCATTCAGAATGCATGATAGCAATTCAAGGGGTGCCCCCATTTCTTAAGTGTGTAGCATTGATCCTTTTAATTGAATAAGTAAGATCAAGCTGAGTCGTATGATCATATTTTAATAGAATAATATTATGTATAAGTTTCAAATAGATAAGTCTCTTTCACGTAGGCCTTATAAAAATGCAAGTCCCATTAAAAGAAGTATTGTTTTTTTTTTTTTTTTTCACTTTTTCAAAATAAACTATACTTTTTACAAGGACCCGCACAGGACTTTGTAAAAATCATTTCTCATTTTCAATTATCGACATGCTCGCAACCCCAAAATGTCGTCCCCTAAAGGCTAAAATGGTGTGAAAATCTCTTAACCACCATTGGTTTGGTTGTCAATTACGGTGGCCTCTCAACCATCACGTACACGCCTTGTGTTGAGGATAAGATGTGCGTTTAAGTGCATGCCTTTCGAATGCATATGCTTAAATAATGTCATTTAGCTGTTGGATGATGATCTTTGACCAATTATTTTCTCGATAAGAGTTTTATTAATAGAAGACTAGTCAAAGCCCGCGTACGCTGGATTTTTTTATCAAATATTATAAGAGAAAACCTGTAACAGCCCGCTAGAAATTTAATTAAGGAATTTCTATTGACTTTAGAAACCTCGTGAAAACTCTGTAAGTTTACACGAATCGACTAATCGCATAAATTTTAGCCTGTCAACATAGTTAGTGTTATCACTCACTATGGTGCCAGAAATGCGATTTTAATTATTTGAGATAGTTAAAAGTGTCAGAATACATTATAGTCTACACCACTAGGCTTAATTGAATATTTAGAATTTTTCAGTACTAAGTTTATTACGTTTATTTTTGGAGTGAATAGTAACCTCGGTAAATATACTGAGCGCAGTGTTTTCAAAATTATAGTTTGAAATGTCCAAATTAGGTTAACGATATTTTATTTGGACACTTGGCAAGATCTTAACCACACATAATGAATAGTATTAGATACTTGGCACAAAGAGAAACCATTAGATGGAATTGTGAAGGAAATCAAGGTGTGAGATCATGACACCTAAGCAAAATACACATTTGGAAAATATCTTAAGAATAGAGATTTAAAATACACATAGAAAGATTTTAGCCACCTTACTCTTCCAAGTCTACTCCACATTTGGAAAATATATTGAGCTGATTTTTATAGATATTATTGGATAGAATATTTTGAGATAATATTTTATAGATATTTTGGGTAGGAGAAAACCACACTCAACTCTCAACTCCAGCCTTATCATCTCCCTTATCTCTTCCATAAGCATCTCCAGCCATCACCCACGAACTTATCTTCATTTACACGTTTCTTTAAAAGAATATCAAACATTCTCTCTCAGACAGCTTTTAGGAGTTCTTTTGCATGCCCATTTCGAAGCTGTTTTAAGTGTTTTATCATAAAGTCTCCTTCATATAAGTTGTTCCTTTTTTAGTCTAGTTTACATGGATATCTTATTTGCCCCATTTGAAGATCATTTGGTCAGTCAAATATTGTGTAAACTATAGAAAGGTCATTCTGGGAGATAAACTGGAGAATATGTTATAGTTTGGAGTTTTTGACCAAGCTAATGGATAGATATTGGTCCGAAATTTTTATGGAGTATTGTTAACATGTATATATGACTATTGGTTGAGGATGTTTGCATGATTAAAGGTTTTGATGAAATATTTGCTTAGATTTAGAAACTTAGAAACTGGAAGAAGAAAAACAGTTTCTATTTTGAGAAAGTTTAACTCTTTGGTGGTCTAAACCTATTCTAATGACTTTGATAATTTTATTGGAGGATCCTAAGCATCTTATATACATGTTATATTATTATTTTGAAGATATTTGATGTTAGTTTCAAAGATATGAAATTTTATGCAAAGAGATATTCAGATAAGCCAAAGTGTGGATGTTCTTGGCTAAATTTATGTTTTGGTTAATTTTTAACCATGTGATCTTGAATTAGAAGCTTATATATGTTTTAGGACATCTTTTTAAACCATGTGATGGTTTGGTTTGAAGATCACATATTTATAAGTCATAGATCAAAAGGTTGATCAAAACAAGTTGGAAACAAAAATCAATAGAAATAGCATATGAGAATTTCGGCCCTATGGAGTTTTAATAGTTGTGATTAGTTTTAAATTTTTCTAAATTGATATTTGAGTTGAGGATAAAATTTACATGAGGCATGTAAATTTTGGTGACTTTTGGAGTTAGTATGCAAAATCCTTAAGTTATGGGTAAAACGGTCATTTTCCTACATGTAGAAAGTAAAATGGAAATTTTACTCTTTAAGTTAGTATTTTTCCATATTTCAAATTATTAGTGATTTAGTACTAACTTTTAGAATCACTAATTACAGTTCCTCGTGATCGCGCTTGAGGTTTTATAAGAAACGCGGAGATCGAGGTAAGTTAGCTTTTAACTTACTAGCAGTCTACTGTGTATGTGTGCTAAGTAAAAGAATTACAGTGTATGTATGTATGTTATCATATATGTCATGCCATGCCAAGTTATCATGTAATTGTCTATTATATAGAATTTATTCTGTCATCAATTTTTATCTGTTACACAATATATTCTGTCATGTATTACTATACATTACAAATATGTCATGCTAAATATGTTGTCTGTTATATGTTATGCCATGTTACGAAATGTTACTATCTCAAGTTGGTTATGTATTTCAAATTATGTTCAAGTCACGTTATGTTACGTCAGGGCTTCAGTCCTTTCATATTCCAGTCACGTTTCATCTTGAGTATATTCAGTTTATGTAGAATACATGGGGCCACAACAACTGTGGAGTATGTATTTAACTGCATAGTGATGTATAGAATACATGGGGCCACGACAACTGTGGAGTATGTATTTTCATATTAAGTCAAGTTTGTGTAGAATACATGGGGCCACAACAACTGTGGAGTATGTATTTAACTACAATTGTGATGCGTAAAATACATGGGGCCACAACAACTGTGGAGTATGTATTTTTCATGTTCAGTCAAGTTTGTGTAGAATACATGGGGCCACAACAACTGTGGAGTATGTATTTTTAATGTTAAGTCAAGTTTGTGTAGAATACATGGGGCCACAACAACTGTGGAGTATGTATTTACACGTAGAATACATGGGGCCACAACAACTGTGGAGTATGTATTTTTCATGTTAATTCAAGTTTCAGAGCAAGTTCATGCTAAGTCAAGTTCAGTTCATGTTTCAATTTAAGTTATGTCAATTATGCTATGTTGTACGCTAAGTTATTCTTTAATTACTTATGAATTTGATTATGCATTTATGCTTTTACTGTCATCCATGCATCATTAGTCTGTGTGGAAGTTTTTTTGTTAACTTGCTGAGATTTGTAATCAAATCTCACTGTGGTAGTCCCAACTACCATACCTCTCGAATGGTAGATCTTGTTACAGGACCTGAAGGAGGACCAGGAGCTGACCAACTAGACACAGTCGACTGAACGACGGTGCGTCGTTAATGTTAATATAGTAGTTAAATTACTACTTGTACGATGGAGTTGCATCTCCAGTACTTTTGGATCATAACTATTTTGGAATAGTGCTGTGATCTTAGTTATTCAATGGATCTTTATGTATGAAGTATGTTTTAAGTATTGGGATATTTTCAGTTTGGTGCATAGTATTGCTAAAGAAAAAAATTATCCGCTGCGAATATTGCATAATGTTAGATGCATGTTAGGATTATTGCATCTTATATGTCATGAACGGGGGCAGGTAACCTTGTGTTGCATGTCTCGACGCTTCAAATGTCCGTCCGATCCCAAACGGAATTTGGAGGCGTCACAGGGTGGTATCAGAGCAATACGTCTCTGGGCAGTAAATCCACATGTCCTTAAGAAATGTACCAAACATTAAGCTTGAAATTTTAGTCGTCATTAGGCTTGAATTTCTTAAGGTATGAAAGGTAGTATGTGGTTTTTATACATATACTCGTATGTTTCAAGAAGGGACACATGACTCGTGATAGAATACCTCGGAATCCTAAGGGAGATAACAATCAAGAGGATCAGAATTTCCCGATGGATGAAGAATTAGTTGAGGTAAACATAGTTAACGTTGATCTGATTGCAATTGATGGTAGTATTGCATTATTGTTATTTTGGAGTAGGTCAAGTCATTGGAGTTGGTAAATTGTACATTGTTTGATTCAAACGAGTCATTGTTTCTATTAATTGTGGTGCTTGAGAATTCAGCTTGGAAGCTAAATTGTTACCCTAGTGGTAAGAGTAACAATTTTCATTAGAAGTATTATTGTTCATACCAATGTAGATATAGAATACCTTTTAGTAATATGAGAAAGGATATGTAGGATTGATAAATGGTATTCCACATATTTGGAGAATTGTTTTGATTCTGAGAATATGATAGAAATTGTGTTTGGAAGAGTAATTTGATTAGGAGAAACTTTAGCCTTAGTAGAATTTATTTATGATAATAGTATTACCACGCCGCCAGTAAATGATTTCTGGCAAAGCACTATCTTTATGGATACATAGATCGATCTTCTTTTGAAGACTATTATATGGAGAGTAAAATCTTGGTCTTGAGGATTTATGTGAACATTAGGAACAAATCATTTAGAATTAGAATAATTGATAACTTATGATGGATAGAAGAGTTATGACAATCATAAGAGAGAAAGTTTCAAGTTTAAGTTATTAACTGGTCAGTTATCAAAGTACCACCTAGGAAGATGACTGATTGTTGCGATTATAAAGAAGTAAGTTAGTCCTAGACCAGTAGAACTCCTTGAGGTTTTTATTAACTTTAAGATTATTGAGAGTTTGGATATGCATGATTAAATGCATATTTATATGAGTCATTGGATCATGTCATATATATGAAAATCCCTGAAAGAAATAAAATGGAGTACATAAAACATATACCAGAAGATAGAAACACAAATATGAATATTTGTGAAGTATTATTTTATTATCATAAAGCAAAATTACAGAAATTTGAGGCTCTTTGCCTCAATCTTTAAACGTTCTTGCTCTTCAAAAATCTGCATGCCTCTCCTATCTAAAGGAGTAGCCACTCGAAAAGAAGAGTTAAGCAAAGATTTTAAATCTCTGTTCTCTCGCTTTACTACTTCTATCTTCATGTTGGATTCCATAAGAAGCCTCTGAAGGATAGAAATATTCTCGTGGAGTTTGTCAACCCCACCAGTCCTGGATTGCAGTCGCTGAGAATATGCGACAATGGCTGATGAGTATCGAGTACCGAGACTCACAAGCTCGTAGATAAGTTCATTTTCTGACTTATTAGTCAGATCATTATTTGATTGCATAATAGCACCTACGGAAGAAGCAGAAACAACTGGGGAACGAGGTGCGGAATACCTCATGTTTTGGCAATGAGAAGATTGCTGAGCCATTGCAAAGTGAGTAAGCAGAAAGAGATTGCAGAGTAAGAATGCAGACTAATTTCAGAAAAGTGAAGAAGATGAGATGAGAAAGAAGATGAACTGAATAATTCTTTTATAGAGAAAATTATGACGAATCATCTCTCGTGAATCATTTCTCTACAAGAGACAAGAGCAATGTAGTATTATAGCTGCGGTGCCTGACAATTACAGAAGAACAAAGTAGTGTCGTAGCTATGCGGCGCCTGACAACTACAGAAGACCTATAAAAATCATGCGGATCAGAGTTGTCTGGTCTAAAACAGAGTGCCACCGAATTTGTTAAAAAGAGAGAGAGAGAGAGAGGTTAACGGCTTAATTTTGATGAATTCTCTACTAACTATGGTATTTACAAGAACATTTAAAGTATATCACCTATGCTTTTCTAAAGAAGAGTTTCGGAAGATTATTTACTTAAAGTTTTAGGTTTGGAGAGTATGTCGTTACAACTTGGCCAACCTTGTGCAAAGAAGTATAATCTAATTGTTGATTAAAGTAAGAGAGTTAAGGAATGACATAATCTCAAAGGCAAATATATACGGGATAGACAGTAGGTTGGTAAGCAACACCTCCTCATTAAATTGCTATTTCTTACTTACTTCGATTTCGAGGACGAAATCTTTTTTTTAGGAGGGGAGATTGTAACAGCCCGCTAGAAATTTAATTAAGGAATTTCTATTGACTTTAGAAACCTCGTGAAAACTCTGTAAGTTTACACGAATCGACTAATCGCATAAATTTTAGCCTGTCAACATAGTTAGTGTTATCACTCACTATGGTGCCAGAAATGCGATTTTAATTATTTGAGATAGTTAAAAGTGTCAGAATACATTATAGTCTACACCACTAGGCTTAATTGAATATTTAGAATTTTTCAGTACTAAGTTTATTACGTTTATTTTTGGAGTGAATAGTAACCTCGGTAAATATACTGAGCGCAGTGTTTTCAAAATTATAGTTTGAAATGTCCAAATTAAGTTAACGATATTTTATTTGGACACTTGGCAAGATCTTAACCACACATAATGAATAGTATTAGATACTTGGCACAAAGAGAAACCATTAGATGGAATTGTGAAGGAAATCAAGGTGTGAGATCATGACACCTAAGCAAAATACACATTTGGAAAATATCTTAAGAATAGAGATTTAAAATACACATAGAAAGATTTTAGCCACCTTACTCTTCCAAGTCTACTCCACATTTGGAAAATATATTGAGCTGATTTTTATAGATATTATTGGATAGAATATTTTGAGATAATATTTTATAGATATTTTGGGTAGGAGAAAACCACACTCAACTCTCAACTCCAGCCTTATCATCTCCCTTATCTCTTCCATAAGCATCTCCAGCCATCACCCACGAACTTATCTTCATTTACACGTTTCTTTAAAAGAATATCAAACATTCTCTCTCGGACAGCTTTTAGGAGTTCTTTTGCATGCCCATTTCGAAGCTGTTTTAAGTGTTTTATCATAAAGTCTCCTTCATATAAGTTGTTCCTTTTTTAGTCTAGTTTACATGGATATCTTATTTGCCCCATTTGAAGATCATTTGGTCAGTCAAATATTGTGTAAACTATAGAAAGGTCATTCTGGGAGATAAACTGGAGAATATGTTATAGTTTGGAGTTTTTGACCAAGCTAATGGATAGATATTGGTCCGAAATTTTTATGGAGTATTGTTAACATGTATATATGACTATTGGTTGAGGATGTTTGCATGATTAAAGGTTTTGATGAAATATTTGCTTAGATTTAGAAACTTAGAAACTGGAAGAAGAAAAACAGTTTCTATTTTGAGAAAGTTTAACTCTTTGGTGGTCTAAACCTATTCTAATGACTTTGATAATTTTATTGGAGGATCCTAAGCATCTTATATACATGTTATATTATTATTTTGAAGATATTTGATGTTAGTTTCAAAGATATGAAATTTTATGCAAAGAGATATTCAGATAAGCCAAAGTGTGGATGTTCTTGGCTAAATTTATGTTTTGGTTAATTTTTAACCATGTGATCTTGAATTAGAAGCTTATATATGTTTTAGGACATCTTTTTAAACCATGTGATGGTTTGGTTTGAAGATCACATATTTATAAGTCATAGATCAAAAGGTTGATCAAAACAAGTTGGAAACAAAAATCAATAGAAATAGCATATGAGAATTTCGGCCCTATGGAGTTTTAATAGTTGTGATTAGTTTTAAATTTTTCTAAATTGATATTTGAGTTGAGGATAAAATTTACATGAGGCATGTAAATTTTGGTGACTTTTGGAGTTAGTATGCAAAATCCTTAAGTTATGGGTAAAACGGTCATTTTCCTACATGTAGAAAGTAAAATGGAAATTTTACTCTTTAAGTTAGTATTTTTCCATATTTCAAATTATTAGTGATTTAGTACTAACTTTTAGAATCACTAATTACAGTTCCTCGTGATCGCGCTTGAGGTTTTATAAGAAACGCGGAGATCGAGGTAAGTTAGCTTTTAACTTACTAGCAGTCTACTGTGTATGTGTGCTAAGTAAAAGAATTACAGTGTATGTATGTATGTTATCATATATGTCATGCCATGCCAAGTTATCATGTAATTGTCTATTATACAGAATTTATTCTGTCATCAATTTTTATCTGTTACACAATATATTCTGTCATGTATTACTATACATTACAAATATGTCATGCTAAATATGTTGTCTGTTATATGTTATGCCATGTTACGAAATGTTACTATCTCAAGTTGGTTATGTATTTCAAATTATGTTCAAGTCACGTTATGTTACGTCAGGGCTTCAGTCCTTTCATATTCCAGTCACGTTTCATCTTGAGTATATTCAGTTTATGTAGAATACATGGGGCCACAACAACTGTGGAGTATGTATTTAACTGCATAGTGATGTATAGAATACATGGGGCCACGACAACTGTGGAGTATGTATTTTCATATTAAGTCAAGTTTGTGTAGAATACATGGGGCCACAACAACTGTGGAGTATGTATTTAACTACAATTGTGATGCGTAAAATACATGGGGCCACAACAACTGTGGAGTATGTATTTTTCATGTTCAGTCAAGTTTGTGTAGAATACATGGGGCCACAACAACTGTGGAGTATGTATTTTTAATGTTAAGTCAAGTTTGTGTAGAATACATGGGGCCACAACAACTGTGGAGTATGTATTTACACGTAGAATACATGGGGCCACAACAACTGTGGAGTATGTATTTTTCATGTTAATTCAAGTTTCAGAGCAAGTTCATGCTAAGTCAAGTTCAGTTCATGTTTCAATTTAAGTTATGTCAATTATGTTATGTTGTACGCTAAGTTATTCTTTAATTACTTATGAATTTGATTATGCATTTATGCTTTTACTGTCATCCATGCATCATTAGTCTGTGTGGAAGTTTTTTTGTTAACTTGCTGAGATTTGTAATCAAATCTCACTGTGGTAGTCCCAACTACCATACCTCTCGAATGGTAGATCTTGTTACAGGACCTGAAGGAGGACCAGGAGCTGACCAACTAGACACAGTCGACTGAACGACGGTGCGTCGTTAATGTTAATATAGTAGTTAAATTACTACTTGTACGATGGAGTTGCATCTCCAGTACTTTTGGATCATAACTATTTTGGAATAGTGCTGTGATCTTAGTTATTCAATGGATCTTTATGTATGAAGTATGTTTTAAGTATTGGGATATTTTCAGTTTGGTGCATAGTATTGCTAAAGAAAAAAATTATCCGCTGCGAATATTGCATAATGTTAGATGCATGTTAGGATTATTGCATCTTATATGTCATGAACGGGGGCAGGTAACCTTGTATTGCATGTCTCGACGCTTCAAATGTCCGTCCGATCCCAAACGGAATTTGGGGGCGTCACAAAACCACCTTCTCATTGGCAATTAAAATTGTAAATAAGCAATCAATAAATTCCTCTCTTCATCTTCTGATCCAATAATCACCAATTTCTCTATTGTACAGCAAAAGTTGCGTATAATTACGAATACTTTCATTCTACTATGCCTTCAAAATTGTCCAGTACTAACAATTATTGGTCGCCGCTACAAAGGATACAATATCTGGACAAAATCATCTGTTGCAGTAGGAAGTCCAGGTAATGACCCTGATGTTAGAGGGAATTGCCTGAGCCCAAGCAGAGATGCAGAGGAAGATAAATGGAGTCAAAACCCAACTCAATGAACATGTTACTATAAAAAAGCACTATCAACACTCGATTCGAACTGCACCACTCTCAGAGGAAATGAACTTGGGCTTCCTCACAACTTGCTCCAAGCACTGGATGACGTCTCCAATTTGAAGATCATCCCAATCACCAATCACAAGTCCACACTCGTTTCCTTTTCTCACCGACTCCACGTCCTGCTTCTCCCGCTTAAGAGATGCACAGAACCCTTCAAATACTACTTCCCCACTCCTCAAAAGCCTCAAGGTTGATGATTTTGAGACACAGCCATCAATAACTCGGCAACCAGCAATTTTCACATCATCACCCTTTGACTTGCTCCTTCCTTTGAGCTCAAATATATTCAGCACCTCGGCCTCCCCAGCAACCTGGGTCTCATACGTCCCAGGGGCCTTATCCACGATCAAACTGCCAATTTCTTCCAAAAGGTGATAAATCACGCGGTGCAGCACTATCTACAGTCAACAAAAGAAATGACGAACATAATAAGGTTTTTCAAGCTTTGAATGCTAGGTCTTTTGGCTTTAGTTGTGACTAGAAATAACATCATATTATAACCCTATCTTGGGTCGTTAAATAAATTTCACATTCTCGTAAGAGGATTAAGATCGATAGCAAGAGGTCAGTACCTTTATACTGGCTTGAGATGCTGCCAGACTGATAGAACTGGATGGACTCTTTACATTGAACCCAACTATACATGCACCACACGCTTTTGCAAGTTCCACATCAGATTGAGAAATGGGCCCAACACCAACATGGACAACATTCACAAAAACCTGATAATCAAATTGAAGAATGCATGAATTATCATGACTGAAGCAGTGAAATACTAGATAATACTTTCTAGCAGCAACTCCAATGTTTTACTAAAGAATAATTCTATTTGAAGGCCATTACTAAAAGTAGCAGCTGCGCCTAGACTGTGGTAAGTGGGTGGAGTTGGGGTAGAGTATAGGTTCAAAACTTATGTAGCAATAGATAATGATAATAATAATAATCATTTGGGGCAAAAAATATAAGCTGCACCTTTTATTATATTATGGTATACTATAGAATGCTAATTAGCATTTCAAACTTCAGTATATTTCTGAAAGGACCAGGTTTAACATATGAAGAAACAGATAGACTACTGCTTGCCAAGGGAAAAAAATAAAATAAAATAAAATAAAATAAAAGATAATACTAATGCTTATCATATTGTGAGGAAGGCAAAAAATCATCATAAGTTAAGCAACAAGCAATTATTGTCGAGAACTACAAAGAAAGCTCAAATTCAAGATATATGAATATATTGTCATACCTGAGGACTATTTAAAGTCCTCAATGCATCTGTGACAGCTTGGACGGTGCCCTGAACATCTGCTTTTACTATTATTGGCATTTCAACCCTCTTACACACCTCATCTGATGGTTCCAAAGTTTCTGTTGCCCCCTCACTGATCTTTCTAAGCCTATCTTTCTCAAATTTCTTTTTCCTCCCCTCGCTAAGCATTCTAGCTCGCTCCTCAGATTCCACAACTATAATATCATCGCCAGCCATTGGGAGCCCCTTCAGCCCTTCAATTTCGACAGGCATTGCAGGCGTTGCCTTCTCTGTCAACTTCCCCACCATATCCCTAATAGCCCTTATTCTACCCCACTCTGAGCCCACAACCACATGCTGCCCACAAACCAACGTCCCTGCCTTCACTATTGCAGTAGCCAATGGGCCCCGTCCCCTGTCAAGTCTTGCCTCCACCACATAAGCTTGAGCAGGCCCATCAATTCGTGCTTTCAGATCCATCATTTCAGCCTGGAGAAGCAAAGCCTCCTCCAAGCTATCCAATCCAGTCTTCTTTATTGCAGAAACTTGAACCACCTGAACATCCCCACCCATCTCCTCTAGTAATAAGCCCTCCGAAGCAAGCTGGAGTTTTACCCTTTCAGGTTCAGCAGCTGGTTTATCACATTTATTAATAGCAACAACAATTGAGACATTTGCTGCTTTTGCATGAGCCATGGCTTCAAGAGTTTGGGGCATCACCCCATCATCAGCAGCTACAACTAGAACTACTATATCTGTGACTGCTGCACCTCTTGCTCGCATTGCACTGAATGCAGCATGACCAGGTGTGTCCAGAAATGTGATTGATGCTCCTGATTGCATACCCACAACAAAAGCACCAAGATGCTGTGTTATGCCTCCAGCTTCCTTCGCTGCAACTGATGTTTGACGTAGAGCATCCAAAAGAGAAGTTTTACCATGATCAACATGACCCATAACTGTTACAACTGCAGGCCTGGGTAAAATTTCTGCACCTTCATTGGAGTGTAGCCTCCTAACATGGATTCCAACTTCCTGAAGTAAGTAACAACCTAACATTAAATCCCCAAAGTTTCAAGACCAACTAAATTCATATGATAATGTGTACCATATGGATTGAAGAAAAACAGCTAAGAAGCATTAAAGTAGAAAATTGTAATAGCAATAGCTGTAGTACCAACAGTGGTTATGATGGTAGAAGTAGTAACCAGATGGTGTATTTGAAGAGAAATGAAAATAGGAATTTGAGGACCGTGAATGGATGATGGAGGAGCTCCAAATTTTACTTTTCAACACTCTTCTTTGGATAGCTTCTAATTTCTATAGATTTCAATGGGGTTAATTTCCATAATTTTCTTGCATCTCCTTTTCTTTCTAGATAGGAATCTCTCTTATATGCATCATGGATTGCACCTATTGCACTTTATAATGAAGTTAATATTACTTGGCAAAACAAAGTAATGGTATAAGCTAGGGAGATGGTCTGGGACAATGGTATGACTCTCCGGCTACCAAATGTAGGTGCATGGATTTAATCTTTTTTTTTTTATGACATGGAAACTCACTAGGGTAGGTAGGCCCTTCAGACCCATCCCTAGGGAGTAAATCCAGAATACATCTCTCTAGCCAGAACTGTATATCAAGTAATTCAATAGAACTATTACAAAATCAAAAACGGGATGTCCAAGTCTATAACTCTTCCCCAGCCCATCTTTGGACCACAAGGCCAGACCCTGACGGTAATCCTTGAGAGCATCTACTTCATGAGGAAAAAAAATATGCTCGAGGTAAGGACCTTATCAAGTTCTCCCCCAAAACCCTAGCCTGGCAGGACCAAAACTGGGTAGTGCAGCTTTTTTTCAAAGTAAAAATAAACTGGGAAGTGCAGTTATTATATTCTGCATGTTAACATGCTCGTGCTCATTCAATTTATAGTTCCAGAATGCTACAAATGGCAAATGCCTCATTGTCACTAAAAAAGGGTAGATTAAGAAATTAAGATCCAAGAACAGGTCATATGGATCTGACAACTCCTATCAATTTATTCAACAGGCTGTTCTTTTTCCATGTAGGCAATTTTTTCCCAACCATAGACACACGGTTTCTTCATTCAAGTTAATCAAAGATCCTCTAGGAACACATTATAAGATGCTGAAATCAATTCTGACCATGTGCATAACATAAATCAAATATGCAAGCACAACTAACCATATTTTTTATGACAGTATAAACTAAAATCTACATTCCATTCTTGCTGGAGATGAGCGGTAAATACATTTCAGTCAGTAAATAAACCTATTTTTTCTGAATGTCATCCAATTTGGTGTTACATGTAACAGGAGAGATGATATATGACTAAGAAAGGAGATACCATTGCTACCAGCTCGGCAATATCAATGCTGAGAGGGTCAAACTCAGAGTCAACCTTTTCCCCAACATTTAGAAGAATATCCTGCAGAGTGGATATTGACTCACCGGCACGCTTGGCAAGTTCAATAATTGTCATGCCTTCAAATATGTCAATTGCTTTATCCACCAAGGATTTTGTGGTTCTTTTGAGTTTAGGAGGCACATAAGGAGCTTCAACAGGTGGCTCAGTCCTGGTTCTTTTCACAAACTTCCCTTTCTTGGGAATCTTTTTATTTGAACTATTTTCATGAACTAGCTCATTATTTGTTCTTCTAGCCCTCAGCTCCGAAGTGGCATGAAAAGACCTATGCAAGATGTAAGAACAAATTAACAATAAAAATTAGACTCAAAGTTCTTCATTCCAGACATGTTCTTCTCTGAGCATCATAAATATTGGCCACAACATATTTAAGCACCCTCATCATCCTCTTAATTTCAGTCATTTATGGATTACATGCATATTCACACAACATATCTTACCATAACCCCCCGCCCCCCGGCAGGCGGTTTCCAAGACTTTACCAATACCTGAAAACAGATTGGCAAAAAAAAAAAAAAAATACTGCAACCTGTAGCTTTGGAAATCTAGAAAAGAGCGTAACAAAGGTAGAAGTAAAAAGCAGGTAACCAAGACCCAGATAAACAAGTACAAAGCCCAAAAAAGAAAATAGACCATGTACCTTGTAAGACGTAATACCCCTTGAACCTTGTGATGGGCCAATATGCCCAATCCCCACAAAACTGAGCTGAAAGAGAACTCTGCAGAACAAAAAAGTATGGGATGATAGCTTGAGGTGGTAAAATTAATTCACCAAAAGACCAATCCGTTTCCATTAGACTACCTCCAATGGATAACAAATAATTGGGTCTTAAAAATAAGAATAAACAAGTCTTTGTCAGTAGTCTTTTTCTGTTTTCTTTTTTTTTTACTAAATACCTCATAAAACCAAGTGTCAAAACTTCCATATTAAGCAATATATGAATTATCCATTTTCCCCATATATTAAATGACATTAAGAATAAATCAATGGGCATACAAAAATAAATAAAACCACAACATACAAAACCAAGTATTTAATTTTTTTATTAGTAAAAATTTTATTAATAAAAGATTAAGCATAGCTCAAGTACATGGACATATACAAGAGGAAATACCTAACTAGGAAGAAGAAAGAGATACAAGAAAATCATGAAAATTAATCCCATTACAATCAATAGCTAAATTTTTTATTTAACCAAGAGATCTAGGCTTATCCAAGAAAAAAGAAGTGTAAACCAAGTACATGGGCCAAGCTCCATATGCTGATATCTGGAAGTTGTTTGTCAATAAAAAAATGGCCGATCAACTAGTACATGGGGCACTTAAGAAGAGCAATTACTCAAAATAAACCACAAATCACCCAAAGTAGTTAGGAGAAGCCTTCCCTGGTTGGACTGAACAACAACAGTACTAAAAGCTATAAAATCATGCATAAAATTTAGGAATACCTGATATGCATCTTATTGAAGCAGGGGTTAATTCTTTTACTGCATCCTCAAGAGAAGTTGAAAAGAATGACTGAGCTGCAGGTCTTGGTGGTACAGAATTCAACACTCTTGTAAAACCAGAGCATATACCCTGCACAAAATGAAGTTATATTGGTTGAAATAAGGATGACAATGACTCAAGAAATTGGAATGTTCAAATGAACTATAATGGATCACAAATGGCAAAAGTTTAGCTGCATGGAAATGGGAGCCTTCTCATCTTACAAAGTGAAAACAAAACGATGGACCAGGAACACAGCAAAACCAGGGTGCTTAGTCCATTTAAACAATCATCCATCTATCAATACATTTTTTTTAAGTGATAGATTTAGGCCTCATTTGGGAACCCATCTCATCTCATCTCATCTCATCTCATCTCATCTCCTTCCCAAACATCACTCAAACACAAACACTTTTCAATTTCAAATATTTAACTTTTTCATCTAATCATTACAACTTTCTCAAACTTCCAAACAAAACACAAAAAACAATTCAACTTTTTCAAATTCCAAAACAAAAAATATATTCTAAAAATATTTCAACTTTATAATATTTTTGTTCAACTTTTTCTCTCTCCTTTTCCAAAACCCAATAAAATGTCTTAATTCAAACCATTTCACTATTATTCACATATTTCTCATCTTGTCTCATTCCCCAAACGAGGCCTTAATCATTTAACCATTACTATAGCACCACATCATATCCAGACCCAAACTCCCCTTTCATGACTTGGGCCTTATGCATAGAATTTATAGCTTCAGATGCAAAATAGAGATAGAGGTCAAACTCAGACCACGGTGGTACCATGAAAAACTCTCATTTGTCATGAAAACTTAAAGCAATGGTAAATGATAAATTTAATCATTTAACCATTATTATCAACCAAAATGCTGCAGAACTGGACAATAAACACAATAGTGCTCCAAACTCAACTAGCTCCAACGTAAGCGTGCACCAAAACTACCAACATTTCAACAGTTGAATGCAATACCATGCACAAAATTTAAGCGCTACCACACAGATTTCACAAGGAATTAACATAATGTATATTTTGACTAGTGAGCATGCCCCTCCAAAGATTCTGCACTCAATATTGTGGTCTACAGGAAACAATTAATACTTTCAAGATATCGATGTGATATTGGTTCTAATATACTAAGAAGTGCAGTGCAATCTATTAGTCATTTTTACATTGGTTGGTACAAATTTAAAATAAAATAAAAAGATGATTGCAAAGTGGAATGGGATTGGATACATATCGATACCTAGCATCTTACCTTTTTGGTAAAAGCTCTCAAAGCCATTCATTCATAAGCACGTCAAACTCTGCACAGTTAGAGAACTAGGGATTCAGGGAAGCACAAAAGTTAATAATCAGCTCAGAGGTATGGTAGCTACAGAATCACTTACAATTAACCATAACCACAAAGATATTGTACCAACAACGGGATACTGAAAGCAACCAACATTCATTCCATGTTCACATTCACATATAAACAAAATTTAATATTAACACACAAAAACAAACTATCCCAGATCAGTGTCTAATCATAAATCCCAACACTGGGTCAAATGGTTAAGAACTTAAATCCGAATTAAATAGATTGTTCAGCAGCAGCGATCTTCTCCAGTAAAATTAAACTGAATACATAATCTACAATAGGTTTTTTTTTTTTATTAAGTACATAATCTGCAATAGCATTGAGGGAATCTATCATTTTTCCATGATGCATGATCCCACGGGAAAGTTTTTACAAAATATGAAATAAAATGGAAATTAATCAACCCAAGTGAACTAAAAATTTTTTCTCGAAATAAAACTGCAAGGATGACATTGCATAAACTTGATTTGCAAGAAAATTTTAAAATTTAGATCTAACAATCAAATCTTGCCACGAGAATGTTTGGATGGTTTGTCCTTCCCACTGACTTGCCAGTAGAAGTGGTCGTAAGTCTGTATAGTTTGATAAACATGGATTTGTGTATGACTCAGCCTTCAGGTACCATGGGGGTTCGGCCACCTTAGTTACCAAAACAACTCCAACCCAATCCGCAACAGCTCGTAGAAAAACAACAAAAAAGCTATATTTAACAACACAACTGAAAAAATAACGCCTCTAGAACCGCAACCTCCATAATCCAAAGTTATGTGTTTCGGGCAAGACTTTCCCTTCCAAGTCCGTCCCTTCCAGCCCCTTGAAATCGGCATTATAAATTCCCATTCTTTCATATAATTCCTTACCCATCATGTCTAAACATGAATCAAGCAATCAAGTTAAGCAAATATAATAATTACCTTAGTTTTGCTATTGGTACCGACCATAGAGGCCTAGCTCCTAGCCACAGAGAGCTCTCCGAAATTTCTTCCCCGGCGTAAAAAAATTTAGGATGGCCGGACGTGGCGTCTGCTAATGGCGAGGGTTGGTGGCGGTGACACAAGGCCGAATGGTATGGTGTGGCCCTGTGTGTATGAAAGCGTCGAGTGGAGGAAGGAGAACAGAAGAGAGTGACGACTGACAAGAAGTTTTTTTTTTTTTTTTGAGAAAAGCTAAACTCAGTCGGCTCGCGTAAGCGTTGGGAAGACGTGGTTGACGTGGCAAAATAAAAATGCATCGTTTAGTAGAAACAATGAAGTGCACCGTTTTATCACCGAATATTTCTCCCCCGCTCCCTTTGAATTCTCCCTCCTTCCCTCAGTTTCGTTTTCCCTCCTTCTCTGTGTTTCTTCTCACTGAAGCCTCCATCGAGTCCTCCCTCCCTCAGTTTCGAGATGAAAGTTTGAGACAACCCACATGGAGCCTCCTTCAAAACCTCCTTCCCTCAGCTTCGTCTCCCACCGAAGCCTCCCTCCCTTCGTCTCCCACCGAAGGACTCTGGTAATCGGTTGCCCCTGGGAAGGCAAGCATTTCTTCAAATTTTGATTTTACCATATTTTTTAGGCTACAATAAATATTTTTCTCTCATTTTCATTTTCCATTAAATTGTCTGTTTTGCTTGATTACAAGATACAAGAAATCAAATGCTTTTTTAGTTTAGTTATATTACTCTCAGTGCTTTATTTGTTTGTGATTATGTATTGAATGAATAAAGTTGATGCATATCAAGCAGATCTTCGTGTGGGTCTTCAAGCAGATCTTCGTGTGAGTCGTCAACTGGGATTAAAGGAACAAGTAAGGATCTGATCTGGATATCTTGCCCATTGTATGGGTTTCTAAGGCCTTAACCAGTTGGTATCACATTTGTGGGTTTATTATTTATTTGTACCCAAGCCAGGTTGCAAGAACTTCTATTCCAAATCTTAGTTTAATGATTTATCATTTTAATATTTCACCAAATTAAACAGGAATACTTTAGATCTTCTTGGCCAAGCTGGGATGTTTGATGAAGTAGAGGCCATAAGAATATGGAAATGGGACCATTTGAGGTTCTTTTCTTGAAGATTGTTCTGTTCGGCATGTTGAATTGGTTGAATATGTTGCAGAGCATCTCTTTGACTTGGATATTGAAAACCCAGGGGTTTATGTGCAGTGCTGTTATCAAAATATACATGAAGAAAGTTCCTGGATGTACTTCAAATTGAGGTGGATGTTGTTGTTTATTATTATTGATAATCAATTATCAAAAAAGGAAAAAGAAAAAGCAATTACTCTCATTTGTTAATGTTTTGAATGGATCAATTTGAAATTAAGTTCTTATTATGTAATGTATAATAAGAATTGTGACAATTTTTTGCTGGAAGAAAAAAAAAGCATGAATACATGATATAAAGTTTCATTTCTGTATTTCATAATCTTCTTGATGTTTATTAATACAATTTAGTCCTTGATGACTGGCATCTTGTGCTTAAAAGCAGAAGCTTGGCAAGCTGGCATTGAGTACAAGTGTAGAAGATTAAACCTTCACTTAATTCTGAAGACATTTATAGCAAGAGCTCACATAGACGTTTGTTTGCAGCTGATCTGCAATGTATTACTAAACTATCCCAGTTATACGTTTGCAATGTAACTGCTGCAACACTCCTTTTCAAGATTATATTGCAGCTAACATGTAATGAATGTAATTCATGTATTGGACACTCAAATCATTGAGGCAGGGTTTGCATTTTTAATAGCTTTCTAGATTTGCAAGTTTAAATATATATCTTTACTTTTGTTTGTTTGAGGAAATGCAAGTGCCTATGTATGTTTTTGGGTTTACTTCAAGCTACGGCTTTTATGATTATGGAGGTGTACTGGGATTGCAAATCAATAAAGGTACATTGGTAGGGGACCTGTAATGGTGGCTGTTGGTTTTAAATGTTGGTGTTTGGAGTGGGAGAAAATGAACAATAGAAAAGACACCTGCAGATTGAAATGGGACCAAGCACTTTTCTTTATATAAACACACATGCAGATTGAAATGGGACCCGTGGCCTGCAATTATCCCTATTGCAATCTCCAAGCATTCAACTAAAATACCAAAACTCAAAAAATGGCATTTTCATTACTTAAAACCTATATTCCAACTGAAGGATATGAGTACCACTTAGAGTTCTCATTCAAGAAAAAAACAATGGAGACAAAACCTGGGTACTAACTCCAGCATAAATAAATATACCTATCTGTTTTGACCATGAAAAACCACAAGACTCTTTAACATTTTATCTTAGTGCCAAAATGGCACAAACTATAATAAGAGAGACTAATTAACAGTACATGGGAATAACTCCATCATGTCCCACTTCTATTCTGGCCAGTTTGGGAATGAAGCTAAATTACATTATACAATTAAACATAAATGCATTTGCTCAAAGTGTGGCTACACTCCATTGCAACTTCAACATGTCCTAAGCAGCACAGCCTCCACAGACAATACTCCTGCAATTAAAATAAGAATATTTAATGAGAAGTCATATCTAATAGAAGATTTCCATGCTGACAAACTGCATAGCAAAAAATTGTCAATAGAAGGCACTTGATGACTACACAATAGAAGGCAAGTTTCTCCTTTGTTTTGATTATGCTAAAGGGCCATCACAGATATTGATCTGGAACAATATTTATTTACTCTTATTACCTTGAAACTATTGAAAACTCATTTTGGGTTAAAAAAAAAAGCTTCTTTGAAGTCGTAATTTTTGCCTCAATGAAAATGCCTTCTTATCAATTATGCATGAATTATTGTAGGTTTTAAGATAAAGAAAGGATGGCATGTGAACATTGATGCAACTTGTATACACTCTAACCCAGATCCGTTCAAGGATCCCATGCAATTGAATCCTTCTAGCTTTGATGTAATTAGCTCTATACCTAGTTCTTGAACTTCTTTCTGGTATAAACATTAGATTAATGAATTTTAGGTGTAAGATTTTAATTAAGCAACCAACCCTTATTTATCCATGCAGGGAAAAGCAAAAACCATACAGTTTTGTACCTTTTGGATCAAAAACCATACTCAAAAACCTGGCCTTATTTATCAAAAGTTGCATTAAAATGCCTTGAGAACAAAACACCTTCTATGTCTAATCATAAAGCTAAATGGATAACCCTCCAGAAATTTCTAAATCACAGCAACTTCTAGCAAATCTGGACAGCCTAACATCACTCTGGATGAAAAAATCAACAGAGACAATGAGAACTTTGCTTTTTAGTCTGGCAGTAAATGAGGTGTTACTCACTGGGTTCTTTGCATTAGTTTGAATCATCCTCTGCTCTAAGTTGTTACTATTTCATGGAAAATTGAAGTTTCTGACTCTAAATTAGAAGCCGTTGCAACTTGAAAATTTTACAAAGCTCAAAATTTCCCTTTCCTCTGATTAGGTACACAAAATCTGAAAATTTATGGGTTATTTTTCTGCCTAGCATGTGCCCTCGAAAGAGCAGTTAAAACTTAAGTGGCTTTTGCTTAAAGAGTAAGATTATATCAAGAAAGAGAAACAACAATGATGCAAAAACTCGCAACCTCATCAAACAAGCACATCATTTCAAAGGAATTAAGCCAATAGTAATGCTACACATTAAGCAAAACACACAAAATATGCAAAATGTAATACCAAATTCCACAGTCAGATTTTTGCTCAACAGAAGATCATAGCAACATAGAGAACAAAATTTTTACAGGATATCGCAGCACCATAAACTGAACCAGTCAACTAACATTTTTCTATAGAAAACTAGCACATACCCATTAAGTAAAACAAATAGAGTCAAGTAACAACACAATTTTCTCATTACTCAAGGTCTTGGCTTTTCTGTAAAAAACTATCCACAAAGCGAAACTGACCCAAAAACAAAAATGAAAGTATCATGTTTTTATTTTTCACCTCAAGAGCTTGCTTGGGCTTCTTCAACTTCCTCAACTCCTTGACCACCCAACTATTGCTTAAACAATGGAAAGTCAAGACAATGGTTAGTTGGATAGATCTCACATCAAACACATCGAAGAAAAAAAGTAAAAAATAAATAAGAAAGTTAAAAATGCAACATAAATAAGAAGTAATTTGAAAGCTGGATGAAATTCTCTCGGAGGAGTGACAAGATGAGTTTTCACGAGCTGGAGAACCCGTTAGGAGACAGAGCCGAAGCCAAAATGAGAGTCACACAGGCAAGAGGTGAAAGATTTTCATCGATTAAACAAAGGATGGCAGAGTGGAGTAAGCTCGAAGATGAAGGAATGGAGAAGCACTAGAAAGATCCAATTTTCACCTTGCTCGTAAGTATTTGCCCCTCACCATGAAGATGACCCCCGCGAAGATGACCCACACCCACACGAAGATGACCCAGTAGAAAATACCCACACGACGAAGAAGACCAACTCAGTGGTTGCTTATGGCCTCTTGAAGATGACCCACACGGAGTTGGTGACCCGCGAAAATACTTGCATAGATCCACTTGAAGATCTCGGTGCCGAATTAGAAATCGAGAAGAAGATCAAACCACGAAATTTCTGTGAGCACGAAGACCACGAGCTCGAGAAGTAGACAATGCCACAAAGCAACTTGATCTGTGAGCACGAAGACACTGAAGAGTTTTCACACCAACAAGAAGCGGGAAAGCTGTGTTTTCTTTTGCGAATTTTCACTTCTTTTTTAAAATATAAAAATACCTGCCACGTCAGCCGACTCCGCGGCGACTATAACCGGCGACTGTACCTAACAGGATTGTTTTTTTTTACGTGTGCTTTTTCTCGAGTAAACGATGTCGTTTTCTGTGTACCTTTGACCTTTATTGCTACAGCGGCGACTAGGATTTCAGTTAGAGTTTTGCTACATATAAGTATAGTCGCGCATTAATCTGTGTACCAATACTGATTTATTCATACTTAAAATTTAAATTAACACTATTTTCAATAAAATCTACTTTTTAACCAATCACATCACATTAATGTACAGATTAGTGCACAATTATGCTTGTAACTATATTTCTCCTTTCAGTTAAGACATCCTCAAACAAAGGTAAAATTATTGATTAGATTCATTGACTTTTTTTTTAATTTTTATAAAGAATTTGGAAGATATTTGAAAATAATTCCCATATCATTACATTTCATCTCAATTTTATTTATTTTCTAAATATCACTCAAATATAAATATTTTCAAATTAATCATTATAACTTTTCTAATTTTTTTATCAACTTTTGCAAATTTTAAAATAAAAATAAAAATAAAAAATTATATTATAATAATATTTTAACTTTATAATATTTTTTATCTCTCATTTCCAAAAAACTAAAAAAAAAAACTTAACTCAAACCATCTTACTACAATTTATAAAATTCTCATCTCATCTCATTTTCCTTAATCTCATTTCCCTTAAACCCATCTCAACTTATTCCATATTTTCAAATATATATTTTAATCTATTTACATGCAAACACATCTTAATGAAATTTATAAAATATTATTATTAACAAATCAACTCAGATTATTTAATATCACTTTAACATCCAAACATAGCCTTAATATTTTGTTTGCCCCATTTGCATAATGAGATGGTTTTATTTCATCTCATCTGATCATATCCATTCTCATCTTATCTAAATATTCAAACAAAAATACTAGTCATTGGTAATTGGGTCTCTATTGGGTCCCAACAAATTTATTTTCTTAGTAACTAAGGAAATGCTTTTTAGTGATGTTGTGAAAAAAAAAAAACTTTTAAAAATAGAAAAAAATGAATGGAAAAATTTTTTAAAAAAAATTATCCTCGGTGGATGTAGCACTGCTCATATTCAAATACCACTCAAATACAAATAATTTTTAATTTCAAATATTAAATTTTTTATCTATTAACAACTTAATCATTACAACTTTTTCAAATTTCAAACACAAAATACAATTAAGTTGTTCAAATCTCAAAATAAAAATAATATTAAAAACTTATTTTAATAATATTTTAATTTTATAATATTTTATAATTTTATTCAACATTTTCTCTCTCCTTTTTTAAAATCCAACAAAACATCTTAACTCAAAATCCCTAAAAAGAAAAAAAAAATAAAAAATTTTAACTCAAACAATTTTACTATTATTTACAAACTATTCACAAATTTCTCATTTCTTCTCATCTCAACATCGAAGCAAGTTTTGAATTGGTTGGAAACATCACACTTCATTTTTAAACAATTCCCCATTTTTGAACTAATGGTTTGAATTGGTTTTAAGGTTTAAATGATAATTTTGATGGTTTATAATAATGTTGCTTATTGTATTAGCATTTTCATGAAATTAGTTTTTTTTTTCCTTATGCACTAGAGATGCTGTAGGATGTAATCAGTTCGATTCGATTCAATTTTGGATTTACTAGTAAACCGAATCGAGACAAGTTAGTTTTGGAATTGTGAGAATCGAACCGACTGGCTCACCAAAAGAATTGGTACTGTTGGGTTTTTTAGTTGTCTTTTTGTTTGGTTTGGTTTTACATGAGTGATCTGGTTTTGAACTTTTTTTTATTGATTGATCGGTTTTTTTTTTTCCACAAATAAATACATTTTTTAGCCTAAATATAAGTTTTAGAGGACAAAACTTTATTTTCAGCTCAAACTATCATCCATATAACTAAATAAATGCTAAAAACAATTAGCCAAAATACAAATTAGTTGAGTTAAAACATGGATATAATATTGGCAAAGAAAAACTTATTAAAAATGTATATAACATTTTTTTTTTATGTCAGGGAACCTCTCCAAGGCAGGGTCTTTTGGACCCATCCCTGCAGAATAAACCCCGGTCCCGTGCACCGCACCCTCGGAAGTTTCCCTATACGGAACTGATTAAATCACTGATTTTTCACCAGGGAGTGTGGCCCCAAAGGATTGTTTGCACCCATGAGGTGTTGAACCTTGGACCTTGAAGGAAATGAAATCCCAAGACCAAGTCCTTAACAACATTTTTAAGGACTAAAAGCCTAAAACATGCATATAAGTTATAACCAAATTGCATGAATATATCATCTAATTAATAAGTACTATATAATGTGCTAATATGTGCTATATACTGCATATGATAAATTCGATAAATATTATGTCGTATGTACTAAGTCACAACAACATAAATATATATATACTTAAAATTATATAAAAATGTAAGTAAATATATAACTTAATAAGATAAGGATAAACAATAACATGTTAATAACTTAATGTTAGTATTCATGTATAAGAGTAAGTTTCTATTAAAACGGCATAAGTAATAAAATTAAAATTTCATGCCATAATTATTAAATTTATAATATGTATAACGTATAGCTTATAATATATACAATATAAAAATAAAAGATATATATAATTCTATTTGGTTCGATTCAATTGGTCTCCAAAACATAAAAATAGGGACCCAACTAGGGGAAAACACAATCCGGTCGGGTGATGGACCGGTCCATCATTTTCTCCGATCGGACATTCCTAGGAACTGGACCGGTAGTTATCGGTCCAATCCTTTTTTTTAATCGATTAATAAAAAAATTATTTAAAATATTAAATTAAAATTAAGTGACTTATTAAATGAGAATTACATAATAAATTGTACAATTATTAATATATACTAATACTATATATTATAATTATACATTAAAGAATATAATAATACATTGATCTAAATATATATAGATAGTCAAAGACTTAGTACCAATACTATAACTAATAACCATACTAGTAGTATTACTAATATACTACATGTTAGTGATAACTTGATAATACTATATTAAATAATACTATATAGTTATAGTGATTTAATACTGACATATTAAGTTAACTATACTAATACTATTATAAATTTATACATATATTATAATTTATACTATAACTCTTATAATATGTTAATATATTAATATATACTAGTACTATATATTATAGTTAAATATTAAAGAATATAATACTTATGTAATATTGTGATATATATAATTAATTTATATAAATAATATATATTTTAATTTTTCATTCGATCTGATCTCGTCTGATCCGAGGTGAAAAATTCTTGAACCGCAGACCAGACCGAATGAATTCGGTCCTCCCATTTTTGGACCGGACCGAATTGGTTCAATCCAGTCTAGTCCAAAATTGGACGGTCCGGTTAGTTTATCCGGTCTAGACAAGCTGATGCTCTCCTCTAGAACCGACCGGTTTTTTTGAATTTTCAGTCCAAAAAACTGAAATGGACCAAACCGGTCATTGAACCAAACCGAACCAATCGGTTCTTCTATTATTATTTCAAGTTTTCAACCATAGGATGCTCTTGGAGCGCTTCCCCCTACCCTTTCAGGGGGGAAGCATAGTGTCATCCGGTGTCGGCAATGCCACTACAAATGGAACAGATACCAGATCGAGGGATCTATGAGTTGTCATCAATCACAATGATCCAAGGAACTATTTTCACAGATAGAAATACTATTGTAATAAAAAAGAAATTCACATACACAGCAACGACAATATTTTTCTATGACCATGCAAACACAGCCGTATAATGCATCCCATCATAGTAATTTTATTTCGAAAGCTAACAAGTTCAGAGTTTAGATCATTTTGTTGTTGGACCATTTCTTAGACAGGCTTTTTCATTCGAGGGAGAGGAGCAGAAGCAGAGTCCGCTACCATAGAATTATAGCTTTACCTTAGCAGCCACTAAAGCCATCCTTCCTCCCAAAGAGTACTATTAATTGATTAATTGGCCACATCACTGCAAAATGTGAACCATGCTTACGCACACTTCTGGGAAATTCATTTCTTCTGGGTAAAAATCTAGATCAGATACCTCATAACATCATTCAACTACATTTTACAAGGGTTGAGGACATTGGACAAATCACATTCATAGCCACATAGAACCATGACAAGTTTGCATGGAAGCATCGGCTGAACGATTGTATGGGATAAACCATTCAGCTCTATTATGCTTAAAGCATAGAGGTGGGCAAATAACAGAGATGCTAAAGCCGGTAGCTTTTATTAGGGTTATCACTAAGAATAATAAGGTACTGTTCCATGCGCCCAAACGATATAAGCACCAAACTGAAAACATCTACACTAACTTTAGTACATAAAGTTATTCGGCAAACGAGAAATAAAATACAGAAAGAAAGCAATTGGACAATAGATCTTATCGTTAAAAACCAATCTCAGGAGTTGAATAATTTAGGGCCGAGAAAACAACACAATTCAACCCATCAGGCCACAACCTGACCACATAGCCACTTGCGGATCTGCAACAAGTAAAATATAAACTTTGTTAAATTGCAGTCTCACCGTGCACTGTTATCATTCTAACTCTATAAGACGTGATCACTGCAGATCAAAAAAAGAAGAATATAGGTACTGCAGAAAGTCTCGGATGAGATGCTCCCATTTTAATGACCACGTGTAATAACTTAAGTGAAGAAAATAATCATCATTGGTAATGATCCACAGTAAAAATAATTGACTACCAATAAAAAAACAAATGAATTTATGTAACACAAGTATAAATATCCACAGTTTAAACCGGAATACCTCTGGAAGCTTTTTACGGAATACAACATCCAACCGTGCATCAAGCGTGTTCTCAAAGACAATCTTCCCATCTCGAGAAGCTAACACTACACCTCCAGAGCTGAACAGCAATAAAAATGGTCAGAAGGCTTTTCCATCAACATATATTGTATAACAAAGAGAAAAAGACTGTTGAGACATGAGATGTTTTTCCTGATATATATTGAGAACATATTATCTTAGCAAGTCAAATTCAATAACTTGGTACAACTCAGATGGACACTTTACAAAGCCCCAAACATCCTACATGAAGAATAATTGACGAAAAAGAACAAAAAATTAAATCAAGCAACTTTTAGTGTATCAATGAAAATGATAACTTACCAGGAAGAACCATGGGCATTATGAAGGCTAGGAGCGGGTGGAAGAAAGATCTTGTTGTCGACTATGATCTCAGGTGTATGAACATTTGCTTTCTCAGAGTATTCCTGTGCTGCAGAATCCAGTACAGACTGCACCAAGTGAAGATCATCTTTGCGACAACGCAGTAAGACAGCAGGCTCTTTTAGCCTGAGCAAACTCTGCAACACAGAATCATTCTCTTAGCAACAAGATCAGTAATTCAAGCTACTGCTTAGAGCTAATCTCCTGACAAAATTTTCTCAAACTCGTAGCAATTAGAACTCTTTTCAGCATCCATTGAAGATATTATGGATTCAATTCTCTTGTAGCATAAACAGCCATAATCCATTTAAGAATTGATACAAAACCATCACCAAATATGATTCTGAAAACTCAAGCGACCATCACAGATGATAGTAATTCCAGTTTATGCTTTTCAACCGTTTTTGGAAGTGTTTAATCTACTTTCACAACTAATTATTCCTGAACGATAGGGAAAGAGTTTATTTGCATATACTTTTTTTTTTTTTTTTTTTATTGGGGTGCCCAAGAACAAAGTCCCGACTAATCCCAATGGTGCACAGGCCCTCGACAAAAAGTCCACAAGTGCATATCAGGTAATTCAAGGGGAAGTTCCCCTAGTTCGATCCCCTAGAAATTGTTTGCACCCAATAGGATTTGAACTGTAGACTTGGAGGAAGCATGCCACTAAGACCAAGGTCTTTACCACTTGAGCCAACCCCTAGGGGTTTATATGCATATGCTAAATGTATTGTATGATAATCTATTTCTCTAGTCAATAATACTCTAACCTATTTAGAGACAAAAACTACCCAAGAACGGTGAAAAAACCTAAAAGATTCATACATGTTAAATTTGTTAATGCAAGTAGCTAGAAATGTGCAGGAGATAAATTCAGGATGTTGGATTTGCTGACCTGAACAATCAGATCTTTCAAAAGCCTTTTGTATACATGGTGGTCATGGCTCACGTTCAAAAGCTCCTTCGATGCCGCCTCTTTCATGGAATTAACTACATCATCTTGAGCCTGAAGAACCTTTATCCGAGAAGCGTTAAGTTGCATTGAGTACTCACTGAAACACACCAACATAACAATTAATGACCAACTAATAGCATTCATATCTCGATAATTTTCTTTCAAAAAAGAACTAATTTCCAAAAGCTTTTTTTCAGAAAAGTCCAATTCCTATAATTGTGGCACAAAAAGCCTTGTTAAAAATTACATTCCCAACCATTCATTACATTCATAACAAAGCCAAACAGAACCACATTAATACCGCTAACCCAACTAACAGCACACCTATCTCGATAATTTTCTTCAAAAAAGAACTAATTTCCACAAGCTTTTTTCCAACAAAATCCAATTCCTATAATTGTGGCAGTTGAAAATTCGACTTAAAACCTATCCTAACAACAAAATGTGAGGAAATAAAGTAGTTGCACGAATGAAACGAGAAGTCGAAAACGAATTCCAAAAAATTACATCTTCTTTCGAACATCAACTTGCTTCTCTTTCCGCTCATACTCTTGCCTGATCTTTTTCTTTTCTGCCTCAACAAGTTGCAACTTCTCGATATTGAATTCCTGCCACCAAGAAGAAACGATCACTTACAAAATCCGTTCTACAGTACATTCATATTCGTTAAGAAATACAGTTTGTAAGAAACAAAGTGAGGCTGAAATCCAAGAAAACTCAAAATATTGGGATTGAAAAACCAGAAGGCAGTGGAAATAGAGAGAATTTAGGCGTACTTCTTCGGCGGAAACAGAGATCTCGTTGGCCTTCTCCTCGGCTTCCTGGAGGATGAACCTGACCATCTGCTGGATCTGCTTCGACACATCGGCGTCGTTCATTTTCGCTGGTCTCGGAAATCTGAATCGAAGAGGAAGATCGGAGAGTGTTTTGGGAGCGGTGTTTGGGGAGCTTCCTCGATCTTGATTGGGGGACTACACGACGAGATAACCGTGCCTCATATATAGACACGCATACTCGTCGGTTCTTCTGGCGTAAAATAAAACATTCTCGGTATTTTTTTTTTTATTTTTATAAAAACGACTCAACCTATTATTCAATGCCACGTAATAATTACATTAGCACAGTCTTTTCTCATATGCCTTTAAGTTTCAATTTATATTAGTCATTACTAGGGCATAGAATTCTGGAAAGGGAGAATTTGATTCCAGTCCCACTATGGTCGTTTTGAGTCTGGCTTGGTGTTGTGTGAGCCTCCGACAAAAGTTTGGTACAACCGTATGTATCCGTGCGTATATCTATAACAGTAATCATTAAATAAATATAATAAAATAAATAAATAGAGACACATAAATTTATGTGATTCTGAATTGAATTTACATTTATAAAAATTTGAAAATAGGAGAATATTATGATAAATTTATTTTACAATCTTTAAATTAGAGGAACTCGTTGCAATCTTTAGCATTTGGAGGATTATTGGGATGAAATCATAGCACTTCTTTCTCATATGGTTTTTTGTGTACTTCATATTTATGTCAAGGGAATAGTCAGGCGGACCACTTGGCACAATTGGCCGTAGATGGGATCACGTGTTCGTGGGATTGCATAAAGGAGGTGCCAAGGGAGGTGAGAGGTTTGTTGAGAATGGACAAGTTGGGTTTGCCTTATCTTAGATTTTGATTTGTTTTTTTGGTTCACAGGTTGTGTTCTTCTTCGTTGGTTTTGGGCATTTTTGGCTTGGACAATGGTTTGTAATGGTATTCTTCTATAAAAAATGAGGGTTTTTTATTTTTTATTTTTTAAAAAAGAAGAAAAAACTTGTTTTATAGTTTCTCATTCTCACTGTATAATAAATCTCGAAAGTCTATCTTCTAATTAAAATCTTATCGCTCAAAGCCTCAAACACATATCTTGAGATTGAAGAAGTCTTCTTAGAGAAGTTTGATAAAAAATTCTTGAACTCGTATATATGTCCATGTCTTTTATCTCATACTCCCTTACTTTAAGTTAACTCATCCCTCTTTTATATCCCGTCCTCTCTTTTTCTCCTTACACTTTGTCTTTCCTTATCATTTATTTGTCTCATTTTTCTCTTCTTTCATTTATTTTCTAGTGATGACCATAGGTTAGACTTTGAAAACTATTTTGGACGTGATGTATTTTCCCTCCTAACAACCCATTTACAATAACTGTAAATAAAAATTAAAAACCGAAATAGTTACAATAAAATTTTAAAGTTTTGTTAATGAGTACATATCTGAAATGCAAGAACGATCGGACTAAAAAAAACCTCTCCTCTATGAGTACTTGTTAGCAATTACTTTCTAGCGAGCACTCTTCATAGATGGCTCACTCTTGCGCGAGCAATTATACGGGCAATGACTCCCTTCCATGCGAGCACTCTCTAACAAACACTCTTCGACGAGGACTCACTCGTGTGCAAACATTGTTTGACGAACACTGTTTGGCTGGTCGCATAAAGTCTAGAGATGGCGAGGTTTCTCCACAAATCTTCATTCGTCGGCTAGTTTCGCGCGCGCCTGCTCTATTATTGGGCTTAAAAGGTGTGCCTTTGTTGTGGGGTTATGTTCTCGGAATAACATGGTCATACGCGGGTGGACAACGGGCCGAATTTCGGGCCTACGGGCCCTCTTGGGTTTATGAATTCATTCGTTTCGGGTCCATGAGTCCTTTAATGCCTCACCTCCAAAGCCCTCTTATTTTCATAAGATTGTCAATGAAGATGACTCATGACAAATTACTCAATCTTTTATTTTAACCATTGGATTCATATTAATAGAATCAGTAACAAATTTTATGCAATACAATTACAAATTAGAATTAAGTAAGATCTTAGAATGAATAATATTTGGACATTGATGATTCTATTGAATAGTATTATGAATTATTCACAAAGTGAGCGTGCCTTGTAAGTAAATAAGCTGCTTCATTTTCTTGTCCACTAATGTTAATTACACCGTACAATACAAACCGAGAAATGAGACTTTAAATTTCATAATGTGGACCTTCTTGTCTTGAAAAATTGGGTTTAGGTTCTTTAGAGCCAACAACCTCAATAACCTTATACCGTTGTACTTCAAAATTTTATCTCAAATTTAAAATTTTGATCTCATTATTACAATTTTCTCAAATTTACATATAAAATATAATAAATAATTCAAACTTTTCAAATTTCAAAACAATAATAATATTAAAATATAATATTTTAATATTTCATCTTAAAACTCAAAATTCTCATTTTACTATCAAATTTTCATCTTAAAGTCAAGATTATTTAAAGACGCCTTAAACAACCAAAGTCTCTATATTATCTACTTCAAAGTTCAAACAACCCAAATTCATTCCAAATCAAAATAAATAAAAACATCATATTTTTCATTCTGTAAAATAGTCCCAATAACTGCAAAGTTAGAACAGAAATAAAGCTCTATCAAAATTGAACTCGACCATACTTTTGAGTAGGAGGTTTCCAAGAGAGCTAAAGCTTCTTACATAAAACCAATTGGTCTCGTTTAATAGTAACGTAACTCTCAACATTTGCTAAGCAATCATCAACAACATCTTGCAGCACACAAGTATAATTTTAAAATAATTTCAAGTTCCTAAGCTTCCAAACACCCCACGAATAGTGATAAAAACACCAATCACTATCTTTTTAACCCCTACATTTTCATTATTATTTGATTTAATATTAAATAATTAAATTCCTTCTTTATGAATTATTTGATACACATTAATAGATGATTAAAAAATAATTATTTTCAATTTTAATTGCTAACCCAATACAGCAAAGGCCATAAACATTCCCTCTAAGCCGTAGTCTAGAAAATTGTCTATCAGTATTTATTGAACGGTGACCAGTATCAAAGGGAACCAGTTTTAAATGTTTAGTACTTTAGGTCTAAATTAGCTCACAAATAGCTTATATTGTATTTTGATATAAGAATTTAAATTTTCATTTTATACATCACGTTGATTCTATTTTTATTCTATTATATAAGATGTAGTAAATTTATTATTATTAAAATATTCTTATTAATAATAATAAATATTTCACATTTTATATAATAAAATAAAAATAAATGAGAGTTTGGTATATAATATTAATAGATGATCCAACTATAAATTTGAATTATATTCTCAATAGATATTTTGAATTACGAAACCCAAATCCCCATCCTCGTCAAACGCAGGATTATTGAATTTAATTTCCCTCTGTACTTGGGATATCGGAACTCCCAAGTAACTGATCGGTTGGGAAGTCGTCTTCGTCGACCAGCATTGCGATCAAGACAATCACCATCGTTCTTCTTCTTCCTCTTCAAGTGCCAATTCTCTGGGAGAGCTCCCATTCCATCCAGATCGAACGGTCGATAACTGTGACATCACTTTAAGAGTCGATGAGAATCTACTGACTCTCTCTCTCTCTCTCTCTCTCTCTCTCTGTGCTGACGAAAATACCGGGCAAGGCGATGCATAGCCGGGCGCTGCAAAACCGACCATCTGGTTCTTCTTTCGGGTCTCGAATTTCGGTTCTCTTGCTCGCTATGTTCGCCACCATGGCCACTGTTTACGTGGCCGGCCGGTTAGTCTCTCTCTCTCTCTGTCTCTCTTTTTTTCCGGGTTCTGAGTTTTGGTATTCTTGTGGTTTTTGGTATGGTAAATTTGGTCCAATAAGAACGTGTTTTTGATAGACTCTGGCAGGATGCTGAGAATAGAGTGTATTTGATTCAAGAGCTTGACAAAAGAACTGGCCAGGTAATTTCTTTTATTTTTACTTTTTATAATTTTTTGTATCAAATTGAATTTGCTGATTTTCATGCAGTTGAGCTTAAATTTATGCTTGCTAAAGTAAACTGTATTTGGTAGGAACTGTTTCTCAATTTCTTAATTGGCGGGTTTGTGGGGCTTATTTGATATCCCAATAAAACTAAAATTAGACCATGTGTTCTCATATGGCAATCTTCTTGGCGTTTGACGGGTGTACTGCTCACTTGGAATTGTGGTGGTGGTTCCTTGTGATGCTGCTTATCAGAACATAAAATGAGTTTTAGAGCACAATGGACTGATTCGGTTTTAATAGGATTTGGACGCCTTATTGTAAATGGGAAATATTCAAATGACAGAGTCCCAAACGATTGGGTTGCATTTTGCCTTACGCACAGCTAGCATTACCTGATATGGTATTGAATATTGATAATGATATACTCAGTTGATGCTTTATATTAGAAGTATAATGGTTAAGTTTGGTTTCAAAGTCAATTTATTGGCCCAAATGTTGATGCTTATAATTCTACAACCTGTTTCTTCTATTTTTAAGACACGGTGTAGTTATTTTAGCATTAAGAGAATTAACAAGGAAATTTGCCATCCATTTTCAGGATCAATCTGCCATTTCGGTTGATGATACATTGAAACTTATAGCCTGCAGGTAATTTGATTCTAGCCATCCATCAAATTAGACAAACTGTGATCTCCGCCTTATAGTTCCATTCTTTTTATTTTCTAGGGAACAACAGAAGAAGTTGTCAGACCTTGAAATGGACCTGGCTGCCGCTACACAGGAAGGTTTTGTTCCAAAGCACTCGTCAAAAATTGGTGGGACTCATGCTAAGAAAAAGACTTTAGCGGTCATAGGAATTATTACGACATTTGGCCGAAAGAAAAATAGAGATGCTATTCGCAAGGCATGGATGCCAACTGGTAATCATTGACTGGTTTCATTTACTCCCTCTAATAGCATTGATACAAACAATGGCCCAGGTCAATGTCTTAAATTCCAAACATTTACTTTTTTTAAATTTCAGGAATGTCGTTTTGAGCGGTGCTCTAAACGAAAAACTTTAAAGAGAGATAAGGGCGGGAATGACCATTGAAAGTGACATGACAATATGGGGTTTGGGATAAGCTCATGGTAGTGTTTCATGCTAAAGTCAAATGCGACACTATGACTATATAAGTAGGGTTAAAGTACCCTGAGGTTAACTGATTTTAGTTGTCTTCAATCAAGAAGAGGTGGCTAGGTAAAATGGTAATCATGGCTAAAGTTGCTCTATTATTTTCAAATAGTTGAAGTAGATAAGACCGATGGGCAATCATGGCTGGAATGATAGACTAGTGAACTAAATTGTTTCGAACATGATGAGGCAAACCAGCTAGGGGTGGATGACTTTGATGGAAAGTAGAAGATGAAATGACATTATTATCTTTTGGTTGATTATGTCCATGACTGGCATAGCAGCCGTTGTAAAATCAATTATAATTACTCTCTGAAGATTGAGAATACAACAGCTCTCTACCGATGAGGATGAACAACAGTTTTCTGCAAACTTATGCACAAGACCATTCTTTTGCAGGAAGGGGATATATGTAGTTAACACCTATGTATATAACATGTCTAATCACAAAATATAAAAACCAACTTGGCTGATGACATGGAGCCTTTCCGGGCTTTTAGTAATCCATTTCTTTGTTTTTCGGCAGACGAGGTGGTTGGGGCCCTATTACATTATATTTTACCAAATGTTAGTCTCTTTGATTGGTTAACTGATCTGACTATCTCGGTTGTGATGTTTTCTCATGTTTGAAGCTTGTTATAGATTACTTTAGTGGTGTGATACATAGTGCTTGACCACTAATATCATTAAGACATAAAAAACAAAATTCTTCTGGTTCTTTCTGGACAAAAAATTTCTTCTGGCTCTTTTTTTTTGAAGTCCATTGTTTATATATATTGCTACTGCTAATTTCAGAATTTTTTCCATTTGACGGTGCTTTACTAATATATAAAATGCATGCAGGGGCTGCTCTAGAAAAGTTGGCTGATGAAAAGGGCATCATTGTGCGATTTGTAATAGGCAGAAGGTTTCTATTTCTATAATTCAATAAGATTTGAAAGAATTTTCTTAAGTTCTTAGTTTAGTGAAGTTCATGTCTTGCAGTGCAAATCGTGGAGACAGCTTGGACAGAGAAATTGATAATGAAAATAGGCAGACCAAAGATTTCATCATTCTTGTATGTTGAACTGTTTACAAAGTTTATGTTATCAGTATTTAGTTGTGATATAGAATTATCTATCAATGTATCTGAAATGTAGTTTAAAAGCCTTATTTGTTTCTCTGAGAATTGGATCTAGATTTATCTGCAGCTCACATCCTACACCAATTATTGGTACCTGTCAGCTTATAAGTATATATAGATGACTTAAAAAGAAAGTATTTAAATAGATGCTCTTGGGTCGTTTCATCTAACAATGTATTTCTTAATTGGCTATTGACAACCAAATTTCAAAGTCATTGTATATTTGTAATCCTTGGCTTTGCCGGTGCAGCCTTAAATTGTGGTTTGAGGAAGGTTGAGCCGAATGTATTTCACTTTGATGCATTTCTCTTTTTATGTTGTTCAATTTGAACTTATAAAAGAAAAAATTTGTTCAATTTGATGCATGTCTTATTCTTCAATCTTGAGCCCATATCAAAACTTGAACACATGCCATGTAAGTTCAAACAATTCGCTCGTATGTTTTTCTAGTTTCTAATTGATGCTAGGTGTATTCCGTGTATACTTCCTGTGTACTTGGTTATACCCTTTTCCTATCAATATAAATTTATTCTTATAAAAAAAAATAGTTCAAAAATCACTTGTTAATAGCAGAAGTAAACTAGGAGTAAATATCGATATTTCATTCTGTTTGTCTATCTGACCTACAGGATGGTCAAGTTGAGGCAACTGAAGAGCATCCAAAAAAGATGAAGTCATTTTTTATTCATGCAGTGGAGAATTGGGATGCTGAATTTTATGCTAAGGTCAATGATGATGTCTATGTTAACATCGGTATGTCCTTAATTTTTCTGGAAATTGACATTAGTACCATGTCCCTGTAATTTCGTATCATATATGCACAAAACTTTATTGGGTATGCAAGAGAGGGAACCTTGAATGCTTTGGAAAACATATTCACATGAAAACTTATTTTTAACCCCAGTTTTCCTCCTCCTCCTCCCATTTTGATATGTTTTCCTCATAAAGATTCGTGATGAAAATCTGCCATTTTAGTTTCATTGTTACACGTAATGGATAATATTTGAACACTACAAATATATATGTAACAATATAAGGCTAAAGATGAATTAGAAAAACTAGCAATGATAATAAGAAAAAAAAAAACAGTAGTTAGGTTCCTTCCTATAAGAGAACTTTAATTCTTCAAGCCAAAACAGATTATGGTAGTCTATGCTGATTTTTGGCTTATCCTTTGTTATACAGATGCCTTGGGAGCAATGTTAACTACTCATTTGGATAAGCCTCGTCTTTATATGGGGTGTATGAAATCAGGCGAAGTTTTTTCTGAGCCGTGAGTTTAATAAAAAATTTTATTTGATGGTAGAAAATGTTTACCATTATAGTATAAAGCTCTCTCTCTCTCTCTCTCTCTCTCTCTCTCTCTCTCTCTCTCTCATACTGCCTGAATAATGCAGGACCCACAAATGGTATGAACCAGACTGGTGGAAATTTGGCGATAAAAAATCGTGAGTACTGCAACTTTCGGTTTTTCTCTTTTCACCTATGATATTATGATTTTCAGAATGTGACTAGCTAAAATGTGTACTTAATTTCAGAGTTCAATATTATTTAAGCCACTTATCTTCTGTTTGGTGCTTCATATTGAATAGTAGTTTTGCTCTTTATTCTGAAGAAATCCCCTTCTGCAATTTCAATTGACCCAAAACGATGTTACTTGAAAATTGCTTTTTCTGCTTTATTGAAATGTACTTTCTTCTTTATTCTAAAACAGTCTGTTTGGTACGAGGGGTGCAGCTTCTTGTTTTAAACATCCCATTTTTAAGTACCTCCCTTTTCAGCTGACCCAAAAAATATGTTTCTTTCATGGGGCAGATATTTTCGACATGCTTCGGGGGAACTATATGTAATCTCAAAAGCACTGGCTCGGTTCATATCAATAAACAGGTAGCTTCTTTCTCTTTTATGGTTATATTAAGTTGCATATAGAAACAAATGGCAGGATTGAGTTGCCTTCTTTTCATGTTTCTCCAGATCTATTCTACGTACATATGCTCATGATGATGTTAGCAGTGGATCATGGTTTATTGGGCTCGATGTGAATCACATTAATGAACCGAAGTTTTGCTGCTCCTGGTCATCAGGTCTCTTTCTCCCTCCTATTCACTCAAACTCACATACACCGACATAAACCCAGGCATGCACACACACACACACAGACTGACCTACCACATGCAGATTCACACAATGCATGCATACTGAATAAAATGAACAACTGAGAGCAACTGAGCAACAAATGGTGTGACATTGTAATCAAGGTGATTTGCATGTGATGCTGAGAGGGCATGATGAATGGTGTTCGGATTTTATACCATAATTTCTTTTCCATCTGGTGGGATCTAGTTAAAACATTTGTACATATCCACCTAGAATATAATAGATGGCATCATTTGACGAAAGCTCAAATATATCGGGGATTGGGCACTCGTAAATTTCTATAAAATTGTGATTCTGACTTCCTGAAATCATGATCCTTAAAGGGACTAGATTTTTTACAGTTATATCTTTGTCTTTATACTTGTTGTCTCAGGGGCAATTTGTGCAGCCGTGTGACCGGAGTTGCTTCCAATCTGAATTAGCAGAGCATTTGGTACATATAGCAACAGAAGACCATTCTTCGCATCAGAGGTGTTTTTAATGTGAATTCATAAAGTCATCATAAGGATTTTTTTTTTTATGCCAACAGCCGACTCCATCTATCTCAAAAGCATGGATTTGTTGATTTGAGAGATTTTCCAGAATACAGAGCCTAACTTGCCAATCAGTATTTTTCAACAGGCTAAGGCTACAGGTACTAGAATAGTTCTCATTCTCAATTACTTTGAAAGATCACTTGTATTTCAAATTTTCTACGGATGATGTATTATAATCAACTCCATTTTCCATCATCATTCTCAAAGAATTCTTCTTCTCTAAAGCCTTTCCATGTAATATTTCAAATTACTCTATAATTAGGGAACGGAAATTAGATGAATCCACATAATAATGTTTGATTTGGTTGGAGATTGTTCGTTTAGTTTTCTACTTAAAAAGTATCTTCTTAATGGTTCCCACTAAATATAAGAAAACACTGTTGGGTCAAGACTCAAGAGGGGATTACAAGACCTAATACAAGTAAGATGGGTTTTTATGTAGAGATACAAACGGCCTATAGCAAAAGGCTTAGGTACCAAAAGCCCAAAGAAAAAACCTTATAACCGGCTTAAAAAAAAGAGAGGTCAGTTGAAGCGAATGTGGTATATTGCTGACAATAGTTGAGGGAGCTAACAAAAAACAAGGGGCAAAACGACCTTCCGTCGACTATGGACACACTCATGTAAAAGGTTAAACTCAAGCAATAAGAAAAGCATACTGCTACTAGGCTGTTCAGCGTGTACAGCTGGGGTGCTCCTAATGTAAATTGTATTTTTTTTAATTAATTTTAAACATATTTAAATATTTTTAAAAAATTTACAAATTTATTAATAGTCATTTCTTAAACTAATAATTAAAAAAAAAAAAATACACTAAGGATCAAAATGAAAGACAAAACTATGAGACAAATTAGCATTTTTCACAAGAAAATGGTCATAGTAATAATGATAGGAGTGATAGATTGTGAAATAGACTATAAGGTCAAGCCACTTTAGCCGAGTTAGGTTTAGCATAATAAGAACACCCACCTACGTAAACATGATCCAATGGCACGCATCAATGAAATAATTGAAAATAAATCATTCATAATTATACTATTACTCGATATTTACTATTGGATAATGATACATTTACAACTATTTTATAACTATTTTATATCTCATTTTGAATCAATCAATATGATTGTGACACTTCATTAAAAATAATTTCAATTTAACATATTGACCCTTCATTTTAAGTAGTAGTAAAATAGTTGTAGGTTTATCATTTTCCTTTACCACCATAATAAGTTACATGGATAAATCTAAGACTTATGATCCTAAGACAGTACTTATCTCATGTCATGTGTGTTAAAGAATTCTTAAAAAATCTTAACATGTGGATTAGGTTTGAGGAAGATTTGAGCTTAAAAGTTTTGATTTGATATCACGTTAAATCATCAGTTGTTCTAAAACTTTAAGTAAATAAAAATAATGAAGTGAATTATTTAATTTAGGGTAGTTTGCATTGCGTATAGTATGTGGAAAGTGCACCTTTTAGATCAAATCAAGGTAAAAAAAACCACCTTTGAACAAGTTATAGGAAGTTGAAAGCAAAAGGCAAAAGGGTAAGGGAAGAGAAAGTCGCATTGCGCCTAACTGTTAGTGACTGCACGTCACATTGTTACCTGAATTCCAATCCAGAAAAAACATGATTAGTCCGTCACATGAAAAACCATCTCCAAAGGCACCCTTTTTCTAGTGGCTTTCAATTCCATCTTCTGAGCCAGTCTTTAATAAGAGTAGGTCAAAGAGGGAGGAAGAAAACCACGCGGCATTTTTTGGACTATGTCCATTTTTCTAGAAAAACCATTCGATGATGTTTTTTTTTTTAAGGTTACGTATGATTCAAGTTGTGTTTCTAGATTGATAGATGGATGGATAGATAGATGCATGAATGTTTTACGTCAGAGGTTGCATTTCACGTTGCTGCCTAAAGTTGAGGAAAAGTCATAGCTCAGTGTTTTTCATTCGTTTTCTATCTTTAAAACCCAAAATGGAACATATTTTTTCTCCTTTTAAAAGTAAGCGTCTGAAAGTACAATTTTTTTTTTTTTTATTTTTTTCCTAGGGAAGCTTATGTTAAAAATAACAGATAAAAGCATTATGAAAGGAATAGTTAAAAGTTAAATCTATGGAGTATTTAGACATTTTGTTACTGAATTGTTCAATATTCATTCTGTTACCGTACATACATTTCGATGTTATGGGATTACTGTACATACATGAATTTATTTTGTTATGAATAACCATTGATTTAGAGTTAGTTCTTTTTTTTTTAATTAGACATTTGTAGTTATTAACATTAAATAATATGATAAAATTAAATAAATTAATAATTAAAAAAATTAAAATATTATTTTATTACTATATAATGAATAAATGGATAATTCAATATTAGGAATTTGATATGAATGGAATAATCAAAACTAAATTTATCTCATATTATTAATTGTTATATAATAAAAAAAATAGCTATTCCAATATAAAAATTAAAATAGTTAAAGTAAAATTCATCTCACATTAGTTAAAAGTGTCATTTAACTTTAACTAATCCATTAAGAGTGTACGAGATACATGAGTTGGGGGTGATGTCCAATAAACACTCCAACAGCCAACAGTAGTACTACACAATAATTTAAAAGAAAAAAAAAAAAACAGTTTTTGAAAGAACAATCCTATTTATTCACGTATTTGAACTGAGGGTCTATATAGAAAATAAATCATTTATAAAGAGAGTTCAATTTTTAAGTTCTTTGCAAAGCAAATTTATCACTTGATTGATGTAAAAATTACGTTCCTTTATATTGACTTATAAATAAAAGAAATCTAATAATGACATTTATTAAGAATTTGAGTCATGTTAGGCTGTCACCTAGCAATGATACGTCGCCAAGCACAATTTTAATTTTTAATTTTTAATTTTTAATATATTTATATATTTTTAAAATATAAAAATATATATATTAATATACTAGAAGTCATTTTCTTAATTATTAAATAAAAAAATTAAAATAATTTTAAATTGATAAAAGGTTATTTGGAGCAGTATAATTGGACGGTATTATCATTCTTGTAAGAATTTTTGTTAATGGGTAATTTTTCATTTTATTATTATCTTATTTGGACAGTAAAAATATTTCATTTTATCTCATTTTATTAGTATAATTTTTTAAAATTTTTATACAAAATATAATAAATAATTTAATATTTATAAATTTTAAAATAATATTAATATTAAAAAATAATATTTTAATAATATTTTATTGTGACTTTTTAACTTTTATATGGAGTGGTTATCCATCACCTAAATTGAGCGGTCATCCTGAGAATGAGATAGACTTCTTAGTTGGTGATAGATGGGCGGCCGTTGCAAAACTCCAAAGAAATTGACAGGACGGTTAGCGGCAGAATAGATTATTCGGAAACTTATCCACAATAAAAAAAGATAATACTAATCCACCGCTGGACTAGTTTATTTTATTATTATTTTTATTTCGTATTTAAAAAAATAATTTTTTAATAATATTATAATAATTTTTTAAAAATAAAAATAGTTGGGAGCGTTAGTGTAGCATCACCCTAAATAAAAATGAAAAAGAAAAGATTATTTGGAACTCCCATGCAGCAAATATATTATCATTTTCCCCGTATTTTTCAAACGGGTCGTTAATTCTGGTAATCCCAGTCACATGTCAGACTTTATCCTGCATGAGGTGTGGAAGCCCACCACAGAGAAAACTCACGGCTGCCGAGTCTTATTCCTAAAATACTTTGGGAATTTTTAATGCACAACTTGACATTACTTTATTCAGTAAGTCACCATCTTAATTTGTCTTGGGGGATTGAGATTTCAGGGGATCTTCATCCTGCTCCAAGCTATGAACTTTATGATCTTTTCAGCCGCTGATCCTCTAATCTTTTGTTTAAAATAAAACAAGGTCAAACCAAAATGTTGAAGAACTTTTGTTGACGTAGTGCGCTTCATTTATTGGTTGTGGCGTGCTTCAGTTTTTCTCTATATTTATTAAATAAAACCTTTCCCATGGTAAGGTGTTTTATGTCTGAAACAGACATTGAGCGAGTTCGTATTTTATAGTCCCGTTTTTTCCACGAGTTTTTTGGTCGTCTGGGTCACTGTTTCAGGAATTGGGTTTTTGTCTCCTGTGTTGTTTCTCTGTTTCTTTATGGAATTTGTTTTGGTTTGAAATTGGGTATTGAGGGTCATAGATTTTCTTAGTCTTTATAATTCGTCAGTGGGTTTTGAGCGGTGAATAGAGATTAAGGTAGTTAAATTGGTTGTTGGGTTTTTGGTTTCAATTCACGAGAAAATTGGTGAGTCCCAAGAAAGCTGTGAGGGGGAAAGCTCAGGGTCTCAACTGCTTCTGTGAGCCATTTTCTACTGCCCTCATAAGTAGTTTTTCTTAGGGTTTGGGACTCTACTTTCAGGTTTTGTTTTGGCGAGAGTTCTGTCTTCTTGTTTCTTCCTTTTGATGTCCTTATTGTGTTTTTGAAATGAATCATTCTGGGGCAGAAAGTAATCAGAGAGCAGCAGTTGAAGTTACAAAGGACAAGAATGGAATTGAACAGGTCATTCTCCAGAACACTCGAGGAGCTTCAGTGAGGGTTGGATGGATCCCTTTACCTCCATTTTTCCATTGTTTAATTGCTGGCTTTGATGTTTTTCTTTTCCCACTGCTTTTGTTTTCTTCACTTTGGTGGCGATGCATAAAGAGACAAGTGCAATACTTGGTTGAAGGCAAAACTTAGTGCATCATATTGATGTTAGTGTGTGATATCCATCCAGGTTAGCTTGCATGGAGGGCAGATTCTTTCATGGAGGACTGACCGTGATGAAGAATTATTATTTACTAGTAGTAAGGTAATTTGTCCATGCGCGGCTTCTTCTGTCCCTGTTGTATTTCCTGTCTCAACCATTACATCAAATTTTTTTGGATTGCTGAAAGCCAGAAGCTGTTTTCCTCGCTTCCTGATCGATTACAACAATCATGAAAAACATCCATATAGTCTCAAAATACTCTTCAACAGCTAAATAGTAAATATCATGAATAACCATGCACTAATTGGAATGTTTTTCCAGTATCCCTTTTATCATGAATAAATGTCCAAGACTTGAGAAATTCTGCAGAAAGATGGAAGAAACTTTGACCTAGATTATGTTCTCATATTACTCTACCTTCTCTCAACTTCATGAGGAATTTTTTTCGGATATTTTTGTAGCAGACTGTTGAGATTCTTATAATGTCATGATTTACAAAAACTGATTCCTCCATGCCCCTGCCATTTTGTGTTTCTGTTTATCTACTGTAGGCAATCTTTAAACCACCACAAGCAGTGCGAGGAGGAATAGCAACTTGTTTCCCACAGGTACCTATGTGCTTTAGTATTATCATATCATGTATCAATCTTGTTTAATTTAACTGACAAGGTTTGCTTAAATATTTATGTAAGTATGGAAGCCGTGGACTGCTGGAACAACATGGGTTTGCCAGGATCAAGATTTGGGTCTTTGATGAAAATCCTCCACCCCTGCATCCCAATGATTCAAATGGAAAAGCCTACACTGACCTGCTACTTAAACCATCTGAAGAAGATCTAAAGGCCTGGCCCCATAGGTAATGAGCTTGAGTAGCTTATCATCCTTCCCAAGTTTTGAGTGAATCAGTGAACATGGCATCACAATTTGATTCTTTGAGTTTGGGAAGAGAAAAAAAGGGATCATCTTATTAGTTCATATGAACTAAATGTGGTTAAGTAAGAACAAAAAGAGAGGATTATCCACGTGAGTCTGATTAAGTTAGAACACTCTAAGTTACTGATCCACATAATGAAGTAGTGGCCAACAACTTTACATAGAATCAGGTGCACGCTATGACCAAGGTTCCACCATAGCATTCTTTATGAACTTGAAAATTTACCCTTTTCCTAGTAAGATAATGATTTGATGTCTTTTCAGTTTTGAGTTCCGTCTTAGAGTCTCTTTGGCAGAGGATGGATATCTAACAATGATATCACGCATCAGAAACATCAATTGCAAGCCTTTCAGTTTCTCATTTGCGTATCGTACATATCTCTCCATCTCTGATATCAGGTACAGAATATTCATTTTGACAGAAGTTTGTCTTTACTCGCATCTTCAGTGAAAGCTAGAAATACTTATTACCCTCACTGTCTTTTACTTTTCTCCCTTCCGTGCTTTTTGGGGCACAAGCATGCAAAGAATGTGTTAGATTCATATAACTTAAACTGGGAATCATGTCTTGGATTTATGATATGTCAAACTGGTGAAATTTGCATACATACAAACACACATAGGAGAGGGGAAGATGAATCTACAGCTGCAGGTTGCCTCATGATCACCTGATAGTTCAAACTAGGGACTAGGAGGAACAATAAATGCTACAATTTGGGTTGAACCTGAAATAAGATTAGTAATTGACACTTTGATTTATTCACGTTGGATATTTAAAACAGAACTGTCATGATATATTCGTGCCATCTGGGACCCTGATAAAATATAAACTGTACTCACAGTGAAGTGAGAATAGAGGGTTTGGAGACTCTCGACTACCTTGACAACCTGTGTGAGAAACAGCGCTTCACGGAACAAGGAGATGCCTTGACATTTGAATCTGAGGTAACACTTACATTTCTTTTAAGTGGTTTGAGTTGTAGTCACGGGGTGGGGAGTAGAACTTTCACTGAGGCTTTTCTTAGGACCTGTTCCTTGGGTAACCATTTATTGGCAGGTGGATCGAGTTTATCTTAGCTCTTCAGATGTGATTGCTGTTTTTGATCATGAAAAAAAGCGCACATTTACCATACAGAAGCAAGGACTTCCAGATGTAGGTGAGAGATCTCTCATAGAATTCGCACTCTTATTGAAGATTGGTAACTTCTACGATCATGGGAAGAAACACTTAAAACAGCAGCCTCCCCCATACATAAAAAACTCGGTTGTCATGACACTCCTGAAAGCCAAAATGACTCTAATGCATCCTTCCCCCTGCATTGACATATCAGATTGATAGAATTGTCTAGTTGGCACCTACATGGGTCATTACCTGGTTATTCATATGACCTCATGCATCCGGTTCAGTAATAGTGTAGCCTGGTTAATCATATGAAATGCCATGCAGATTGGTATCTAAATTATGCACTTTTGATTGTTGTTGTACTAGGGGTCTGGAATCCGTGGGAGAAGAAGTCCAAATCCATAGTGGATTTTGGGGATGAGGAGTACAAAAAGATGCTTTGCATTGATGGAGCAGCAGTGGAGAAACCAATCACCTTAAAACCAGGTGAAGAATGGACAGGCCGGTTGGAGCTCACTACTGTCCCTTCAACTTAATATTGACCAATCCCTATTCCCACGAGATTATTTTCAAGATTGAACACTACTAATACCAATAACCAACTAGATCGGAAGGCTGCTTTTTTGTTTGTGCTAGTGGCAACCACCAATGCTCCCTATAATCTGTATTTGTGATGTGAAATTGAATAAGAACATCACCTCCTAGATTGGTGATCTGGGTAATCTAATTAATGTTCCTGCAATTGAAGATGGAGACCTGTTTTAGTGTTCTCTCCACTTTGTTTATGGCAGAAAATGTATACATTTACCTACATAGAATGTATATGGACTTTGGAATAAGTGAAAATGTAATCTAATCTATGTTCCTGCAATGAAGCTGGAGACCTGTTTTAATGTTTCTCTCCACTTTATTTAGGGCAGAAAATGTATACATTTACCTATATAGAATGTATATGGACTACGGAATGAGTGAAAATCTCTCTCTCTCTCTCTCTCTCTCTCTCTCTCTCTCTCCCAGAGACTTCTTTCTGTTCAAGTAATATTGATGAATAATTGGTAGATCTTTCAAAGTTGATAATCACCAAGGAGTAAAAGTTGGTTTATGGTGCCAGGAAAAAAGAAGGGCCCGAAATGCAAGATATCTGTCATTGACCTCGCAAAAATCTTTAAAAAGTGGAAAAAAATAAAAAACCTTTGGCAAGCGAAAGCTACTCCTTTATCAGAGCCAGGTTTCGATCCTGGGACCTGTGGGTTATGGGCCCACCACGCTTCCGCTGCGCCACTCTGATTTGTTGAATATGCTTCCATTTACAAAGATTATAAGAATTCTAAAAACCTCATTTAATTCTTCTAACTTTCTTACTGCGTTTTCCTTCAAATACCCAGACATGGTAATTGGGGCGTATATAGAGCAAATACCAAAAACATAAAAATAAAAGCAAGCTAGGTCCCATAATTCATGAATATAAACAAATATTGGTACCAAAATTGGCCATTTTTACACAATAATGTACTGAAAACATATCCACAATGGTAGGTCATAAACTCCAAATTGATTGCTAGAAGAGTGGCAAATCAGACTTGTGAACAAATCTCGGACAAGGCACATGATTTCTGTCTCCACATCAACCCTCCAACCATGTAATGTAAATGACCCAAATTTTGTCCTTCAACCTAAAGCAAAAAGACATGACAAAAGGGAAGCCAATCCAAATTCCTTGAATGAACACACTTGCAAGGTACACAAAAATCCAATTGCAACATTCCTTGGAATTCCCTATAATTATTGGATGCTCCCAAGAGAAGTAGTTGGGAATGGAAGATTTTTCCTGTTCCTTTTCCTTTTCCTTTTCCTTTTCAATCCCTTTGCTAATTTCTAACCACTTGCCATATTTTTTCTTTGACTGGTTTTCATGATCTTTAAGACCAACCTAAAGCGACAAGAAGGGGTCACAATATTAAGACTTTGTGACGAGAGCCATCAAAGGGGACACAAGTAGTTCAAAGTAGGTTGTGGCCTGAAAGGTCGAAAGAGACATGCATTAGGGCTATACATCATGAAAATCCATCATTATCATAAGATGTTAGTCAGCTTTTTAACATATTTTTCCTAAGGGTCCTTAATTTTAAGGTTGTGAAAACTCTATAAAGCAGAACATTTCTTTGTTTTTGCTCTATTGTTGGTCTCGTTTGGCGAATGAGTTTTTTCTTTCTAAGCAAGCATAGTATATATATATATATATATATATATATATATATATATATATATATATATATATTAAATAAGGTTTGTTACTCATCATCTCCACATATTACACACCACACTTATTTTTATTTATTTATTTTTTAAATTATTCTACTCATCATCTCCACATATTACATACTACACTTATTTTTATTTATTTATTTTTAAGTTCTTCTACTCATTATCTATATATCACATATTTGGTAAGAGAAAAATAAAATAAAATAAAATAAAAACTTATGTGTGATGTATGGTGTAAGGATAATGATTATAATTTTTCATATTAAACATTTACAAAATACAAGAGTCAAAAGAGTTAAAACCTCAACAATCATTGCAAATCAACTAATACAATATAAGAAAAAAAAGGTGGACCTGGGCTAGTTTCTTACCTCCAATCCATTTCCCATGAGGAGCTGGGTATTTTTTTTTTTTAATACAAAGATCGGATTGCTGTATTACGACCAAAAGCTACAATAGATTGTGTTGTGCTACACTTTGTTGGTCCAGTTTGATTGAAAGAAATTTAGAGTTCCTCTTTCTCATTATCATTATTTAAGAAAAACAGAAATATAGAAAAATAACATTTAGTAGATGGTTTAATACGCCGGTATATAGCCGTTAATGAATGTGAAGGTGCATGGGATAACATGCCACTATTGGCAAGAAGAAGTTGGTTGGATTTGCAAGATCCAAGGCCGTTGTACTTGTTCTTATTTCTACTGCATGTGGTAGCAGAACATACACTATGACTTAGGTTGCACGTGGATTTTACACGCTATTCGTATAAATGAAGTTCTTTAATAAATTGAAAGATCGACAATTGGAGAATCTTGTGGAGCGGCGTGTGATAGTCCTAAGTGGCTAGAAAGCAATAGATTGACTCATCTCTATGCTATTTCTGAATGAAAAAAAAAAAAAACTGGTGAACAATTTCGGAGAAAATCGGACAATAGGAGTGATTCTTCCTTGAATGACACTGGAAAGATCTTTAAGATTTGTTTTGTGATAGAGCTTTTCAAGAAGAGAGAGAAAAACTCGGTTTGGTTAATGGTTTACACAATAGAAAGTAATTCTCTATTTTTTCTCCTTACATATATAATATATTCTGTCTTGATGTGATAGATATAAATAAATAAAATAAGTCATATAGTATTTATTAATAAATATTTAACATTTTAATTGAAATCTATTTCGTTTATCTATTTTCTACCCTTTTAAGTTATAGAATTTCTAAAAAATCTCTATAATTTGATGTAACTAGTGAAATTCGATTCGATCTGCCTTGTTTACTTTACTAGGGGAGTCAAAAAAAAAAAGAGAGCCCATCCAATCATTTTCATTCCCCGCTGACTCTTATGATCGTAAGAGGGTGAAATGATTGATCCAAACAAGAAAAAAGGAAAAAAAAAAAAAAACCCCAGTAAAAGTTAAAACCACAACCCTAATGCTATTGATTCAACATCGTAGGCTTTATGATTGGATTGATCGAATTAGTTTGTTAATTAACCATATTAACTATGCTGTTACGTCACGTGTTACAACTTTACCGGGTATGGAGCTCATGCACCATGGTAGTTTGGCACGTGAGAAACTCGGAATCCTCCAACAGTACACATTCTCCGGCCTCGTGTATTGTTCGGTTAGAGCATTTACAATGGCCTAGCCATTGCCAAGTCCATAATTTAGCTAGAATGGTAACTTGCAAGTCTAAAATAGATTTCTAGATATATTAGTCCACATTGGACTAGCTATCTTAAAATCCAATTAATAATAAAATATTATATATTTTAATAATATTAATTTTTTTTCCCAAGTGGCAGAGTTCGACTACTGCCATTTCAAGACTGTGGTCTACCAAATACACTTGATTTCCCCAACTACAGACCAAGAATTGATAAACACATTGAAGAAAAATAAAATAGACAAACAAGCCTCCATCTACAACAATGTCAAGCAACAACCCCAAATCTTATGATCAAGCAACGTCAAGATGAGGCATCAGGGTCCAAGCACCAATAGATTTTACATATAACCAAGAATCTCGCCCAAATGCAGGAAAAAATAAAAACAATAATGCCAACCGTTTACCATTTCATCTACAAAAAAAAAAAAAAAAAAAAAAAAAAAAAAAAAAAAAAACATCGCATTCATGCAAACATACGATACCTGTAGTGGGAGATTCGTGGAGGAAGAGACTTCGGCGTGGGACGGGTATCAAAAGCCGATGCTTTGATTCGACCTGGCTGGGAAAATAAGGGCACGAAATGGATGAAAAAACAAGACATTTTAGGAGGCAATCGGAGAAGAGGGAGAGAAGAGTTTGGAGTTTCGTTCGGAGTATTCAACAAAGAAGAGGGAGAGAAGAGCAAGGAAGAGAGACTTACATTAGCACTCGGAGACGACGGCGTCTGCTGGAGGAGGCGACCGCTGGACTTGATTCAAGGCAGCGGCTGAAGAAGAAGGGCGAATGCTCAGCAGTTTGGGAGAAAGAAAGAAAGAGTGAATCTGTTGGGGAGAAATGAGAAACCGAGGGAAAGGGGAGAGAACGGGTGAAAGAAAAAGAATAAAAAAATTCATAGACTCGGAACAGTTGCTCGCCAGACATGGAGAGCACCTTATATTTACTGTACACTTTATGTCAAACTTTTTGGTTTTCACTAGGCCATTGCAGACCAAAAACGCCTCCAACAACCTTTATTTTGAACTTGCAATTGGCAATGGCGAGGCCATTGCCGATGCTCTTACGCAGTCCATATGATAAGATAAAAGATGTTTTATTAAAAATTAAATAAAATATTATTATAATATAATTTTTTAATATTAATTTTATTTTAAAATTAAAAAAATAAATTATTTATTATATTTTGTATAAAATTTTATAAAAATTATAATAATTATATAAGATGAGATATTTTAAATTTAAGTATCTAAACCAATCAATTTTGTAAAGTGATGTAAAGTATTTTATAAATTTTAATTCTATTTTAAAATATAATTATGTAACATGTTGCAATGTTACGTGTATTTATCATTTTTTATATAATGTTATAGGTATATACAATTTTTACATAATATTATAAATATATAAAAAACAATATTCTCGCCGTAAAAGGTACCAAGAATGTATACTAAATAGTGTTTTTTTTTTTTAATTTTTAAAAATACACACATATACTTTGAAAAAGAACACTATTTGGTATACATTTTCGGTACCATTTCTCTGTTAGCAGCCTAGCAGGACCCGATACAGATAAATTAACAATCCTATTTTGTCAGTATATTTTTTAATTTAGATTTCAAATTTTGGAATATAAGATGTTCATCATTTTTTATAGCTGACAAATTAGTATGCATAATTATATAAGTAAATTTGGACGTATAAATAGGATTTTCAATTTTCATCTAGAAAAGGAGACACTTCTCCCTCTCTAGGGCTTGCTTGTTTATGAATTATTTTTGTAAATTTTTTTAATCTTTTAAACTAAAGATCTTTAAAGCTAAAAAGAAAAAAAAATTATTTAATCAACGTGGAGTGCCTATTTTAGTCGAGGGCCTATTCCATCTTAAAAGTCTAATATGAAAAATAACCCACTAAAAGAGGCCATTTGCTAACTAAAGAAATTAGATAATCTAAAACTCAATAAAGTTACACACACCACGCCACCTTTCATGGAAAAATAGAAATTTTATATAGATACATAAGATGATCTGTATCGATAAATTCTGAATAAGATAAGCATCACGTATATACCTATATATATCAGGTAATTCTTGATAGTAAGGAATCAAATTCTCTTTTGAATTTTAAATCGTTTGGTTATACTTTACTGACTTAAGTATCAGAGTTTTTCTGGACGGATCACACTAAAGTCTTTTGACATCATGTAGGTGAATGGTTGTATAGGGAAAGTGAGACACGTCCTTAACACAGCGTCTAAATATAACGAAACTTTTACATACACTAAAATAAAAATTAATTTTAAAATCTTATTCATATATACTTTTTATTTGAGAAATATTATTTATCATATTCACACTATATATCAGAATGTGATTTGTTATTTTTATTATTTTATTTAAATACATATATTTACACATCAATATATTTGTATTTGAATAGAAAAAATAAAAATAAAAAATCATATATTATAATGCATGGTATTGGGAATGATAAGTGAAGTTTTTCTTTTAATTTTATCTATCAACTTTCAAAACTTAAATATAGAATTTATTTATTTTAAAATTTTATCCAACATTTCTTTCTATTTTCTCAAAATCGTAATATATTAAAAAAAAACTTAAAAAATGTTCAGATATTTACATGACCAAACGTATGTATGTCAGTACGTGTGAAGCTCTTGGTTCTTGACTCATTATCGATGAGACGACAATTACAGACGAGAGTTGCCTCCTTAGTCCTTACCTGATCCAACGGCTAAATTTATATTGTACAAAAATAGGATCATATCAACGGTGGAAACTGCTTCCACACAGCCAAGTTTTACAATTCATTTATAATTTACATTTTACACTCTTTTGTAGCGATCGTCAACAAGCCGACGGAACAAAATAATTACATTATCACTCGAGAACTATATATACAACCTCCTTTAACAGGCCCACAAATTAATGACCGGGACCACATGTCACCCCCTGCCCACGCCATGTCATCGATCCGCCGTCCACCCCTTCATCTGCCGGTTACCTTATAAGAATCCCCATCCTTGGCTCAGGCATTCAGTCCTTCCCATCGAGTCCTTGCTATCTCGTGTTCAGTTTCCTGTAGGCTTGAGATATCGAACCGTTGGGAGCCATTTCAAAACCACCGCAGCAAAAGCGTCAATGGCGATCTCATTTTTACCGTATCTTAACCACCTTCTCTGATTCTCTCTCTCTGCGTTGTGGAAAATTGGAAAACCACTACCTTTCTCTGCTTTTTTTTCATTGGATGCTACTTTAGTCAGCACCATTGTCTCTGGAAAATCATCATAACCACTACGTTTTTCACAACGCACATTTTATGCGCTACATCTCGGTTTGGTGTTCCTATTTAGCATTTATTGGGTTTTTTCCCTCTCTCCGAGAAGCGTTTAACGTGCATTCCCGAGCAGAGAAACTCCTCGGTTCAGATCTGGAAGGGATGGTATGTGACGTAACTAAAGCTGAGTTCTCTCTCTCTCTCTGGTGGCTTCTGTTTCCAGTTTCTAGTGCACGGCTCTCTATGAACTTTCTTCGGGGTTTTTCTCCTTTTTGTAAATTCTCGATCTTGCAAATTCAAACAAAAAGTTAAGGAACAGAGAACAGAAATAAAAGAACAAGCACGGTTTCTGCCGAAACAAGTCGCTTTTCAGTTTAAAATAAGCCTCGTTTTGACTCAAATGCATTATTCAAAGCCCGCAAGCTCATTTCTTTACGGGAATTTTGTCAGACACCGCTTCTACTTTTATCGACAATGATCTAGGAATCTGTGTTTGTGTTCGCTTTTCTCTTTCCTTTACATTCTTAGTGCTTTGTTTTTCGAATTTTTCTTAACTGAGTTTGTTTTTGGTCCATCTTTGCCCAAACCCAAAACCATAGATGTAAAACAATTTTGGTCTGTTTGTTTGTAATTTTTTGGTTCTTTTTTTTTTCCTTGGCAGAAACAGCTCGTTATCTGCTTGAAGGGTTAGAGATATTGACAAAGAGTGAAAGAATGAAGGTTCTGGGTGTTATTTTCTTTTCGATTTTCTTGGTGGGTTTGGTTTTATTTCAAGGAAATGCGGACCCAGTTGAGGATAAGCGAGCTCTGCTTGATTTTATGAACAATATTCCACACTCTCGCTCTCTCAACTGGAACGAGAGCTCCCCAGTGTGTCACCACTGGACCGGTGTGACTTGTAGTGCGGATAATTCTCGCGTAATAGCTGTCCGATTGCCTGGAGTTGGATTTGACGGTCCGATTCCGCCCAACACTATAAGCCGCCTCTCAGCTTTGCAGATTTTGAGCCTCAGATCCAATGTCATTACCGGCGGTTTTCCTTCTGATTTTGCTAACCTCAGAAACTTATCTTTTCTGTACCTTCAATTCAATAACTTTTCGGGACCATTGCCGTCTGATTTCTCAGTTTGGAAGAACTTAACTATTGTCAATCTGTCTTACAACGCTTTCAATGGGAGCATTCCTTCTTCGCTCTCGAATTCAACTCAGTTGGCAGGTTTGAATCTTGCAAACAATTCACTTACTGGGGAAATTCCTGACCTCAATCTGTCGAGATTGCAAGGACTAAATTTGTCTAACAATTATCTGAATGGTAGTGTGCCTAAATCACTTCAGAGGTTTCCAAGGTCGGTGTTCAGCGGCAATAACATTTCTTTCGGAAGTTCTCCTTCCAACCTGCCTCCGGTGCTTCCACCCTCTTCAGCAGCTTATCCGAAGCCTAAGAATTCAGGGAGTCTTGGCGAAGCGGCATTGTTAGGAATTATAGTTGCTGGTGGTGTTCTAGGGGTTGTGGCATTTGCTTTTCTAATCCTTGTTTGCTGCTTGAGAAGAAAAAGGGAACTTAGGTTGTCGGGTGAGTTGCAGAAGGGAGAGATGTCACCTGAAAAAGTGATTTCAAGGAGTCAAGATGCGAACAATAAACTGACTTTCTTTGAGGGCTGTAACTATGCATTTGATTTGGAGGATTTACTGAGGGCTTCTGCTGAGGTACTGGGAAAGGGGACATTTGGTGCAGCTTATAAGGCGATTCTAGAGGATGCAACCACCGTGGTGGTGAAGAGGTTGAAGGATGTTAGCGTTGGGAAGCGGGATTTTGAGCAGCAGATGGAGGTAGTGGGGAGTATCAGACATGAGAACGTGGTGGAGCTAAAGGCATACTACTATTCTAAAGATGAGAAGCTGATGGTGTATGATTATTACAGCCAGGGGAGTGTCTCGGCTTTGTTACATGGTATCTTTCTTCTTCCTCTGATGTTTGTGTTAATTAGTTAAATTGTTATACTTCTATTCAATCGGAGCGTTGTCAAAGCTTGATTCTTTCTCTTGGCAATTGGCATAGCTGGATGTATTCTGTCATTCTGGCTATATTTACTCAAATTTACTAGAGCCACAGTGTTGGGTTTATCCATTTCACCTTTTCCCCATGTAATTGGGCTAACATGTATGCAGCATAGGAATTATTTGTACTTTGATGCCTTGACATTGATCTGCAGAACTAACCTTGCTGTCATCACTCTATCTGGAGTGGCTTATTTTACAGCCCTGAAAATTATCCACTGCCTTTAATTTCTTATGAGCTGTTATCTCCTACGTTGGCATATCTAACCGGTAGGGACCAAGAATAAAGAGAGTTTTATGTTGCGTCTTCTGTTTGTTCACTATAGGGAGAAGGGACACATTGTGTGAGTGAAAATCTTGGATTATATGTAGATAATCCCTTATAGAACCTCTCACATTCATTGACAAGTCACAAAGTGGTCTTGCAAACAATGAGTTAAGGACTCCATGAAGATTTCCTTCTATATGTCTGTTGTTATTGTGGTTGATTTTGTCGATTACAAGTTTGTTTTCCATTTTTAGGCTTGGATGTTTGAAATAAGGCTTTAGAAGTACGATATCCCTTGAGATGGATGTCCATCCATTGTCGAGATCATCCATATAAGCCCTTCTTCCCATTTCTTAAGTTAAAAGGAATACCTTTAATTGACTTATAAAAAAATAGTGTCATCTTCTGAAAAGGTTTTCCTACAATCTCGCATTCTTGAGAATTTTATTCTGCAAATAATTGGTTGGTTTATAAGGATATAGCAAGCATGCATACTATTTAACAGCTAATATGGCCCTAGATAGAACATCATCCAAGTGTAGGAGAAGCCATTACGTAGGCGAAGGAGTAGTTTGGTTAGCGTATTTAGAAACTAAAAGAGGGTTTGGAAACGAACATCTGAAAACGTAACTGCATCCTTCAACATATGCTTATAAGAAAACAATTGAAAGCATGCCTTCATGAGTTTAGTTCTTGGTATTTTGAATGGCAAAGGGCTTTGGGTGCTTCCGAAATTCTGTAGAAAATAAAAAGTGAACGTCATTCAGTTTCAAGTTTTTTGTGGCCAGATTGACTTGATCTGTTAAAGAAGTTAATTCTGGCTAAACTAATGTTGAGGGGCAGCATGTGTTTTGGAATTCTATTTGGTGTATGTTTTGGGATTGCAGTGAGAAATATAGCTTATAACTTTAGGACTTATAGCTTTTAACTTAAATAATAAGCTCTACTATTAAAAAGTCACTTATTGTTTGGTAACCATGTCTCTAAAGTACTTTTAAAGTTAGTTATATTAATTTTTTTAAAATATACAGTTATCTGCAGGAGCTTTTCGATAAAAGCTTCAATTTGGTGCTTTTAAAAAAAGTAGATTTTCAGCTCTTTTAGGTGATTAAAGCACTTTTTATAAATTTACCAAACATATCATTTTTTCTTTAAAAGAACTTTTAAACAATTAAAAGTACTTTTTAAACTTTCAAACTCAGTCCCAAATAGGCTCTTGATGTTTCTTACATGCCAAGGTTCGAGATACCTGACTGTTGGTGTTAAGGCATCAACGCTGTACATTACTCTGCTGAATTTTCATGGAACCAGATACACGGATCTTCTGACTTACCAGTGAAGCTTTTTCCTTAAGTTGGTCAAGAAATTAAAATTAAGCCTATTTCTAAGCATAGGAAGCCCTTCTGTTCAGACATTTATATTTGAGGAGGTGTTTAGTCTTTATATACTCAACTTTCTTGAACCTCAAAGTGGTCAGTGGTTGTAGATCTTGATATATCTTCTGGTGCATATATATATTTTCAGGCAGAAGAGGAGAGGACAGGACGCCCTTGGACTGGGATACCCGACTGAAAATAGCTATAGGTGCGGCAAGAGGCATTACTCGTATACATTTAGAGAATGGTGGGAAGCTTGTTCATGGCAATGTCAAAGCCTCAAACATCTTTCTTAACTCTCGACAGTATGGATGTGTGTCCGATGCTGGCTTGACAACCATAATGAGCTCACTGGCTCCGCCTATCTCTCGTGCTGCTGGATATCGAGCCCCAGAAGTGACAGACACACGGAAAGCAGCACAGCCTTCTGACATCTACAGCTTTGGGGTGGTGCTACTGGAGCTCCTCACTGGAAAATCCCCAATTCATACAACTGCAGGTGATGAGATAGTCCACTTAGTCAGGTGGGTTCATTCAGTTGTCCGAGAAGAGTGGACGGCAGAAGTGTTTGACTTAGAGCTGATGAGATACCCAAATATTGAGGAAGAGATGGTGGAGATGTTACAGATAGCAATGTCATGTGTAGTGAGGATGCCGGATCAGAGACCTAAAATGCTGGATGTACTGAAAATGATAGAAAATGTGCGGCGGCTTGACACCGGGAATCAACCATCTTCTGGAAACAAATCTGAAAGTCCAACCCCACCACAACTGGTGGTTGGGAAAGAATCCTTCACCTCACACTGAGTGAGCCATTTGTTTTTATTTTTCCCCAGGCCTGGTGATGTATTGTCAGTTCAATTCATCCAAGATGTTTTTCTCCTATTAATGAACAAAGTCATGATTAATTTTTATCAACCTGATTCAGTAAGGCAGAGTTAGGTCGGGTTGCGTACGAATGGGCTTTTGATGGGCGTGATAGCACGAACATGTGCTCTCTCTCTCTCTCTCTCTCTCTCTCTCTCTCTCTCTCTCTCTCTCTCTAATATGGAATGCCTGCTTTACAATTTTCATAGACGATAAATCATTACTAAACAAGTGAATGCATGAAAACTTACCGCATAGATCATGTTAAGTAAAAGTAAAATTACTTTTCCCTTCTGCAACTATTTCTGGAAATGGCCTTTTCTTTTCCCACCACACGTACATGCATGGTGAATCATGATTTTGACTACTTTTCATTGTTTGGAGTACCATCAAATTATCAATTGGTATTAAAAAGTTCTCTCATAATTTCGTTCTTCAATCCTCCGTGAAATTGAAGCGTGCTTCTTGTTTAAAAGCTTTAAAAAAAGGCATGGCAAAAGTTAATTAAAAATAGACTAATATCACATATAATCTAAAGTGTGTAAACCTCATAATGGCAATTTAAGTTGTAACATTGTACAAGAGGGTGAGTTTGAAAATATGCTATGGTCTTTGACTTTCAATCTTTTCTCTTTTTAAGAAAAGAGAAATTGAGAATCTCCTTTAACCAATTCAAAAGAGAAAAGTGTAACGGGGTTTTTAATTTACTACAGCTTGTGGCTTTAGGACTACATTTCAAAAGTTGGATCTATCAAAATCACCAATTTAAGTAGATCCCTCAAATTTATTCTAGAAAAAAAAAGAGAGGTGTAATCAATACTTTAATTCCAAATCGTGTCTCTTTTATTTAAAAATTCTATTTATCATCTATTTTTTTATTATTCTCTTATTATTTTATAATATGACATTAAATAATAAATTCACAAGCCATTTATTATTTAATGGTGCTGTACAAGGTGCTTCCAGCTAGCGCCCCTACTCCCAACCCAACGAATCCAATTACTTAATTAATATAAATATTCTTGCTTGGAAGGAAAAAAATACGTTATTCTTGTGTCTTATTTTTAGTTCTATTTCTAGTGATACGCTATAAAAAAAACTTATAAAAAATTCTGAGGGGTAGCTCAATTGGTTAGGTTTTGGGTTTGCTCCCCAATGATCACTAGTTCGAGTCCCCTCAGGGCCACTGGAGGTTTACTTGGCCATTAACTTCAGGGCCTCTTGGAATTAATCGAGGTGCGCGTAAAGTGGCCCGGACACCCAAGGATATAAAAAAAAAAAACTTATAAAAATAAAGTTACAAATTAAAACGAATTTATGTAATACATTAAATTTATTTTATAATAAAAATAATTTTATAATCTGACGTATTACATCAAAATACATTAATATATTCAGTCTCGAGAAGATCAAATTCTTATTTTTATAAATTTTTTTATATCTTTAAACATTTAAAATAAAATCATAATATCATTATAAAATACATCCTTAATCTCTAACTAAAAATAAATAAATGTCAAGACCCATCATGGGACAAACTCTCGATATCTATCTCACTTTCCTTTTATAAAATATTTTTAAAGTTAAAACATATAACTTTCGTAATTTTTCTCTATTCGATTTATTATTGTTTTTATTTCTATTAAATTCTGACGACATTCTAACGAAGAGTCGTCCTTTTTTTTTTTTTTTTTTAAGCTAAGCTTGCCCCTTCGATTAGCATATTAAGTCCAAATACCCAACGCACTCGAAGGCTTTTCTTTCCCATTTTCAGAAGCTAATAGCAATCAGCCCGGAGGAATCTCACGTATGATACTCTCTCTCTCTCTCTCTCTCTGTACACGGCTTTATAACACACGCAATATGTTTGCGTATTTGTACGGTTTAGCTGAGAGGATTTAGGTTTTGGAAATTCGTAGGTGATGGCGTCGAAGCGAATCTTGAAGGAGCTCAAGGATCTCCAGAAGGATCCTCCTACGTCTTGCAGTGCTGGTACTACCTTCTCCAACTGCGATCCGCATTTTTTATTTTATATATACATTTTTTTCATTTCTTCTCTCTTTATGTATTCGATAAATTCTTATGATTTTTCATCTGCTTGAGTTGTGAGCTTCCTGTGAATTTGAGAGGCCGATTTTTGATTTGGTTTTGGAGATGAGCTTTGTTTCTGATGCTGTCAGGGCTGGTGATAGAGATACGATCTTGTAATAAGTTTGATGTTTGTGTGAATGATTTTATTTATTTATTTATTTATTTTGTGAATTTTTTCGGTGGATGCTGATATTTTTAATGCCAAATTTTGATCGGAGAGTTTGATGTATGCATTTACAATTTTATGCGTGGATTATTGCTGTTCATTTCTTAGGTTTCAACTGCTAATGAGTTTAAATGTCATTCGGTTGAGCTTTTCCTATACTTTCCTTTACCTGTACTACTTCTCTTTCTTTTCATGGTTTTCTTTGTCTTGGCTGTATAAACTGCATAACTTGTTTTTCTTTTCGGATCAGAATATCTACTATTTTTGCGGGTGCACAGCCCCTGGCTGAGGAGTTTCCAATGAGTGCACATCCTTCAAATCAAGGGGAAATTGGTCTGATAGGCCCTAGAAATTGTTTGCATTCAAGGTTTGAACCTTAGACCTGGAGAGAACATACTACCATGACCAAAGCTCTTACCCCCTTGTTGTTCAGCAAGAATGGCCATAAAGATATATTATGATGTTTATTAGGAGAGTGCATTTAGCTATTCATGATACGAGTAGGCTTTAATGTCTTTTTATATTGCAACTGAAAGTAAAATATGAGAGAAGAAAGAGTGGTGTCCCATGGATACTATACTCTCTAATTAATATTCGAGTGAATAAAGCCTAATCGCCTTTTTTTTTTTTGGTTGCATTTAATCATACTGATCTGTTCTGTCCTCACGCTCTACCAAATGCCTGCATGTATGTTCTTCATGGCTTTCTTGACAATTATGATTCCCTCGTAGCACCTTTATAAAACTTCGTTTGGTGCAATCATAAGCGTTGAATGGATTATCCTTGGGGAGCTGAATAAGGGTACGTTTGGTTAATGAGATTGGATGGGAAATTCTCAAAACTTCTCATAGTTTCCTTCTCAAACATCACTTAAACACAAAACACTTTTCAATTTCAAATCTTCAACTTTTTCATCTAATCATTCCCAATTTTACAAACTTCAAAACAAAAAACAAAAATCAGTCCAAAGTTTTCTTACTTTTATTCAAACATACCATTTAACTACTATTAAAAAAATTGTATTCAAATGGTTTTTTAACTTTATAATATTTTTATTCAAAATCTTCTCTCTCCTTTCCCAAAACCTAATAAAACATCTTAACTCAAACCATTTCATTGCTATTCACAAATCATTTAACTACTGTTTAAATACTATTTCACTACCATTTACATACCATTTCACTTCTATTCACATAATTCTGAGATACTCCAAGTGTCCAAACGAGCTCCAAGTCTTCCTAGCGAAAAAATAAGATACTATTGGGGAGAGATATCTATAAGGAAGGCATGCATTTGTTTCTTTTGATCCAATTAAATTAATTCATTACTGTTACAGTAAATGCAGGTCTTTTTTAATTGAGGTTGGACATATTCCAGCACGCGTATCTAACATATAAATTGATCCCTTTGAGGGTACTCAGGTGGTGTGTTCGACTCTGGTGAAGGGGAGCATGTTGTCTTCCTTCGAGCCCGAGGTTCAAAAGGGAGATTCTCATCTCAGGGTTGGGAGGTTCTCTTCTCAGTTGTTATTGGGTCTTGTTGAGCTATGTTTTGAATGCAATGGAGGGTTTCAGAGGGGGTGGAAGTGATGGAGGGAGATGTGGAATTGAGTGGTAATGTCACTAGGTCAATTAAGGAGTTTGTTTCTGGGGTCCCATGCACCTAGAGGTTAAACTCTGAGATGCAAATGGTTCTTGGAGGGGAGGAGGAGGTAGAGGCAAGTGAGTCAGGAGAGCTGAGGTAGTCTGATGAAGAAATGGACCCTGATCCGTTGGTGTTCTATCCTTTCTGAAATTGATTGGCCCAATTCCTCATTTGATTGGGTGATGAGGAAAGTGGATGAAATTAAGGATTGTGTGGGAATCTCGTGTCGGATTTGAGGAACAATTTAGAGCACTTTTAATAGCTATAGAGGCTGGTCAACCTTCATTGGCTAGATCCGCTCTTAAGAAGTAGAGGGAATTGAAGAGCTTATCATGCTCTATTAATTATAATGCAAAGGGAGGAAGCGCCTTTAGAGATAAAGGCAAGGAGAGGGTTGTTTATAGTCATCAATGAGACCAACGATCATCTCTTGGAATGTGAGGGGGCTAAACGATTATAGAAAACGTCTTGGTAAAGAATATGCTTTGGAAGTGGAGTGCTGATATTATTTGTTTTCAAGAAACCAAGTTGAAGTTGGTTAATCAGACAATTGTGAACAGTTTATGGAGCTGTCAATGTGTGGGATGGATTGAATTAGTTTTGAAAGGGGCTTCAGGTGGTATTATTATTATGTGGGATAGGAGGTTGGTGGAGATGGTAGATCATTATGTGGGAGAGTTTTTGGTTGCATGTCGATTCAAATGTGTGGATGATGGATTTGAATGGGCTTTTGCGGGGATTTATGGTCCTAACGTGGATAATAGTAGGAGTATTTTATGGGATGAAATGGCGGGTGTTTACTGCTGTTGGGATGTTCCTTGGTGTTTTGGAGGGGATTTTAACATTGCGAGTGAGTGGGGGATAATTATATCTCTCATGCCATGAATACTTTTTCTCATCTGATTTTTGAGCTTGGTTTGATCGATCTTCCGATGGTGGATGGGGATTTTACGTGGTCCAATTGAAGGTCATGGTCTAGGCTGGACAGATTTCTGGTTTCAGCTTCTGGGGATATTTGTTTTCCTGATTTGAGGCAGAAAAGGTTACCGAGATTGTGTTCTGACCATTATCCTATTATGTTGGAGAGTGGGACCACTTTTAAAGGACTTAGTATTTTAAATTTGAAAATATGTGGTTGGAGGCTGAGGGTTTTGTGGATAGGGTGAGAATGTGGTGGTCTTCGTACTCTTTTTCTGGTACTCTGAGCTTTGTACTGCCTGGTAAACTTAAAGCATTAAAAACAGATTTGAAGAAGTGGAATGTTGAGGAGTTTGGGAACACAGAAAATAAAAGGAAACTTTTGATGCAGCAGTTGCAAAGTTTGGAGGAAAGGGAGCTGTTGGGGGACTTATCCAGTGAGGAATGGGAGAAAAAAAAAGTGGCGGTGGATGACTTAGAGAAGATCACCTTAATGGAGGAAATCTCTTGGAGACAGAAATCCCGAGTCCTTTTGCTGAAGGAAGGTGACAAGGGCACAAATTTTTTTCACCATATGGCAAACTTTCATCGATGAAATAATGCAATTGAGGTTCTTCATGATGGAGTGAGCTTTTGATGAGGATGAAGTTCTTGATGTGGTTAAAGGAATGGCAAGGGATAAGGCTCCTGGTCCGAATGGTTTTTCAATGCCTTTTTTTTCAACCTTGTTGGGATATAGTGCGGGAGGATATTATGAAGGTTTTTCATGAATTTTATACATTTATAAAATTTGAGAAAAGTTTCAATGATACATTTGTAGCACATATTCCCAAAAAGGTAGGGGCTGTGGGGATTCGGGATTTTCAGCCTATTAGTTTGGTGAATGGGATTTACAAGATAATCTCTAAGGTGTTAGCTAATCGTATGAGTGGGATGTTGGGAAATATTATATCGAAATCTCAAAATGCCTTTGTAAGAGGGAGACAAATTCTTGATTCAGTATTAGTTGCTAATGAGTATGTGGACAGCAGAATTAAATCAAATGAATCTGGAATTTTGATTAAATTGGACATGGAAAAATCGCATGACCATGTTAGCTGAGATTCTCTCTTGTATTTGCTTGGGAGATATGGTTTTGGAGAGGAATGGTGTATGTGGATCATACATTGCATTTTGACGTCGAGATTTTCCATTTTGGTGAATGGCACTCTGGTTGGGTTTTTTTAATAGTTCACGTGGTTTGAGTCAAGGAGATCCGCTATCTCATTTTCTTTTCATCCTTGTCATGGATGCATTGAGTAGAATGTTGGAAGCTGCGGTAGAAGGAAGGCACTTGTTGGGTTTTGATGTGGGCAATGAGGAACGAAATAGCATAAAATTATCTCATCTTCTTTTTGCGGATGACAAATTGATTTTCAGTGAGCCCAATCAAGAACATATTTGATCATTGAGAGCATTGTTGTTACGTTTTGAAGCTGTTTTGGGTCTCAAGATTAACCTTAACACGTCTAAAATTGTACCAGTGGGTGCCATAGTTACCATTTCATATTTGGCTAATATTTTGGAGTGTAAGATTTCTTCGTTGCCACTGAAGTATCTTGTTCTTCCCTTGGAGGCTCCTCACAAATTTGTTTTGATATGGGATGGGGTTATCGAGAAGAATGTGAGAAGGTTGGCTGGATGGAAAAAGTTATATTTGTCTAAAGGGGGAAGAATTACTTTGATAAAGAGTACGTTGTCTAATCTTCCTACGTATTTTCTTTCACTTTTCCCTTTGCCGGCTGGGGTTGCTAGTAGAATTGAGAATATTTATTGTAATTTCTTATGGTGAGGAATAGGAGAGGAAAAGAAGTTTTATTTGGTTAGTTGGAGTAAGGTTTGTCAACTGGTTTCTTGTGGACGATTGGGGGTGAGAAATTTGAGGTTGTTTAATAAAGCACTCCTTGGAAAATGGCTTTGGAGATATCATGAAGATAGAGATGCTTTATGGAAGAAATTTGTTGCTGTTAAATATGGGAGTGGGTGGGGGAATTGGTGTTCTAATGAAGTTAGAGAAGCGTATGGGATGAGTTTACGGAAGGGTATTAGGAAAGGTTGGGGGGAGTTTTCTAAACATATTAAATTTAAGGTGGAGGAAGGGAAGAGGATTCTCTTTTGGCATGACATTTGGTGTGGGGAATCAGCTCTTAAATCGGATTTTCCATCTCTTTACAAGATTGCAAGGGATCAAAATGTTGCTGTGGCAGATTACCTTCAGTGTACGGATAATAATATTCTATGGAATGTTGACTTTATTAGAGTTGCAAATGACTGGGAAGTGAATGCTGTTTCAGATTTTCTGGGAATAATTTATAATTTAAAAGTGATGCAGGGAAGAGAGGAGAGGCTATTGTGGGATCATGCTGGAAATTTCAGGTTTCAGTCAGTTCTTTTTATAAGGTGCTTAATTGTCATTTTGGCTGTTATTCCCCTGGAAAAGCATTTGGAGGGTGAAGGTACCTATTAAGGTGGCATTCTTCAGTTTGGTGGTTGTTCTAGGGAAAGTATTGACCACAGATAACCTTAGAAAACGTGGTTTGTGTATAGCTGATTGGTGTGTCATGTGCAAGAAGGATGGTGAATCTGTAAATCATCTTTTTTTTGTTTCACATTGTGAGGTGGTGGCAAAGTCTTTGTGGAATGAGGTTATTGGTCGGACAGGTTTATATTGGGTGATGCCTAAGGAAATTGTGGATCTCCTTGTATGTTGGCATGGTTTTGAGGCAAGGAAATGTGCTGCTGCCAAATGGAGAATGATTCATTTGTGTTTAATGTGGTGTTTATGGCTGGAAAGGAATGGGAGATGTTTTGAAGACAGAGTGTTCTTTTGAAGATCTTCGTTATTTTTTCTTTTCTACTTTGAGTTTGTGGGCTAGGATATTTGTAAGGAATGATGATAATGTACTGAATCTGTTTCTGTCGTAGTTTCCTGCTTTCTAGTGTTTAGTAGGTATTTCCTTTGTATACTTCCTGTGTACTTGGACTGTGCCTATTCTTGGTAATAAAATTCTTATTAATTATAAAAAAAAAGGTATCTAACTTATAAATTTGTTAAAGAAACCATGTGTTTTCTTTCTATCAGTGAAGCTCTCTACATCTAATGGACCTTTAATATAAAACCTACATCATTGCCATAAATGCAAATAAGATAACAAGGAGCATCCTAGACATTGTCTGCCATTCTAAGAATTTTAACACATTGTTGGAATGGGAAAGATTTATACTAGTTGGTGTTCATTGAGCCCTGTTTCATCTGTTTTGCCTCTACCCAACAAAAAATAAAAAAACAAAAAATTGCTAATTCTGATGCATTCATGCTGTCAGTGTTTTTGTTGCTAGTATATGGCTTCCTGTGGTTGTCAAACTAATGTTACCCCCAACTTTAGAGATCATAATAGATATTGATTGTTCATATAAGCCAAAGTATATTATCATACTATGATATAATTGGAGTAGAGATTTTTAATGGAGCTTTGTAGAATCAATGAAATGTTCAAATTTCAATAATCTGTTTTATAGCATAATATAAGGATACTGAATTGGAATTATTGAAACTGATGGGTAGCATGGCATTTCCTCATGTGTAGTCTTTTTTTTTTTTTTCATTCGTCTGTTTCCATTCGTTCAGATATCTTCTATTTCATCAATTTTGTCTTGATCCTCCTCTTCTTCTGGAAAAGAGAACAAGAAGGATCTTCTTCATTGGATTCCTCTTATTCCCATTTAGTCCCCTTTGTTTCGGAAGTTGTTTCTATTTCTACATCTATTTCTCAATTCTGACACAAGGCACATATAAGATCTAATAAGTGTATATTAAGTCTAATAGCATTATTTTGGACGGTTAATTGATCACATTTTATTCATAAAATGGGTTGGGTTGGTATTATTAGAAAGTAGGTTGGTCACTATGCGCATAAGAACTCTATATGAGTGTATCCTTTTAGTCTTCTTGGTAATTAGTCAGTTTTATATTTCTTATCATTTATCTATGCCTGGGTATTTTCTAGCCTAGCCTTTTTTACTTCTTTCCAGTCTGGTGTTTTTTTCCACACATTATTTTCAATCTTCGGATACAATTATTCAAGTTTACTTGTGTATTATTTTATTCACTGTTATTGTCTTTGTTTGTTTGGCATATAAATCCTCAGGCCCAGTTGCTGAAGACATGTTTCACTGGCAAGCAACAATTTTGGGTCCTAATGACAGTCCATATGCGGGTGGAGTTTTCCTAGTCACTATTCATTTTCCTCCAGACTACCCATTTAAACCACCCAAGGTATGTAATTGTTTATAATTTTTATATCAATTCGCTGCTTTGATGCATTTGTTAAAATGGCACAAGCAATATTTCCTTTCCAAAATCAATTTTCATATAGATATCAGGTATGCACATATGGTCATTTTTATGTTGGGATCTTGACATAGCCAATAGTATTAGTATTCAAAGCCTTTACTTATTGCAGCAAGTGTCACAAGGTATAAAATCTTTGTAAGCTTGTACATGTACTAGCTTGACTGTTCTATACATATGTGATGCCCAATAGACTTGGGTATTTGGGCTCTTAACTTTGACTCCTATCTTTGTAAGCCACCATACTTTGATTGTTTGGAGCAATCTGGTGTGGTAGACTTATGCCAACTATGTTTTCATATGAGTGCCTGGAAATCAAGACCCCATAGGATGGATAGGCCATTAAGACACAAAGCTGGTTTTTTGCTGGCATGATAATTTTTTTTTTTTTTTTTTTTTTTATTTTATTTTTATTTTTTTAAGTAAGAAGAAATATATTAGAAAGAAAAAGGGCAAGGCCCAAGTACACATAATTTTATATTAGCTAAAAGAATTAGTTTTTATGCTTTTGGCAGCTTCAATACTTTAAATGCCAGTATTAGTTACAAACACTTATTAAATGCAATCTTTTCCTTTTTTATCAATTAGGCCTTATTGATGCAATGAAAATATAATGAGATTTGTCCCAAATAATGCACTCGCAGTCTTGCACCAGCAGATGCTTTAACATGAAGTTTGGGGAGAATCTATCATGTATCTCCAACAATCTTCCAGACATCGTAGAAAGAAATTGGTGCCTTAGCAATTCATTTTAAATTTTTGAACTCATATATATATATATTCTAATTTTAATATTAAGAATACTAAAATTTTTGTCAGTTAAGATTTCTGCTCAATAAGTTTGCAGTTTCTTCTACTAAACAAGCTTTAAATATTTCCAAATTCATAATTGAGATTTTAGAACTGCATTGTGGAGATGGGATATAGAGTAAAACTCCTTGCCATCAGACTTATTTAAAAAAAACTGTGCGACATCAGAATTCACACAAGGCTTTTTATTATTCATATTTATTATTCAAGCCTGTTTATAGCATAAAGTGGATTTACCATATAGGTCTTTCAGTGATAAAGTAGGTGTTAATTAAAAATACTTCACTTTTCCCATTGGTAGTATTCGTTCTTTTATTTTTTATTTTTTATTTTGTTAAGTATTTCTTCATTTGATTCAATCATTTGGAATGGGGCTTACAGAGAGGAGAATCTTTTACTTCTAACGCAAGTAAATCATACACATGATGTGAGAAATTCTCATCCTTATTATGTTTTAAAAGAAAAGTACTTTGGGTCAAGGAAAGAGAATGAACTTCAGTGTCTTCAAGAAAAGCACGACAGATAATGCCAGAAATGTGCTGTTTCGTTACCTTATTAGCATGTGCCACATAAAACAAGAATCTCTTTCTGAGCCATATGCTGTGGTCATATTCTAATATGTAGGATGTAAATAAGGAAAAAAAACAAAAATAACGTGCATACAACTGAAAAATCTTCAAGAACCTCAATAAGTTCAAAAAAGAGTTAGCTAGAAGCCGTCATCCAATCATAAAAAGACCCAAAGAACAGATCTTCTTACTCACTACTGGTGGTTGACACCCCTTTTATGTGAGCACATTCCTATCTCTTCAAAGGTACCACATTCCTATCTCTTCAAAGATACCCCTTTTATGTGAGCACATTCCTATCTCTTCAAAGATACCACATTACGTACAGTGGAATTGCCTAGGGGTGGGCTCCGTCAGAATGCCCACCTCCGACCTCTGACTCCAAGTCTCCAACTAGGGTCGGAGGTCAAAATGTGCTCCAACTCTGACTCCGATTGGAGTCAGAGTTCGGAGCTCGGATAGAGTCGAGTGGTCGGAGCTTTTGCCCACCCCTAGAGTTGCCTTCCAACATTCACCGCTGTGCCATCGACCAAAGTGTCCCATCCAAACTAACTACACAGAAATAAATGTAATTCTATATGATTGGGTTTGCAAATCGTAGTGCATGCTACCTTCAACTTCTCAACTATCAATTGTTAGTTATTATTGCATAAGCCTACAATTCTTTTCCTCCCTTTCTCAGTTTGTGGTGAAGGGATGGAAAAAGACAGAACATCTGTGAGAATTGTAACTGTTAGCTGTTAGTTACGGATTAGAGATTTGGTTGGTTACTTAACAGCAGCTCAAGCCTCATGCATATGCTTCATACGAAGTTTATGTACATATACTTCATATGCACAGAATTGTAACTGTTAGCTGGATGGTTTCGTTTGTGCAGGTTGCTTTCAGGACAAAGGTCTTTCATCCGAACATCAATAGCAATGGGAGCATTTGTCTTGATATTTTGAAGGAACAGTGGAGTCCTGCCCTGACCATATCCAAGGTTATTGTTTTAGTCTAACAGGCCTTACCATAGCTAATGATGCATTCCATCTTTCAGATATAACTCGAGGTTCATTTAAATGTTCTGTCGAATAGGGCTTTCCTCATCGTGTTCTACATATATACTGTCTTATCTAATATGAATCTTCCCTTATATATGAGCCATATCAAAAACAAAATGTCACCCATTTTGAAAGCTGATAGCGAGACATTGAAAATTAACGGTCTAATATTTTGAAGATGGTTTCATAGCATCAATTTTGATGATAGTCACCATTCTTTCTGAGGCCCCATTCTAAGACGATGTGTTCCTTGGATGACAAAGAAGACAGAAATAATATATTCGGTTTCCTCCAGTGTCTTGAATGAATGAAAGAGAGATATGTGGCCATGTTTCAATTCCAAAAAAAAAAAAAAAAAAAAAAACATCAGAATTTTTTAGAAAAATATCAGTCCCAATACAAACATCTAATACCTTTGATAGTTTTAGAAACTTTTTAGAAAGATAAGCTCTGTAGTTGAACTGAAATTACCTTACACCTGAAATTTTTTAACGACCTGATTACTTAAACACAGGAGTTTCTTCCAGTTGGACCTGAAGTTTGTAAAGAGAGAGTGACTGATGATTCCATTTTTGCAGTCCTTCCATAATGCTCGTGTTTTGGCTTGAGAGATTGTTTATTGATTTTTTTTATTGTAATGCTCAGGTGTTGCTGTCTATCTGTTCACTTCTGACGGACCCAAATCCTGATGACCCTCTGGTGCCGGAAATTGCTCATATGTACAAGACTGACCGGAGCAAGTACGAGACAACTGCAAGAAGCTGGACCCAGAAGTATGCTATGGGTTAGTGGGCTGCTTTGTGTGTTATAGGAGAGATCTGCTTTCCCAAATGGCTTGGGTCTTTAAGTATTAAAAAGTTGGACGGACCATTACGTACTATGCTGCTAGGGTGTGGTCCTTTGGACAAATGAAAAAGTAAAATAATATACCTTTTTTTATTGATGTTGTAATTTAAACTCTTAATATCAAAGTCTCACCGTCCTATTTTACCTAGGCCCAAAGATTAGCTTCCTTATTTCATAAATCTTTAATCCTTCCATTTCCAATTCTAAATATAGAAGAAAAGTAGTAGTAATATCGAAAGTGCCAACCCGAAAAAGAAGTTTGGAAAAATGAGAGAGTAATTAATATATCACAGCTTATGTTATTACATGGTTTCAAAACGCATTAATCCATTATGGTTTTTGAGTTCAGCTCTTGAAGCCCTTTAAAATTTTCGATCAAATGCCATTTGAAATTTCGCTATATACTCACAAACTGGAGTAGAGAGGCTTGTAGCGAAGCCGGCAATAATCTAAAAAACAAGGAAAATTACAATCTCTCAGTTTTTTTTTCTCTCTCTATCTTTTAGGATTGTCCAGAAGTTGGGGGCAAAATAATGATAGATGTACCTACTAGCCTTGGGGGGGTAAAGAAATAGAATACTGGTGAAAAAGCAGCAAAACCTTATAAAAGAAAATCCCCAGTTTGCATTTATTACTCCATTTGCAATCTAAACTTGATAGGCGAAATATCCTTTACTTTCATTTATGACAGAGAGAGCTGGATGGGTACACTCTTCAAATTTATTGGAGGCGCCAAAAATAATTATGTTTGGACGAAGCTGAGGAGATTTATATTTGGGCATGCGATTGCGCTCCCATCACACGGCAACTCAGCGGCGGCTCCTTTTTTATGCCTCAAATCTATCCAACGATCCCAACTCTGACACACCACCCTCAAATTTCTTTTAAAACAAAGAAAGTCCAAACTCCTCCTTTAATTATCTATGTAGGGGGTAGGTCTGCCGTGAGCACTAGTCTTCAAAGCCAAACGGGCCTACAAACATTGCTCCAAACAATTGATTGTTTGATAAATTTCACAACGCGATGCATTTTACTGGAAAAAATGACAACTTTCCGGGAAACATGTAGGGCTACAAACCTAGAAGTCTAGTTAACTTGATATACGTGTTGTACTGTAGCTACATGCTCTCAAACTCGTCACTATCTTGTGGATTTTGTTTTTTGGTTTTTAATTTTTCAGCAGGCTTTTCTCATCTCATCAGCACTCTGAGTCCCATTAAGTTTAATCCAATCACTCTTCGTTTCGCCTTAATTTAATCAATGTCAAAAGCTTATGGCCACATTCAAGGATTGTCTCGCAGTTAATTCACTGCCAATGCCACAAGTACGCTTTGATTCTTCTTACTCTTGAAAAGAAAAATAAAAAATAAGAAAAGAAAAACCTGATAAATTATGCTTGTCCCTCCTGAAAACAACTGGATAAATTTACGTCCACTTGACCCTCATGGGATAGAGTTGAATCAACCATGCTCGCCCACACTCGATTTTGAATCAGAATCTCATTTTTTAAATAAGAACGGTTATATATATAAAAAGATTACATAAAATAAATTCACGTGACGTGATTTCATAGGATCCGTTAGATCTATTTTATAATAAAATTAATTTTACAATTTGACATATCACATTAAGTCATATCGATTTTTAGGTTTACTTTTCTGTAATCTCTTTGTATTTAAAATATTTCCATTTTTAAACCACTATATCATTCGCTTCCAACATATATCAAATATTAATAGATGAAACAGAGATTTCCTGACTAGGGAGTAAATTAACTTACCACCCAATTAGCCAGCTTTGAATTATTCGGTATTGATGCAAGAACATGGAAGTTTGTTTTTTTCTTTTTAAATAGAACTATTTTTAATATTTAACTTAAAACTACTGACCCGGAAACTAAGGAGTCAAAAACCATGACCAATATTATTATCTGGCTACATTTTTTTAACACGGCTTTGTTCCCCATAAAATCTCAAAAGAGAAAAGCAATGCAAACCAAGCTTAGTTGTATCTCAGTTCAATAATGTTTTCTCTGTTGGGCACTGTGACCCGTGTCGTTTTATGTCTAACAACATTGTATATGGAGCATTACTTCCACCATCGATTGGCGAATTTTTCTTAGTACTATATGTGTATCTTTTCACTCTGACTTTTCGATATATAAAATTGAAAAAAAACAAAGGGCACGGGCAAACCATAATGCAGAAAAGAAAACAAAATTCAAACCACAAGCCCCCCGGCAAAGGAGTCGTGCACAGGAGTTGGAAAGGAACTGTTCCCTGAAAATCTGCTTCCTAATCTCTATTTTAAAGTTTAATCTCCATTGATGATGTATTTTGAGGGCTTGTCTTCTACTTGAGACAAAGTTTGACACTCATAAGCTGACCCCCACTTAATATCTCACTACTGGATGATGTGGCCATTGTCGAGTTTCCACATGGACACCAAGAAGTTGCTTAGGTGGAGCTGTCTAAAGTTTTAATATTTTCTTTTTCTTATTCAAATGATTTGCCAATCATTCTTATTTTTTAATCTTATCATATTCCATCCATACCTTTAAACTTCTATTCTCTTCCATTCCCTTAATCATACGCTTTTTGTGGACTGTAAGTTGATGTGTGCATCTGCTTGTTTCATTGCTTAAAGGGTTTTAGGAGATCAAGTACTGTCTTCTAATGTAAAGCAAAATCAATGACCTATGGTACAAAAATTCTTTAAAAAACATGTAAAAGAAAACCCATTAATCGACAAAATTGATAAGATGAAACGTAAATTTTAAGTCTGGAATATCAGATACTGCAACAGTTAATGCCTGAGGGGAAATCAGCTCTACTTCATAGAGGATCTTTACAACTTTCAACAAGAATTGTCGTCTTATGAATGCTGCCATGAAAAGAGGGAGAAAAATAATGTAGGAGTTATCAATATTGAGCAATAAACCTAACCCATTAAAGGGTTTTGTAACATATGTTCCTAACATGCTTTTGTACCCTAATTAACGTTGGCCACCTAAACCCTCATCATTGTCAGAGATAACGTTCACTTTTTCCATATATAACATCCCCCAGCATTCATTTGTCATTATTAAAAAAACAGCTCAAGTAAATTTTCTTCACAATATTAAACCATTTTTATGATATTTATACGTTTAATTTACAGGAATTTCTTAGAGAATAATATTTAAAATCATATTGGTATATATCTCAAGTCCCAACATATATATATAGGGAAAGAAAAATTCCACTTGTATGTTAGCGTTTAAAAGCATTATCTCCATGCAGTTGAAATGGCAAGAATTAATTTATAAGAAAAATTTAAAATTTAAAAATCTTATAAATCAAATCTTGTCGATGATACATTTTACATATTGTATTACAAGTGAAAGAACTGATAGGAAAGCTATAATGGGAGGACATTAATGTTGTTTCTAACATTATTTTGTACGTCAAGGTTTTTTTATTTATTTTTCAATATCTCATAAGACGTCCTATCAGGTTGTAAATGAAAAATGATCTATAAAGATACAGTGTACAAGTCTCCAAGCTGTCTTTTTTATAACGTGGAGTGTTAAGAGATTATAAAGAAAAATGTGAAGTGTTTAAAGGTTGTAAAGATTTTTTCTTTCTATACGTTAGAAAGAAGTGTAAAATATAAAAGATAACATCATCTCGGCGGACACGTCACCACATGATTGGGGACCCAACGTGTCAGTTGTCGGACTCAATTAGCAGAACCAATTACTCTATTCAAAAGCTGAAGCGTTAGTGGGGGGGCCCACCTGTCGTTTGTTTACTCACTGATTGTTTTTTTTTTTTTTTTTATAGTAATACGAGTGATATTATTAGATGAATGAATCTTACCAAAAATTGTAAATTGGAACTAATAATATATGCTAAGCGCTCATTATATATATATATATGTAAAAATATATTTAAAACTCTAACTTTTGCAATCAAGTTGGAGGTTTGTTTTTAATAAAATTATAAGGGGGTCACTCATAGACAGGTGGCTCTTCTCTCTTTAAAAAAAAAATAGTTAGAGTCTTTTTCTTCAACAGAAGCAGACTTGATGATCATGAGAGTGAAAAGGCTAGGGTCCATATTTAAGGTTATATGATTCTTTCACTATTAGGCATGAAAAGAGGGTAAAATAAAAATACTCCTTTAAGTAAGATATTTATTGTTGATATCGTATCTTGTAACCCGAGCAACTTCATAGATCCCCCCCTCGTTTGACACCAGCAAGAAGTAAGAGCTCGGAGTGGTGAGAAACACATCCGATGCCTAAGTTAATGCCCATCGTTGGGAAAATGCCAAAAAGAAAATCAGAGAGTCATCTAACCCCTGGGGGGTATATATACCTAGTGGTGGTGGTCCCTTGCCAAGAGCCACACTGTACCCCAATCGTGCCACTTACTAACTTTTAGCCATACGACAGGCTTGCCATGCCGAATTGTGGCCATCTGACTGACTTGCCCCCAGATTGTGGCGTGTTTACCTTATCCTTCATTAAATGTGGCGTGGCCTTGATCTAATGCGCCCACTCTTCTTGCCTGCCCAGTCGTCGGTAACTTGAGGCAGTGGTTACTCATGCCCCTGCATACACTACTTGTTAGCCAGTAGAGTTGTCAGGCCATCTGACTGAGTGGTTCACATTTCGTGTGTGGTACATTACCGTTCTTTTATGGGACTCTTGGGCCGACCTTGTTCTTCGGACCTGGCCCATCTTATCATTTTGTACCGATTCCCTACTATTATCTTACCCCGAAACCCATCAGTGTCTTGTGGGCTGGGCATATGGTCTGGCCCAACACAGGGAATGGCCTCCCTCACATTTACTATATGCAATATTCCACGTAAACAAAAGAATTGATATCTCTCACATGATTCTTCTTAATAATATATATATATATATATATATTTAGAGATATGGGGATTCAATCTTTTTCATGTTTCAGAAACGTCATCATTGTCTAATTATAATTACAAGAATCTAGAAAGTAGTGCTTAGGTTCAAGTGCTTAATTATTGACTTCATTTATAAGTAACATTGGGATATGGTGATCAATCACCTTGGCCAAATAAACCAACCATGACTTTTAAAACATGATATGGGGCGCTAGCTCATCGTCTCCATTTTTGTGGCTCCAAGAATATTGCATGCATCTACCACACTCTAGGTCTTGCAGGTTGATGCAACTTATATAATATATCGATCGCTATGATCACTACGTACTATATAGGCCGTAAACTACCTTGCATATATACGCGTAAATTAAATTGCATATATATAAGAAATTCCCAGCTAGTTTAATTAAAGAAAAAGTCTAGTTACAAACATATTTGTGTACTAATTTATTGTGATTGGTCAAAAAATAGATTTTATTGAAAACAATGCTAATTTAACTTTTAAGTATGAAAGAATCAGTATTGGTATGCAGATTAGTATGCAACTTTACTTGTATATAGCAAAACTCTTAATTAAAATCGAAGCCAAACAAACATCAACCTCTGTACATATTTTCTTACATAGGTCAGACCCCAAGATCAATATTACTTCTCTCAAGGATTTGTCGAATCCAATGTACTTCTTTTGTTTGTTTCTTCAATTGCGGTTTCTTTTGGCTTTATAATAGGAGAAGAGTCCGAGAAATTAAATTACAGCTTTCATTTTTATCTTTCCTAATCCACATGCCCCTCTCTTGTCAATGAGTAATTTATAATTATTTGCACACAACTGCATGGGTGCATGTTTCTCTTTATATATATATATATATAAACATATCCCTAATCTCAAGATTTTTGTGTGTTTTTATGTTCTTAAAAACCCTTCAAATATATAACTATTAATGCATGGCAGCTTTTAGTTTTCACCTTAACTCAAAAATATTCAGATCAATTCATAAACTTTTCATTGAAATCTGTCAACACGGCCAATCTTTTGGAACGCACACACAAATCAATATAACACTCATTCTAAGGGCAGTACTGAATTAATTACATGAATGTAAAGACAAATGTTTGGATATATTGCAACTCTTATATAAACAATCATATTGATATCTGCATATATATCTAATGCTTTTTCTGAAGTTGAGAGATTCTACTTACATTACTAGTTGACCAGTTGGTGTTGTCAGGTTTATCATGCCAGCTCCTTTTGAGACTTAAGTTTTTTTTCTTTTCTTTTCTTTTTTCTTTTTCATCCAATGCTAATTATAAATTTGATAAAAATAAATGCATGCAATTTCTATATGCCCAAGCACTCCTTGTTAGAATAATTTATATATGTCTAAGTTCATCAGCTTTAAAACAATGTTAATGGTATATATGCATATGCAATGGTTTTTTTTTTTTTAAGTCAATTGATTATTTATTAGTTGAGTTGTTGCTAATTATTGCAAGTTTATGCTCTTTCTTAGACTTCACACCCCACCACAAAACCCCCCCCCCCCCCCCCCCCCCCCCCCCCCGCCGCCGGGAGCCTCCTTTTATCCTCTTTTCTTTGCTAAATCGGAATGTAATTAGTTTGATAAAATAATGAAACCTCCATATGCTCGCGTGAGCACTATGTTACAGTCATATTACCTTTATTAGACTGATCAGAAAAAAAATAATAATAATAACAATGCAATTTCTCTATGTTACTGTGATAAATAAGTAATTTGATTCATCATTTTCTATCAGTTCAAGTTTTATGCGACAAGTGATAAATAAGTAATTTGATTTATCACTTTTCTATCCGTTCAAGCTTTCTGCAACAAGTGATAAGTACATTTCATCATATTAGAACAAATAGTTAATTGGCTTTCTTTTTATTACACATCATCATGTATCTCCAATTTAAAAGAAACAACACAATTAGGGTGTGTTAGTTTGTTGAATGAGTAGAGTGCTTGTAGGAATGGACATTCATTCCTATTCTTTTATTTGGTGGGGCACACAAAATTTTATTACATACAATATAATTACATTTTAGTGACGGTTGGAAACTTGTAACAGTTCCTATACCGTCACTAAAAAGTATTTTCTATTATGGTTTTTGGAAACCTTCAATAAAGACAAATGATATTTTTTTCTTACGTTTGAACATAGAGAAAATGTACGTTCGAACGTCACATATACATTCGAACATTGAGGCAACTTACGTGCAAACGTGAAATATTTTGGCGCCAACTTTTGAACGTTAGTAATTAATGTTCGAACGTTAATTGTAACTTTAAATTAAATATAACTCTAATTTATTGTTTTATGTGGTTTTTATAGTGCATAATTTGTAAACAAGCTTAGAAAAGTGTAATATATATTTATGTATACACAATTTGTAAAATATAATTATATTTATATATAATTATAATTATATATTTATGTTTATATATATTTGAAGTGTAGTGATTTAGTATTAAAGTTGAAAAATCTAATATTAAATAAGATTGAGAATTGAAATTAAAAAACAATAAATATATTAAATAATATTGTTCCTCACATGTATTAAAAGTTAAATACAAAATACGATAGAATTTCGTAAACAACACTCTGACGAACACGTTGTTCACGAAATTCGTACTCTATATCTCCTCATCAAGGTATCAACCTTCTCATTGAGGATATCTACACGATGGGCTATCTCGACGACTGACTCCTCTACAACCACGATCTGTCATTCGATACACACAATCAGCTGTGAGATCACCACTTCCACCCAAGCTGGTCGCATATCTCCCACAGATGTACTCGTCTATTGCTAACTACTACTCCCCAATTTGCAACAAAATTCTTAAAACATTTAAATCCCACAATATTATTGTTTTCAAAAAGTCATTTTTTTAACTTTTTAATCTTCAAGTAAAACTATTGATTAACATTTGGGGGCATTCAACGAACTCAAAATGTTGGAATGGTCAAACATACTGTTCTTGACTGCTAATGGGGTTGGGTTTGCCACTTGGTCTGGCCCCAGGGTCATTCGACCACCCGTGTCCCGTAAAATGGACCACTCCCAATGACCCTAGCTCTAAGGGAGCGCTAGTTCGAGCGCTGGTGGTCGACCACCATATATAAAATCTAACAAAATTATTCATCCCAAAAAGTCTACTCCAAGAACCTATTTTGCCAATGAAAATCATCACTAAAATTCATGCGAACCTCAAACTATATATGGAGTATTAGCAAAATACTTGTTCAAATTTTTTTATCCCAAACAATAAAGATCAATTGAAGGAATGTATAACACAATAGATAAAAATATCAACCAGATTCATTGTTGGTATTTTTTAAAAATTTCATTAAAGAGAACGAGATTTCTGTACCCCAATCTAAATTAGTTTCGTTTAAATGTTAATTTAATTGTAATTCTTATTATATTATTGTGTAATTTACTAACATTCATCTATATTGGAAGTATAGCAATCTACTTCATTTATGAACAAAGAGTACATAACATAAATATGTGTCTAACCACAAAGTGTTGAGAGATAATCCAAAATTGGTTAAAGAACAAAACGGCAAAATGGTTAGACAACTCATGTCGTCTTGGTTAGCAACTAATAATTGTAAAATTATAATCAGAATGAGAGCTGCAAAAGATAGTGAGAGACCAACAACCAATCACCGAGTGACACCAACAGCCAAGTCAAATTAGCTTCAAAAGGCCTCTACTGTTGCCAATATACCTAAACATTCCTAACAGGTAACGACACAGACTTAAGCCTGAGCTATTTGACCAAAGGCGAAATTGGGTATTTTCAAGAATATTAAAAACAATAAATAATATCGATTAAAATATTAGCTAATAGGGGTCAAGTGGACGAAGTGAGTGAGCGAAAGAAACAAACTGGACGGCTGGGATGCTTGACACGTTGTCCGAGAACTGTCCGGATTAGATTTGAAGCCCATTCAATATTAACAAATTGCCGAATAGGGGTCAGCCCATGCTACGGGTTCAGACCTCGGCCCACTTATAAAATATATTCTAGTGAAAGTACAATAATGTCCTTTGTTGTAGGTTTTTCTTTTCCTTTCTTTTTTGTTTTTTTTATAAGCTTAACTTGTACATTTCTTTTACCCTCAATTATAGATCTAAATATAGCTGAAGTTAAATACGAAGAATTATGAGAGTTTTGAGGCATTCAATTGACTTGGTTTAATGTCATAAGGGAATTGAGTATCCACCAAGGATTCCCACCGACAAAAGCAACCGGTTGGGACATTTTTTTTACTTAATAGTTAAGGAAGTATTTTTTTAATAAGTTTGTAATTTTTTCAAATATTTAAGGAGGTTTAAAAACTGTTTGAAAAAAAAAATTACACATTCTATAGCCCCTCTCAGTACCTTAAATAGTTGAATAGCAATATTTGAAAATTTTAAACCACATCACAACCTATTCTATAGTTTATGGTCCTTTCACAGACTTTAAACTTACCCATTTTACATGTGTGTTCATCTCTTTCTTATCACAAATGATTCTACAATGCAACAATAGTACAAACCTCTACCATGTTATTCATTTTTTTCACAATGTCTCTTAAATAACAGATGAAGCAAAGATGCTAATTATTTAGAGTAATGATACACATACAACTCTTTTACAATTCATTTTCAATCAATCAATAAAATCATGTCACTCTATTAAAACTAAAATTTGGCAATCATATGCTTGAAGAGGAATTGAGGAGATATTAATATTACAAAACTACCTCCAATTATTTAGTGACCAAGTTAAAGATGGTAGATACTATATATGATTTTCTACAGGTAAATTGTTGTATCATCTGCAAAAACCTAATTTGTTGCCTAGGTTTCATGGTTTAGTAAAATCGATCTATGCTGGGTAATCTAAGGTGTTATTTGGATGGTGAATTGCGATAAGATGAGTTGAGATCAAAATTGAATAAATTATTATTTTTTTAATAATATTATTATTATTTTAAAATTTTAAAGAACTGTAATTATCAGATAAAATAATTCTTGTATCGAAACGGTGCCTAAACTAAAAGTGTCCCCCAATGAAGAGGATTCCTTTCAATTGGCAATAGAGTGACAAAATTCATAATTTTATCCTCATTTAAAGGACTGTGAAATGGTAAATTATTAGCATTTAAAGGAATATGACATTGTCATTCATTATAAACAACTAATAATAGAAGAGTAAATTAAATGAGGGCAGTAAATATCATATTATATTATATTCATATATATATATATATGTACAAACTTTTAAAGCCCTTTTTTTTTCTCGTCATGTGTTAGTTAGCTTAGCCATCAAAGTAAATGAGGGTACATGGTCTGGCCTTTATTCACAAGGACACATCTTCAAAGCAAAAAATCTGAATCACGTGAATTATTCAAAACTGGGCCCCCATTCAATCACCATCCTAATGATCCTCGGCGTCGCCGAGTTAAATGCTAGCTCCCCCCCAAACAACAAGTGGATGTTTGCTCTCCACTATAAATATATATATATATGTATATATTTCCTTGACAGTGCCAATTGGTGGAAGCCATCTGTCAAGTTCATTGAGCTCGAGTCCCCAAAAGAGAAAAAAACCGAGGAAAATGGTGGATGAAAGGCAATAAGACAAGCCTGCCAACTTTACTGTTAATCAGAAAAATAAGTTAAATGAAGAGTAATATTTTTAATTTCTTTTAAAATTTTGTATCTAGAGCATATGAGAAATAAGAAACGCCCCCAACCCAATTAAAAGAAAATTGTTCTATTTTTCTCTTTTCTAAGCAAGAAAAATGTTGTCTCGTTTCTATAAATTTGAAATCAATGTAATTTACTTGCATAATAAAATATAAAAATCTTACGTCAATTTGAGTAATATTATACATCATACTATTATTTTATTTTTATCTTATTACGTAAGATGTGACACATTTATTATAAAAATTATTTAATAAAAAATTATCTAATCATGATAAATATATTATATTTTATATAAAAAAATAAAAATGAGATTGTAGCGTAGAATATAAAATTTTCCTTAAGACTTTTTGTTAAAAAACAGACTCTGACCGAAAATGTGAAAAAAAATATTTTTCATTTGATGGGCCTAATTGTGCACTAAAGAGTGAGTACACACTTAAAACTTTTACTTAATCTTTACTTTACCAATTTACCCCCTAACAATACACAAATATGTAGCGAAAAAAAAAAGCAACAACTTGTATTATTGGCGCCTGATTCTAGGTTGCCTCCCACGTTACACTGAGCTGTAAATTGACAAAATAATGAGGTTGCATGGTAAATAAATTAATAACATGAACCCAGTGTAACTGTATGTACGGCCTATTACCATAGACCGACGAGAACACACCTTTGGAGATAATATCAATATCGGTGAGTATTAGGAGGAATTAGGGGGCATTAATGGCAAATTAACAGTTTAAATACTTTGGTTCTCCAGTCAAAGGAGAGACTGAACCAAAGTCCCCTTTCTCTCTGTCTCTCTCTCTCTTCTGGTCTCACGTGACACGAATCCCCATTTTCGATAATAAAACCTTTGCCGAGTCAGCACCCAGTGTCCGCAATGCACGCTTTGCATCACACGTGCCCGCCTTATGCGGCGCCTAGTAAAATATCTACTTTCTCCTCCGACGACTACCCCGTAACCCCTCGTTTAGTATGTTGTTTTTTGCGCTAATCTTAAATTCGTCGTTTATTCAAATAATTACATTCCTAACTTCCCACCGGACATACAGGGTTCATCCGCCAATCCTCAGGGCGTCTTTCAACTTCAAGAGATAAGATGGATAGGAACTACGAAAGAAAAGAGACTCAAAAGTTCAAAATAAGCCCAATAGTTCGAGGCTACTCACCCTTTGAGTACTCACTCACTCGTAAACATATCACCTAATATTATAAATTTTACTATTAGAATTTTATTAATTAAATTTTGTTATTTAAGTGACATAGATATTATATTCTATATATTAAGTTAAAAATCTAAGAATTCATTTTTATTAAAAAAATTAAATAAAAATCACATTCTCTAATTAAGTTTGATAAGTGGGATGAGATTTTTTAATTTTAGATAAAAGTTTAAAATATTATTTTTTAATATTATTATTATTTTAAAAATTTTTAAAAATTAAATTATTTATTATATTTTATAAAAAAAATTTAAAAAATTATAATAATCAATAAAATAAAATAAAACGAAATAAAATGATAATTTTATATTTTATCTTAACGGCCAAACCTATTAGAGTTCACAACTTACAGGTAAACTCCGTATCAATCTTGCCGTTAACTATCCTATTTGGTTTTTTACTAAGGAAAAAAATGAAAAAAAAAAGAAAAGAAAACAGAGAATTCAATATGGAAAATAAAACAAGTGGCCATTGAACCGGGTTTGCGGATTACGGCTGTTGGGATCCTATAAAATAGGTACTCTCGGTTCCCACCGCAACGCAACTGTGCTTAATTCTCTCCGTGTCTTATCTCTCTTCTCTCTCTCTATCTCTCTCTCGGACTTCTAAGAGCAGCTGCTGCTGCTCTCTTTCCTAAAAAACTTTCAGATTCCGATCCAGAAGAAGGTTATAGTCTCAGCTCTCCTAAGAGAAACATTGTTTTCGCAAAGTTGCATGTTCTTTGTGCCGAGTAAATCCGGTTGAGAGAAAAGCTTAATATCTGTCCCAGATTCGGAACATTTATTCGCCATCCCTTTCCGGGAAAGCCTTCTGTTACAGTCTCTCCTCTTTTCTTTTCTAGCTTTGAAACTTTCCCAGAAATTTCTACCTTTCCTTTCAACTAGTATTACCGATTGTTCTTCGTCTCTCAGTCTCTACCTCCCATTCCCTGCCGTACTTTCGGCTTTACGTTCTCACTATTTCCACCTCTCTCTCTCTCTCTCTCTCTCTCTCTCTCTCCCTCCCCAACTGAGTCACGCTCAAACTCTTTTTCTTCGCTACTTTATTTTTGCAACTTTCCTTGAAACTTCTCGTCCCCTAGTAAGCTTTTCGAAGGAGTATTAAAATCCATTAATGGTAAATTTGTCACCGTTTCAGGCTTCTCTTTGACGTGTTCTCTCTCTGCCCCAACTTTCCTTTATATCCTTCTCTTTATTCTTCTCTCGTGTCTACTACTACTCTCAAAAGGAATCTCAAAAACCCACTTTTTTGCCCTTCCCTATTTCACTCTTCGCTTGGCAAGCTCGCTCACTCACTCACTTCGCTTTCAATGCTCTTCTTTCGAAGAATCTGATCAGCAATTCCTCTCAATCATGAACCGGCACGGTGCTAACGTTATTTCTCCTGTGAAGTACACAGAACATCGTAACATCACGAGGCTCCTCGGACCAGTGCCGGAGGAGATGAAACGCAGAGTTGTACGTATATCTGTCACCGATGGTGATGCAACTGACTCGTCCAGCGACGAAGAAGGTGGAGAAGAGGTGTGCTTTAAACGCCAAAGGGTCAGGAAGTTCATCAACGAGATCACTGTCGAGTCCTGCTCGACCAAAAACTACAGCGTTTTGAGGAGCAGGTCGGTGAGAACTGCTGCACGAAAGAAGGTTGCCCGGGTTTCTGCTAGTCACCGAGCGTTGAAGGTACCGGCCGCGAGGAAATTTCGGGGCGTGCGCCAAAGGCCCTGGGGGAAATGGGCTGCGGAGATTAGAGACCCTCTGCGACGTGTGCGGCTGTGGTTAGGTACCTATGACACAGCCGAGGAAGCGGCTATGGTGTATGACAACGCGGCTATTCAACTGCGTGGGCCTGACGCGCTCACCAACTTTGTCACTCCACCGCCAAGATGTCAACCGGAAAAAAATCCGTTAAACAGCTCAGGCTACAACTCCGGCGAAGAGTCCCACAACCACCACCTCTGCTCTCCTACCTCTGTGTTACGGTGTCCTTCACCTTCCAATGAAGAAATCGAATCACAGAGTTTGGATACGACTAAAGAAATAGTTGAAGTTCAAGATGCACGAGATGAATCCTGTGTATCGGAAAACTTTTCAGAATTTTCAGAATATTCAACTCTCGATTCGTTAATACCGGCAGATATATTTAATTTTGGAAACTCGGTATCGGATCTTTTTGAAGGGACAAGCCTGAAGGAGAGCGTTTTTGAAGAAGATTTCGGCGATATGCTGCTTAGTTCTTGTGAGAATCTTGGCTTGAGCTTCTCAAAATGGCATGTAGATGATTATTTTCAAGATATCGGCGATATATTTGGGTCAGATCCTCTCGTAGCTCTCTGACTCATGCTTAAACTTTTGTTCCCAGAACGACGAGTCCCCGGATTGCCGAAAAAAAAAGGGCAAATTTTGTATCGGTGGAAGCGACATATCGGCCTTTTGTTTTCCTAGTTTTGATGGTGTTTCCTTTCGTTGTATTTTTGTTGATGAAATGTGGTTTAATATTATTATTTATTTATTTTATATATCAATATTTAAATATGTCCGTTACAACAACGGTGACGGTCCGAGTTTGGCTACGGGTTCTGAGGTTGTCTTGTTAGCTTTTTTCCGGTGATGTTTACAATGGCACGTGTCCAATGCACGTGTTATGGCACATCTTGGGAAATGAAAAGAAAATCCAAATGAAATTGTAGACACACTTGCAGTGTCCATGTGCATGTGCTGGGAGAGAGGGCTCTTTAAATGGGCTTGACAATTTTACAGTGCACTGTCCCCGAGCTGAAACAGTATAATCAACTTGGAGTCTCTCCAGCTAAAAAGAAAAGTTCAAAAAAATCAAATATATAAAAAAGTAAGTGCACAAAATAATTGTAACACACACTTCGTACAAAGGCTGTGTTCTGAATATTGCACAATTTATGGCACCTACCGTTTTAATTAGCATAAGTGGCATCATAAACAGTTGAAAGACAAGTACATAAACATCAATTGAGACTTGTTGTTTCAATTATGGACTTTGAGTTCTTTCGATTGTTTTAAGTGGCATGTTTTCCTAACAAAGTGGGATGATTTTGATCTGCATCTGCACACATAAATGCCTGTTTTTTTCTTCATGTAGACAAAACCCACCAAATAACTTCAAGAGCTTGTACATGATAGCATTGATAAGTAAGGACAATGACAATCTTGCATGGTGGCGTTATTTGGATTCTAAAATAAGTATGAGAGAACAACATACTAACATTTGTTTTATATTTAATGTTGTTTGTAACATCTACATCAATATACTTATTTTCTATTTAGAGAAATAATATTTATAATTATAGAGTATGTATGCGTTGTGCATTTATTTAAAAATAAATAAATAAATATGAGACTCACATGAAAAAATTAATTTTTTTAATAATCAATCTCACTATTTTTAAAAAGATTGCATAGTGCTTACATAACCCAGTAATATATCTAGCATTACTCATTCTATTTATTTCAAGGTAGTAATTCAACAATCACTTGGTCAATATCAAGTAATTATTCAAATAAGTTTCAACAAAGTTATAGCCTGTCGTAAGGTTATTAATATATTTCAAAAGTTCAAATTTTTTAAATGTGCATCTTCTAAAAAACAAATAAATCAAAGAGATTTGTGTTTGGTTTTGAAAAGGTTCGTGGAAGTTTTTAAATAAATGGAAAGATAATGTTTTTTCATTAAATGATTTACTAAATAATCGAAAACAGATGATTTACAAAATGATTTAAAACTTAAAAAGGTATTCATGCTTCCTTGCCAAAAATGAAAACTTGATTTTAAAATTGAGAAGATCTACAATAATAAAGAGATATTATGAAAATAAATTCACTAACAGAAATAATTTTGTATAATATATTAGGTTTATTTTATAAAAAAATATTTTTATAATATGATATAACACATTAAATTACATTAATTTATAAATTTATATTTATATAATTTTTTACAGTTAAAGTATTTCTTTTTAAAAATTATATTTTTGTGGATGAAATAATATTTATAAGAACCCAAAAATGAAAGGGATAGAACCTGAAGATCTAAGGAAAATGTCCATTCAAACAAGAAAACAAAGGGGAGAGAGAGAACGGAAAGAGGAGCTTGCAATCCCAAATGGAAAGAAGAGGGTGGAAGGGAAATCATCTGACATGATTACGGATTGGGATTGACAAAGAGGGAGGGGATAGATACAGTTAAGGCCGTTACGTACAAAATATCACTCACTCAGACCTGATATTTTTGCAGAGCAGGAGCCGAGTGGTGGTGGCATTAGGGGGTTCAGAATCAGAGATATTTCCTTTTTCTTTTTGTTTCTTTTTCTTTTCTGTTCCAAAACGACATTGCGTTGAATGGATATGCATTTGAGTTGGGGTGGGGGTGTTCGGGGGAATCGATGAGCGTTGTTCCACGTATACACAAAACAAAAAGCGGACAGAGACAGTGCTTAAAATAATATATAAAAATAAAAAAGAAAAGAAAAGCGCATAAAAAAAAGCAAACTTTGACTGGGCTTGTTGTGAAAAAAAAACAGGCTTTGGGCGTGGGAGGAGCGTCCATTGGGCTATAAAGCTGTAGCTTTGGTTCATGGGGGAAGGAGTGAGTGGTGTCTCCAGCTAATTGGAAAGTTAAACAACACGACAACTGATGCTCACTAAACACCAAATAAACAAAACCCAGAACCAAAAACAAGAACAAAAACAAAAAGGAGACATGAGTCTGTTCTTGAGCAACATTTCTCTCTTTAAAGCTAATTAGTTTATATTCAAAAAAATTTTATTTTATTTTATCTGATATCAAGATGACAGATCATCACTTTTTATTTCACGATAATAAAATCGAATGTTTCTAATTTTTATTTTAATTATTGTTTCTATTTTTAATATTTAATTGTAAGATTGTGTCACATCGCATTTCATCCTTTAATATTAGCGAAATAATATATGATCTTCTTCAACTCGTCTATATTTTAGTTTCATGGTTGTAGTAGTAGAGTTTGGTTAAAAGAAAGCACAAGTTTTTTGCAACTTCGATATGATGGTGCCTTTTCTCAACCCCAAAATGAAAAGGGAAGAGGCAAAACCGGCGTGCGTGCATGCATGGCGTGGCAATCAGGCCACCAGAGTAAAGGGGGAGGGCAGCAAGCTCTCCTTCTTTGACATTTTGTTCCTTCTCTCTTTTTAAGTCTAATTAAGCTTTTCGGTAAGCCACATGCATTATCCACGCGTGAAATATTTGTTGCTCTCGATCCCCTTTTTTTCCGCGTTGATTGCATGTCTAATTGAATAATTATCAGTTTATCCTTTGATCATGATCTCCTTCTCATGCTTTTTAAGTTTTGGAGAAGAGATATATTCAGCCTCCCTCCTTTTGTAATAGGCCAGGGTAGATTAGTCTATAAACATGTGTGGTAGTACTCAAAGCTTTCATTATTATTACAAGGCTTAAATATTGGAGTCTTGATGCTAAACTAACATTAATAAAAGAAATCAAAAGTCAAGACAACTTTTATGTGTTCAACTGCCACAATTAATACGCCCCCTCCAAGCTATTCCTAGTGACTTCTTTTTTGGCAAAAAAGTAAAAAAGAATACTTTCTATTTAGAATTATGTAAATTTTATGTGTATAATATAAATTAATTTACATGAGAGGAGTATTGGGCTAAAGCTAATTACTAACAAACTAAAGTATCATCGCCACGCCAAGGTCGGACCAAATGACATAAGCCCTGATCTCCAATATAGAAGTCATTGCTATATCAATTTGTATAAACTCAATTATAAATGCGTGTGAAAGTAATTTTCAACTCAGGTGGACATGAATATTAATGCTGCAAGAAAATTGAACTTGTGAAGTCCTCCCACAATAAACTTATACTCAAGTTTATTATGGTTTCTCTACCTACGGTTTCTTGATTGAATAAGAGTAAGGATACACACATAATTATTATGAGTAATTCTATATATAACTGTAAAATATTTAAACGCTGCGCAATCGTTTTGAAAAAGTGTAGGGTTTATTATTAAAAAATTAATTAATTTTTCATGTGGGTCCCATGCTCTATTCGTTTCTTTCAAGGCAATTACGTGACTGTTGCATAATTCACAATTGTAAATATCTTTTTTTATTATTTTTTAGTAATATTACATATACTTATAATTTTAGTTACAAAAAACATACAAGACTCATTTTATCAAATTTCTTTTGAAATTCAAATTTTGAATTTTCCATTCCATAACCTTCAACATATCAAAAACGGATAAACAAAGAAATCGATTTTTTATAAGATTTTTTTTTAAAGTGCAATTGACATTTTTTATAACCATGTTTTAAAATAAGGATATCTATGTAAAGCGGTATTATTTTTGTTAGTTATTTTCTTAAAATTTCTCTCATTTGAAACAGATCGGCATAAATTATTATAAAAATGACTATATGTGTATCATTTTTCAATTGAATAATGCAACTAAGATGCACAAAACCCAATATATGTCAAAGGTGGGTTATTAAAAAATAAATGGAAGCTCGTACAAAATTGAAAATACTCTTAAATAGTAATATATAGTGTATACTTGATATACATATACAAGCAAAGTAGGTAGAGATGGGGACAGATCATTAATCCTGAACTCAAGAATTTATTCAAGCCTATTCCCCAATGGTGATCATTGCTTTTTGATAGCTTATAATCTCGAACAATTGGAGAAGAAGAAATTGAACCCCACTAGAATATTGTTTAATAAAAAAGAGACCTCTCACGCTGCAAAAGATGGCAATTATTATGTCTTGAGAAGATCACATTTTTCTTTGGCATCCATGGAATCACGTTAGGGCATGGAAGGTTGGGGCTTTCCTCAGGTGATGAGGCAATTCATGGGACCGCCCTTCTGTGTGCTTGTCTGTTGGTAAAATTCACTAAAAATCAAACTCCATAATTAAGACTAAAGTGGGCATGAGTAGTACTCAGTGAGTAAACCTTTGTTTAAGAAGAAAATGTTATGTTTTTTTTTTATAATTTTACTTACAAAGTCATACATACAGATCATGACATCATGTGTCAGCTTATATTGAGAATGGTAAAAATTTTAAAATTCAAAATTTTAATTTAAAAAAAATTGATAAAATAAAGCTGTTTCTCAATACGTATAATATTGGATATAAAAATGTACACATTTGTAACACTACTCTTGTATAAAATAAGAAAAGAATGGAAACAAATACTCAATTTAGAGTGAGTAACTAAAATTTCATACTCGATTGACCTAATCGACACATTTATATACAGAATAATTATGTGGGCAATTAGACCTTAATTGAATTACGAGAATTTGTGGACAATTTCAAACTTGGAAGCTTGAAGTATGAAATGGTCCCCTTTGCTAGCTGGGTTTTGCAAGGATGCCATTAGATTTTTGGCATATTGTGGCCTTAGCTAGTACCTAACTGCGACATTGCAGCACCAGAAAAATTATCCTTGGTTTATATTACATGCATCCTACGCAAAAGCCAAAAAAATTCATTAGCTTATAGCTCATTCTAGGGCCAAGAATTTATTTAATACCTTTGGCCTATATTATACGAGAGCATTTCAGATGTTCTTTTTTCTTTTCCAGTCTCTGCTCATCCTGACCGACGTGACAAACATGCTCTTAGAAATAGCTGCCATCATGTCTTTTTCTTTGTTTTTGGTACATATATGTCTGTATTCATGAAACTAATCTTCAACCTTTTCAGGGTTTTTCTAAACCTGTGCTTTGCAACTCTAGTGTGATAAAATCAAGGGGTGCTAGACTGCAGCTTGCTACTCTTTTAGGCTCATGACCAGAGAGTGATAACTCAGAGCAGGCCGATTCTGAAAGGCCTACAATATTTGGGATTTTTCAGAAACTTAATTCCTTACCCCATTTGATGCAAAACGACACCCGAGTCTTTCTTTCACTTGTGTGTTTAAAGTTGATTTTGGGTCCCCCACAATCATATGATGCATCCTAATTTTGAATAAACATATCACTTCTACTGTAAAATCAATTATAATATTTCTTATTCCATATATGATAATTTCTCATATTAATAACAAACTTGCTGTGTATAGATTTTTTGTTTTTCCACGCAAAAAACAAGAGGAAGACCGGTGTGTCAAGGATTGCAAATTGACCATGTCACTTTCGGGCGGAAATCTAATTGTTCGGTTCGTCCATCTTAATGGTTATCACTGGAGTTGCCCCATAAGCTTGCTCTTTGAAGCAGTAGAGGGTCACGGCCAGAGAAACCCACAACCAAAATTTCTAGAGGCAACAATAGGGCTTGGCAGAAGATGACAACTTTTCAGATCCATTCCGGAGGAAAAGAAAAAGAAATCAATCCCAGATGATCTTCTTTGTTAATCTCCCGCCACAAACTGTCAATCGAGGCCGTACACGTAATGTCAGGCTAACGGTTTTCCCTTCGCCTCGAGCAGTGCAAGTATACAAGTGGGCCTTTTGGGCCCCATGGTCCCCTCGCCCCAATCCAGCTCAACCAGCACTGTATCTAAGGTTGTGTGATTGTGATTGTGGGTCCCGCCTAATTACTCTGGGCCCCTTTGCTGACGTTGTGCTCTATTTTTCTAAAATATTTTAATTATAAAAATATTATATATTATATTACTATCTCATTTTTATTTTATTATATAAGATATGATATATTTATTATTATTATATAATAAAAAATAATTTAATAAAATATTATTTAATAATAATAAATATATCACATTTTATATAATAAAATAAAAATAGGATAATAATATAATGGACGGAATTTTCAGGACTTCCACCGTCAAAGCAACTGCACCCAACATTTGTTGGGCCTTTTTTCTTTCAGCCTAGGTTACACAGACATGACAACTTTCTTGGTCAAGGACCAAAGCATTAGTTTTAATCTTAGTTTAAGAATAATGCTAATAGTTTGTATAATATTGCACACGTCTTTTTTAAAAATGAGTGAAGACCATTATTTAAAAATAATTTTTTTTATATAAATTTTATATTTATTTATTTTTTAAAAATGAATATGCGGTATTTGTATTTTATGATTGTAAATATCATTTTTCTTTATAGTATATTTTTTTGTTAGTTGATTGAGATTTAGATAATGAAATGAGATAAGATGATTTTAGATAAAAGTTGAAAGTTGAAGAAAATATTATTAGAATATTATTATTTTTTTAGATTTAAAAAAGTTAAATTGTTTATTATATTTTGTATGGAAATTTAAGAAAATTATAATAATAAGATGAAACACTTTCACTATCCAAACGGATCACCGATATTTCATGACATTCGGTATGTCCTTAGTGACGATTAAGTACATTTGCTACTTATAAGTCGGTATTTAAACATATATAACCAGTTAATGTGACAGATTACTACATCAATAATGTATTTAGTGTTTAGCGACTATAACGGTTAGTGTGATTGGATTATGATCAATGAGCATATCCTCCACAGTATATATATATTATGAATATAAGTTGCATTTATATAGAATCAATATACATTTACCAACTGAACCCGTACAGTATTATTCGCAGCAATAGCAGAAGATATAATGAAGAGAAGCAAATGTGTGCTATGTTGTCATGCAGTGTGGGCGTAGAAGCAGGCAAGTGGGGCCAAGGAAGTTCAATTTCAACGTTCAACCGACATTGAAGTGTTAATTGGCAGAGATATTCTGGTGATCTCTTAAAACATGCGTCGATATGGGTAGTTATGTTCATTAATTCATGACATAGATATATCATGAATTAATATATGCCCACACCGAACCACGTACTTCTTGTGGGAACTGGGATTTGTCTTCACTTAGAAGCCATTGAAGAACAAGGGAAGCATGAGGCCCATGCCTATGTCCGTGCCCACTTTGTTCGGCCCTCAGAGTTATCTAATGTTCAATTTCCCCGTGTAAGGTCTTGAGGCCGAAGCCTATTAAAAAAAAGGTCTATAGGTCCGTGATTAATGTACGGCCTTGGTTATGAACAAAGGAGGCGGCTTGGTTTCAAAATGAGAATTAACAAATTAACAAATTTTGCACCTTGTCTTGCTCAGCTCTGTCTTTTCAGCAACGATAATCTGTTCTGTACCGACACATTGTCAAGCTCTAAAGTTACCTTTTTAGTATTTTGTTTCATAGGTAACAAAAGATGAGAATAATGCTTCATTGTTCTAGAGAGCAATTACTCTTCTTGGCCAACCCTATTCTCTGGTTCTGCCTTATTTATGCAGGAAGCAAATTAGAAATGAATTTTCAATTCCTTCCTTTTCGTTTTTTGGTATTTACCCCCAAGGAATGCAAAGTATATTGGCCTTAAAAGTTTGAATCAAACTTAATTTAGCTCAGCTCACCCCTCTGACATGCCTGGGTGTAAGATGAACAGATTGGGAGGCAGGATAATGCAGAAACTGCTAGGGCATTCTACTTCTCTGTTTCTTCTTGATTGGAGTCCAAATTCCAATAGACGAACATCATCCACACTCATGTTGCTACTGCTCTCTTTTGCTTGCTTTTCGTTTGTTTGAAATCTCTGTCTTGTTTTTATTCCTATACAGAAAGTGAAGAAGTTTGTTTTTATTCTTCTAGTTTGATTGGTTGGATGGCGTACGAGGTTTTAGCATTCGAATGCCTGATGTAATTCCTGTAGCCACTTTCTTTTGTCTTACCACACACCTTAGACCTAGAGTAATAATACATAGAGTCACTTTTGCATATTTCTTATACATTCTATTGATATGATTGACTGCATCAATTTATTTTTAATATGTAGCTAATCACATTAATAGAATGTACATAAGAATATGTAAAAGTAACTACAAATAAAATTTTTGTTAGAATTACTCGCACAACGGTAGTGGCAGTGACGCCAAGGCCAGGATGGTGATAAATAGGGCAGGAAACAGGATGATAATGGAATGTAGCAAATGGATGGTTTTTTATGCGAAACCATGACAACTTTTGGATTTAACGGGTCTTGCAGAGCAGCAGAAGCAAGTTATATGGGCATGCCATGAAATTGAAGTAGCATTCCTCGTTATCCGTTGCTTTCCACTTCGGTGTATTCATTTACTGCCCACCCATAAGCATATTTCATGGGCTTATTTAACTAATCAAACTGTTTAGCCCTGATTGAGCATCATTACGCCTTTTTTGGCAATATATATACACACATACATATATAGACCTTGAGTAATCATGGAAGGACAACTAATAGCATTTCTCAATCAAGTCTGTATTTCCCATTTCAAGTTTTAACAGTTAGAGAAATGACGAGAAAGCAAAAGAAGGCGAAAAAGACGAAGTGACAACATGAAAATCCACATATTAGAAATGGAAGAGAATGAATGGGACAGGCGTCAAGTAGAATACCAGCGTAATTAGCAAGAGCCAGAGATCCCAACACCAATTGTCAAAAGTCAGAACGCTACATACACACCCAGACCCATCAAGTTAAAAGGGTAAAACACATCCACACTCACACACATTGAAAGCCCTACTCTTAAAACTCCTTCCATATCTAAATTCCCCATAATACCATGGCCATTGGTGTCGAGTTTAGAAGCTGTAGAGCAGGTCCGCAGCGTGGATCAGGTACGTGAGCGCCAACGCCACCAACATCAGCACATAGGCAATGCCTTGGTCAATGGACGTCCCTAAAGAATACGCACCATTAAAGACAAATGACAACCCCATCAGCACCAAATTATCGTTATAATTCTTTAAATCACACAATCATACAACATGGGTAAAACAATCACACATACACACGCCCGCAAAGGTGAGTGCTGGGTAGTATCCAAAAAGTTAATTTCTTCCAAAATGTAATATTTTCTTGCGCGCAAGAAAATATAACAAAATATTTTCTTGCCTTTTCTAGCAGAGTTAAACAATGTAGAATGTTTTCCGAGGTTCTGTATATTTCATTTTGATCATAAACAGTTGGTCCAGTTGGAAATTCTCACGCAATTCGGATTGAATAATAAAACAAAAGTTAGGTGATTATACTTTCGGATTAAACCTCGTTCCAAGTGTTTATCTTCATAAGTTACCAAACAAGCAACAACTGCCCTTCCGCCTTAACAAATCAGATCTACAATGCAATAAACTAAACAAGAACACGTTTTGAAAGCAGATTCTCTGCCCAATAAAGGGTGAATACCATACATACACTACATTTCAGATCTGAAACAAGACTTAAACAGATACCAAACATACACCCATTTATATACAGTGAAAGCAAGAAAGAGAGAGATCTAACCGTCACTTGTAGGGGCAGGAGTGGGAGCGAGGGACTGAGCCTGAACGGCAGGCAAGACTATAACAGCAAAAAAGACGGCGACAACAGCCACAACTCCGGAAGAAATCCTAGAAACGGCCATTTCTCTTTTCTCTTATTTCAATCTTGAGCTTCCTGAAAACTCGAATTAAACCGAAAGAAACAAAGCAAAAAGCTCGGTCTCTCTCTCTCTCTCTGCAGAGCCTCTCAAAATGACAAACTTAGCCCGCCGTAGCGAGCCGAGCAGAGAGAGAGAAAACGCAAATGCTGAGGTTCCTTGCGATGGGTTTCTCTGTTTCGAAGCCGAGCGAGCGACCGGTGGCGTTCGTGTTGGGTGCACGTAGGGAACGGAGGGGCGGTTTTATAGGGAATTAATCGCGGGTGGTGGTGGTGAGAATGGAGAATACCGGTAAAACCGGTAAACGGGAAAAAGAAAGGAATGGGGGGAAATGTGGGGCCCAGACGGAGAGAAGAGGCGCATGTTTCGGAGCGAGTGTGTGTGTGTGTGTGTGTGTGTGTGTGTGTGTGTGGTGGCTGCGTGCGTGTTGCTGAGCAGGAAATGCAGATAATGCAGAGAGGCCATGTGACCGTCGGTTCAGGTTTTTGACAGTCTGTGACTGACCCCACTGCTAATCTTCCCCATATGCTGCCTTCCTCATTCGTCCACATCGTTTCTCTTATTTATTTTTTAATTAATAATGCTTGATGTAGTATTTAACTAGGTCACAGTAACGTGTAAATATATTTAACTTGATATAGTACTTAACTAATTAGATGAGATTAGATTTTTAATAAAAAAATATATAATATTTTACAAAAAAATTTAATTAATACTTAATTTAACGTAAAAAAGAGTAAATTTTAAAAAATATCTTTAGATAATAATAAGATAGTAAAGTATAATATCTTTTAATAGAAAATATCTCTAGATAATAATAAGATAGTAAAGTATAATATTTTTTAATAGGTATATTCTGGCCAGATATCATAATAGTTAATCTATGCTTGTAGTTAAATTATATTTTAGTTTAAAATCAAATGTACAATATTATATATATACATGTAGGTACTACATACGGTTGGATTATTTTTTTTCCTCTCGTCTTCTTTCTCTGGTCTGTTTGTTTGTTTTTTTAATTTTTCTTTTTACAAATATATATATATATAATAAAAATATCAGTTAGCACATCTTAATCATATGATTTTTGTACTTATAAATTAATTCCCATTCTTTGCATGCATGTCTTTTAATTAGCAATTAATACTAGGGGTGCTACCCACACCATATGGTGCGGGGTAGTCCCCTCCCCACACCCTGCCTCGCATGGTGCGGGGGTGAGATTTTCCTCCCCGCCACCCACCCCTGCATCCCCAGGACAGGGTATCCTGCCCCGCTAGGCGGGGTGCGGGGCGGATACCCAATTCGCCCCGCCTTATTTTCACTTCAAATATTAACTATATTTTATTATTTTAAAAAATTATTTCTAGATCTAAAAGTGATAAAAAAATTTATTTTTAGATCTAAATTGTAAATTTAAATTTTGTAAATATGATTATAATTTAAAAATTATGTAATTTTTAAATTTGCTAATGCATATTTTGTGTAAGTTATAGTGTAGTAGTTTTTAAACTATATAGTTTTTAAATTTGCTAATGCATAATTTGTGAACAAGTCTAACAAATTATAATATATATTTATATATATACAATTTGTAAAATATAAATATATATTTATATATATAAACATATATTTATGTTTTTGTATATATAAATATTTATGTTTATATATATAATATCTATATATAGGTGAGGGCGGGGCGGCGTTGGGCCCTCCCTGCCCCCCGCCCTCGCTAGAGGGACTAGATGCCCCCGCCCTGTCGTGCTAGGGCGGGGCGAACTGGGGCGGGGTAGCGGGGTGCGGATCCCCACTGCCCACCCCTAATTAATACTTGTGGTATTAGAAGATCAAGGGGCAAAAATGTAAAAGTAAAAACATAAGTTTTTATTGGTTTAAAAGTAAAAGCAACTCAAAAGCAAAAAAATAACTACACAATAAAAAAAGAAAATTACTATTCATTATTGTTCATATGCTATAGACACTTATTATAATAGAATATATATATATATATATTCATATATATGCTTAATCAATTAATCATAACATCAAACTTATCAGAAAAGATCTACAAAAAATATACTATTATTCAACAACTCATTTCACAATCCATCAATATGCATGATAGTTTTATTTCATAAAAAGTTATTAAGTTTTTTTAATTTAATTTTGATTTTTTTATTTAGTTAAAATTTTGAATTTTACTATACCTTTTAACATACACTAAATTGTAAAATAGTTGTAGAAAATATTGTGTATGTATTATTAATTTTCTTTTTCCTTTCAGGTCGAACACATTGAGTATGATCTAACCATTATCGTACAATAAAATAAACAGAAATGATATTTGTAGTATTGAATTGTGTAAATTTTGCATATATTTTTTTAAATATTTAGAACCTAGGTACAAAAATATTACTGTAAAAGAAATAATCAAGTTTTGAGAAATATTTTTAAAAGTTAAAAAAAATGATAAGAATTTTGACACTCAACCTGTCTATTTCTGTACTTTTTTTTTTTTTTTGGAAAGTTTAATATTGAGAGTTGGAAGTGGTGGAGGGAAAGAATGAGTAATGCAATCAAACTACCAAATTTCAAAGTAATAGGGTCGGATGAAATTAGTGTCGGTTAGACCCCACCTAATTACTACAAAATATTTCTCATCTCTATATTTTGGGAAACTATTCAATTAATCTCAAGCTCAGAAACATTAAAAATAATTATAATAATTATTGAACTAAGATTAAACACAAAAAAAAAAAAAAATTCTATGTATTAGAATATCAAGGGGCAAAAACTTTTAATTAGCAATTAATACTTGTTGTATTAGAAGATCAAGGGATAAAAATGAAAAAATAAAAGCAGAGTTTTTCATTAATTTAAAAGTAAAAGCAACTTAGAGATAAAAATATAACTACACAACAAAAACAAGAAAATTAATGTTTATTACTGTTTATATAGGATAGACATTTATTATAATAGATAGATGATGGATACAGATAATAAATAATTATTTTAATCATTAAATATTTTATAGATAAATGATAAAAAAAAATAAGAATCTTATAACTATTCACTTCTTATAATACACCTGTCAATAACTTATTTATACATTTCTCCATTTTCTAGAATATTATTTTCTTTCTTAAATTCATATTTCAAGTATTAATCTTCCCTATCCGTTCTCTTAATAAAACACGATTTTATAAATTTCATTCTAATATGTTTGAATTTGAATATTTAATATATTCAAATTTTGAAGTGGTTAAGACTTAATTTTCTAAAAACAAATTACATGAACTAATCTTTAAAGGAACCAAAAAAAAAAAAAAAACATTCTCCATATATCTTAATAAATTCAAGGAACAAAAAGATAAAAGTCTGCCTAGAGACAATGCTCCAACATATAAGTGTTCCAATCATATAAAATATAACTCCAATGCAGTTAGGATTTTTTTGAATGTCTAGATGGGCCAATTATTTGATTCTATGCAGCAACGTAAAATTCTTAAGAAATTAAGCATAAGAAAGATAAGCGAGACAACACGCCAACCAAATAAACAATATATCCTAGTGAAATTTTACCGCTTTGCATATAAGTGCTTTCATTCTTAGGAGACTCATACAAACAACATAATGATAGGTTATGAAACTTTGCACACCATGAAGACAAGACAAAAATGATGTTATGCAAGTATGGCACTTAAGCTGGATACGTTAAAAGCATATGATAGAATCAAATGGAAATACTTGGAAACTATAATGAGTAAATTGGGATTTGGAGAAATGTGGATTTCTTTAATCATGGAAAGTGTCACATTAGTTACATATTATGTGGTTATAATAAATGGACAGTCGGGAAAGATTATTAAGCCTTCTAGAGAGTTAAGGCAAGGTGGTCTTATCTTCCCTTAACTTTTTATATTATGTGCAAAAGGCTTGAGCTCTTTAATAAACTCATATGAAAATAGTGGTGAAATAGGAGGAGTAGCAATCTTAAGAGGTGGTACTCTAGTTAATCATTTGTTGTTTGCTGACAACTGTATTATCTTTGGAAGGGCAAACCTAAAAGAATGGGCTAAGATATAAGAGCTATTGAGTAAATATAAGAAAGCTTCAGGGCAATTATTGAATAAGCAAAAGACTACCATTTTCTTTAGTTCAAATACTGCAATGGAGGTTAGAAGCCAAATCACACAGGTGGTTAAAAGAATGTGGATGTTATGAAAGATATTTGGGGCCACCACCAATGGTGGATAGATCTAAGTATAATACCTTTTGGCACTTAAAGGAAAGAATATGGGAAAAACCTAATAGTTGGAAGAATAATTTTTTGTCTCAAGCAAGGAAGGAAGTGTTGATCAAAGTTGTGAAACAAGCTATATCTACATTCCCAATGAATCTTTTTAAGCTACCTAGGAAGCTGTGTGCAAGAAACTCACTACACATGTAGAAATTTTGGTGGGGTCACAAGTAAAATGAGAATAGAGTACATTGGAGGAGTTGGGTTAAAATGGGGGGATAATTTTTTTTTTTTTTTTAAAAGAGGAGCCTTAGGTTTTACGGATATTGAATACTTCAACAAGGTTATGCTTGCAAAGTAATGTTGGAGAATGCTAAAACAATCTCATTCCTTGGTTGCCACAGCTATAGAGGACAAATATTTCAAGCAAGATGATCTGTTAAATGTAAAATTGGGCAATGGGCCAGAGTTGGTTAAGGCAGGTTTGATGTGGAAGGTGGGAAAGGGTGACTAGATCAATATTTGAAAGGACAAGTGACTGCATATACCAACATCATACCAGGTTCAATCTCTTATACAAAATTTAGATAGAGAAGAAATTGTTAGTGTACTTATTGACCAAGAAATTGTTAAATGAAAGGAAAATCTGATTAACGAGACTTTCAACAAGGATGAAGCTGAGATTATTAACAACTTTCCTTTGAGTAGGTTGGGTATTGATGATAAAATTATGTGTACACATTCTAGTAATGAGATGTTTGCTATTAAAAGTGCTTACCATTTAGAGCACACTAGAAATAGACTGATTAAAGGGGAAATATTGAAACAAGCTGAAACAGAAAATGTCTGGAAGTGGATTAGCAACTTAGAAGTGGAAGGTATGGTTAAACATTTCTTATGGAAGGCTGTACAAGAACTACTCCTAACTAAAATGAAAATTTTCAAGAAGAATATCACTCATAATTGCTTATGCTCAGTTTGTGAAATAGAAGTTGAGTCATCTGTGCATGCATTGTGAAGCTGTTTTGTGGCCTTAGATGTTTAGACAGAAACTGGTAGCCCAATCCAAAAGTGGTCTAGTAATGAAACTACTTTCATGGAGCTATGAATAAAACTTAATGCTGAAGATGTTGAGTTAGTAGTTTATACAATGAGAAGAATATGGTTAAGAAGAAACTCCCTAATTTTTTAAAACATATTTAAGCATTCAAGAATGGTGTTTCTGAATGCAAAGCAATATTTGGAGGACTTTAGCACAAACTTATTAACAGGAAAGTATTTATTAAGAAGAGTAGAGACACCCACTTGAAACTAGAAAAAATCAATGGGTTTATACTGTAAATAGGGATGTAATTGGTTTGGTTTAGTATTGTTTTGTAAAATTTTTAAGAACCGATTCTGCAATGGTTACCCTCCTAAACCTGTACTTCCAGTTTTATTGATTCCAGTTTGGTTCAGTGTGGTTTTCCAATTTTAATCAAGTATCAAGTAGGCCTATAAGGCCTTGTTTGGATTGACAAGTGATCTCATATCATTTCGTCATTACAATTTTCTCAAATTTCCATACAAAATATAATAAACCTTAAAATTAAATTATTTATTATATTTTGTGTGAAACTTTAAAAAAGTTATAATGATGAGATGAGATGAGTTGGATATCGAAACTAGACCTTAAAGTTCATTTAAATTACTTATTATATTTTGTGTAAAAATTTAAAAAAATTATAATGATAAGATGAGATAAATTAGATATCCAAACTAGACCTTAAAGTTCATTCAAAAATTAAGAAATTTAAATAATAAGATTCATGTGCGCCCCATAATTGGCAAGCAAGACTTTATGATTTAGAAGGCAAGTGCAGCCAACAAACCTTGTATTAATATTGTTACATTTAGAAACTTGTAACAACAAATGCCAACAAATACACTGTTGGATACAGTTTGTAAACCAATCATATGGCCACCGTATTGTCAACTATTTTAAATATTTCCATCTTTTAAATTACATCCATTATATTTAGTTTAGATTTTCTAAAACTCTCTTGGTCAATGCTTTCCATTACTGTTCATATGTTTTTATATAAATTCCTTTTTTTTTTAAGGATAATACTAGTTCCACCGCTGGTAGCTCCCGCTGGGACTAGTTTATTTATTTATTGATTATTTTTTTTACTTCATGATTAAGAAAGTGTTTTTTAATAATGTTATAAACTTTTTTAAAAAAATATATTTAAAAGTGTTAAAAAAAAATATATAAAAGAAGTTTAAAAAAAAAACACTAAAAGCCACTAATGGTAACTCCCGTGAGTGTAGCATGATCCTTTTTTTAATCCTAGCAACTCGAGCAGATGAGGGGACATACTTTTTTTTTTTTTTTGAAAGCAAGTAGTAGCAGTTGCATTGATAAAACTAAAGCAAGATCCTAATAGGCATAAGCTACCTTATTATGTTACAAATCCATTACTGAGGTCTTTGCCATTGTGAAAGTTTAAAAGACATGGAGGAATACTAATAGTGGGTATGCTTCCAAAAGCATCTTTGGAAGCGGCCATTGTGCAATATCATACGCACATCAATTATGGTCTCAACGTATTTTTTTGATACACCAGCTCTCAAAGGATTGTAGGAGTATCCTTGAATCTCTAACTATTGGTTCAATGACCCAATTGGTAACCATTTTAGGATTTTGAATAGAATTAATGACAACTTCAGAGTCATCACCAATAACTAATTATTTTATTTGCTCTAGCTTCTTCAGGGCTTGTTAGCAGTGCAGTTGCTTCTCCTTGATTGGCATTAGTAGATTTGATGAAGCTTGTTTGTATAAAAGCCACTGAGTCATTTAGTGTTTTACACACTGTAGTTTTTTTTTTTTTTTTTATAGGAAGATTATGAATTTATTAATGATAACATTGGCAATCAACCATTACAAGGTTTAAAATAACATGATTAACACAATCAACATCTAGCCTTTCTTCATTTAACAATAGTGCTTCCTTAGCAAGCTTATGTGCAACTTGGTTTCCTGCCCTTTTCACATGTTGTAGACTCCAAGTAGTTATGTGCAGCAGCTGCTTAATGTCTGCAATAATAAGATTGTGGATGTATACCTCAGCCCCCTGAGTGTTAATAGCTTGCACAACATGTAAAGAGTCACCTTCAAACACGTAGTGTGTAAAACCAAGCTCAGAACATAACTTCACGGCTTCAAACAAGCCCCTTACTTCAGCATAATCAGCATTGGTACAGAAAGCTATATGTTTCATCAAACCCATCAATACCTCCCCTTCATAATCCCTAAGTACAATGCCAATACCAATCATGTTGATAGTTTGCTGTATCGCAATGTCCCAGTTGAACTTAATGAAACCAATAGGTGGTAATTCCCATTGGACTGCATGAGGGGCAACTAGATTCGGTTTGTGGATCATTGCCTGTATAGCTTGTTGATATAAGTTACACTCAGTAACAGCCTTTTCAAATAACTTTGTAGGGTGTGTAAAGTGCTTTTCATATAGGAAAGCATTTCTTCTATGCCATAGGGATCAGGCTATATAAGCAAAACAAGCCAACTCCTTGCTAAAAATCTAAGCGACTTCAGTATGAGTAATTGCCATCTTCTACATTTTCTTAGCACCCAGCATCCAAACATCCATGGCAGCAGGGCATGACCACAAAACGTGCTCAGATGATTCAGGTTCCAGCATACAAATAGGACATAAATCATCATCAACCACCTTCCTCTTGTTGAGATTTTGTTTTGTTGGGACAGAATCAGAACATGCCCTCCACATGAAAGTTTTCACAGAGTTAGCAACTGATAACCCCCATAATTGTTTCCAACATGGCCTATACATAGCTTCAGTGGATGTCTCGCCAGAGCAACTCCTCATTGTCTCCATATACATGCGATAAGAACTTTTAACAGAAAAGTGACCAGTAGAATTTCCTTTTAGACCAATTTTTTAGGATTCCTCAGCATGCTAATAGGGATATGCAAAATTGTAGCATAATCAGCCTCAGTAAAGATAGTTCTAACCAACTGGACATTCCACCATACTGTATGTTTGTCAATGAGTTCCTCAACCAAAGCATTAGGCCTCAACAAATGCATTGGAGATTGAATCTGACTTGACCCACCCCTTGGGAGCCATCTGTCATGCCAGACATGTATTTGCTTGCTATAACCCACTCGCCAAATAAGACCATCTTAGAGAAATTTTATAGCCTGCCATATGCTTCGCCAGACATAGGATGGTCTGGATCCTAGAGTGGCTTGTAACACATTGGAGGAAGAAAAATACTTGGCCTTGAAAATTCTGCTAGGTAAGGAGGTAGGAGCTATCAGTAACCTCAATGCTTGTTTAGCTAGTAAAGCCATATTAAAACCAGTAAGATCCCTAAAGCCACACCCACCTTGCTGCTTGTTTGTGCACAGAACATACCAAGCCTTCCAATGCATTTTCTTTTTATCATCCATACCACTCCACCAATAATTAGAGATCAATGAGTTCAGCTTTTGACATAGTGTTTTAGGCAATAGAAAGAAACTCATACAATATGTTGGGATAGATTGGAGCACTGCTTTTATAAGAACTTCCCTTCCAGCTTGAGAAAGAAATCTGTTTTTCCAGTTGCCAAGCTTGCATTGCACTTTGCTAACAATAGACTGAAAGGCTTGTACTTGAGATTTACCCACCAAACTAGGAAGGCCTAAATATTTCTCCATGTTTGAAGAGTTGTGTAATCCGGCAATCTCTTTAATATAGGCCCTTGTAGAAAGTTTGGTGTTTCAACTGAAAAAAAGAGAGGTCTTTTCCCTATTTAGCTACTGTCCTAAGGCCTGTTCATAGATGTTGAGGATGTGATTTAGCCTACCCCATTCCACCATATTAGCTTGGCAAAACATCAAACTGTCATCCGCGAAGAACATGTGATTCATAGTCAGTTCACCCCTTATAAGAGGCACACCGGAGATTAAACCCTGCCTTTCAGCAGCTAAGAGTTGAGAACTCAAAACTTCAGCATACAAAATAAAAAGGTATGGTGATAGTGGGCAGCCTTGCCTCAAACCCCTTGATGGTTTGAAAAGCTGTTGAGGGGAGCCATTCACTAAGACTGAAAAACTGGAAGTTGAAACACAATTCATGAGCAATTGAATCCACCTCTGAGCAAAGCCAAGTTTCGTAGGACAGCATGTAAAAAACCCCATTCCACGCGATCATATACCTTGCTCATGTCAAGCTTCAATGCCATGTAATCCTTCTTTCCATACATCTTACAATTCATGGTGTGGAGAGTTTCATAAGCTGCTAATGTGTTGTCTGAAATTGGACATCCAGGCACAAAAGCACATTGAGTTGGGGATATTAAGCTTGGTAAAAGACCTTTTAATCGATTAGCTAAAACCTTGGCAATCAACTTATAAAGCACATTACAAAGGCTAATAGGGCGAAAGTCAGTTAGATGCTGGGGATTATGCTTCTTAGGGATCATGACAAGGTAAGTAAAGTTGATCTTAGCAATATCTTGTTGGCCATTCAGAAAGGATAACACAGCCTGACAAACCTCCCCCTTCATAGTTGACCAATGATATTGGAAAAAGCATGCTCCATAGCCATTGGGAACTGGAGCTTTATAAGGTCCCATGTGAAAAAGAGTTGTTTCAATCTCTGCTGCAGTAAAATGTTAAGTTAACTTAGCATTCATCTCCTCAGAAACCTTTGCTGTTAAATGAGCCAACAAAGATCAATGTTAGAAGGATTAGATGAAGTGAAAAGAGACTGATAATAGCTAGTAAAAGCTTGACCAATCTCCTCTGACTTGGTGTACACATTCCCTCTTTCATCAGTAATCTTCACAATATGGTTCCTCTTCTTCCTTTGTGTAACACAAGAGTGAAAATATCTTGAATTCCTATCCTCCTTCTGCAGTCAATGTTCTTTGGCTCGTTGTTGCCATTTCACATTAATCCTTTCCAATAAACCATTGATCTCTCTTTGCAAATGGTGTATCTCCCCAACTAAAGCAGCAGGCGTAGACTGCTGTAGAAAGTGCAGCGTTTGCAACTTGGTTTGTAAATAGGAATCAAAGAGAGGTGCCTTGCTTTTACTCCACCTTTGCAAAGTGAACATGCCCAGTTTTAACTTTTGCATGAGTGAAGAAAAGGAAACTTGAGAATGAGATGAACCTTGCCAGAACCTTTGAACCACATCACCACAGTCTCCATAGGAGGACCAAGTTGCTTCATACCTTGCAAGTCGAGTATGAACCATTTTCTGTTGCAACCATGGCAGGATGGTAATCATAATTGGACAGTGGTCTGATGAAATTGTTGGTAAGATCTAAATATTCCTATCTCCAAAATAAGCACACCAGTTCTTTGAAGCCACAGCCCTGTCCAACTTTTCTGTTGTAAAACCAATGTCCTCACGGTTGTTGGACCAAGTGAAAAACCCATACCTAAACTCCAAATCACACAAACTACAATCCTGCAAGACTTGGTGGAACAATTGCATCTGATTCAATGGCCTCACAGCACCACCCCTTTTCTCATAGGTGTATAAAAGTTCATTAAAATCTCTAATGCAAAGCCACTTCTCTGGATTCAACTCTTTCAAGGATCTTAAAACATTATAACCAATCCCACGCAACTCAGTCATAGGGTGGCCATAAAAAACAAGTTAGCATCCACTGAGTATGCATATCACTCATAACCCAAGCATTAATGTGTCTATGAGAAAAGGATTGAATAGTAAGAGACAAATCCTCCCTCCAATAAAGTGCTGAACCACCACTTTGCCCAATTCCATCCACAGCAAATAAGTTTTGAAAACCAAATTTAAACTTCAACCTATCCAACTTAACCTTCAGCACCTTAGTTTCTATAAGAAACACAATTGCCACATCAAATGTTAATAGATAATGGCCTATTAGTAGTGCCTTTTCATACACAGGGTTGCATAATTGTTTATTGCCCCATGCACTACAATGTTCATTAAGATTCTTGATGGTACCAGCCATAAATGTCTTTAAATTGGGAATAACATAATCATGGATAATTTTGTTTCTAAGAAACCAGAGGTTATCCATTGAGATGATGGCAAAAAATTGAAATTTATGCTCATCCATATATGGAACGTCAATACTTTGAGTATTATTCACAATACACTCAATCCAGTTAACAATGCCTCTAGCAAAATTGAAAATATTCAGTGGTCAAGGAGCTTGTCTCTATAAAATCCTAGAGAATGAGCATTTTAGGAAGAGGTGATCTATTGTTTCTTCCTCAGAAACATATATGGGGAAGCAAGAATCCTCATCAGTTAAAAGGATGATTTTTTTTAGCACACATCTAGTTGGGAGTATGTTATTCAGAAATTTCTAGGTTAACAACTTGAGTCTGTTAGTGATCTTGATTTTCCAAATATTTTTCCAAGGTTTTGGACTAAGGTTCAGGTTATTGTTCCCTGTATTCATGTTGAGGCTGGCATATGCAGATTTTACATAAAGTTTGCTAGAGGTGTGATTTGTCTAGATTAGTTTGCCTTCCCTAGTGTGGTAGTCATATTGAGTAAGGGGAATTTTGAGGATCTCATTAACAGTATCTTGAGTGAAAAGGGTAAGGAGGAGAAGCTCATTCCATCTTCTAGGTTCCTCAAGATTGAGTTTAGAGGGGTCTTTATTAACATGGTTAGTTTGAGGTGATGGGGCAAATGAGATCCGGTTAGGAATCTATAGATCTTTCCAAACTTTAGTGTTGGTGCCATTATTAATCTGATAACAAATATTGTTCTTGAGAATGTCTCTTTGTTTTAAAATCCCTTTCCACAACGTTGAATCTGTCACCATTGGAGGAATATCAAGGAAAGAATTGTTTTTGAGGTATTTGTTCACAAGAATATTTTTCCAGTTAGAGGAGCTATTATGAATATTTGCCAACTCAACTTGCAAAGGAGAGATTTATTGAAATTGGATATCAATTTGAGCCCTAAACCCCCCCCCCCACCAAATTGATTTGGGTTGACAAATGATCTTCCATGATTCATGAGTGAGATTGTGTTTGTTTTTTTCAACTTGAACCCCCACCAGAAATTTTTGAAGAATCTATCAATGTTTTTAGAGATGCTTTGTGGGATCCATATGGTAGACATGAGGTAGGAATTGATGGTACTAGCTACAGCACTGATTAAAGTGGTTCTACCTGCTTGAGATAATAGCTTAGCTTTCTATCCAACAAGTTTTTTGCTAATTTTTTTCTGAACTTCTTGGGAAAAAATTTTCCTGGACCTAGGAATGATGAGAGGAATGCCAAGATATTTTATCTTAGAGTTGGCAACTTTGAAACAAACAAATCCTTTATTTCTCTTTTGTCTTGAGGGGCAGTATTATGACTGAATTGTATAGAAGATTTTCCTACATGAATTTTTTGTCCTAACCAAGATGAATATGTATCCAAGCAATTCTGAAAGGTTTGGGCATTTTGAGCAGTGGCTTTGCCAAATAGTACGAGGTCATCAACAAAAAGTAAATGGGTTAGGGTTGGCCCATTGTTGCTAATTTTGATACCAAAAAGAGTGTTGTTCCTTTCTTCTTTGGCTCTAAGCATAGAAAGAACTTACGTTCCCATTATGAACAGAAAATGTGATAGTGGGTCACCTTGGCAAAACCCTCTTGTAAGATTAATGAAACATTTTGGGTGACCATTGATGATGATAGAAAACCTGACAATAGCAATACATTCCTTAATCCAATTAATCCAGGTGGAGTGGAATCCTAAGAAGTCAAGAATTTTGAGAATGAAAGACTATTCCATGAAATCAAAGGCACTCTCCATGTCAATTTTAATGGTCATTTCTCATTTTTTTTTCTTTTTTTATTTTTTAGATGGTGAAACACTTCTTGAGGAATGATGGTGTTCTCCTCGATAACTCTACCCAGGGCAAAAGCTGTTTAATGAGGGGAGATCAAATTTGGAAGCACTGCTTTAAGCCAATTTGCCAGAATTTTTTATATGAACTTATAGCAAACATTTTGAAAGGCTTATTGGCCTAAAGTGCTGGATAGAGTTTGGATTATCATTCTTGGGGATAAGGGTGATGTGAGTGTGGTTAACTTCTTTGAGCAACTCCCCATGAGTAAAAAATTTTTTGATGGAAGCACGCAAATCATCTTTAAGAATGTTGCAAAAATGTTTGAAGAAAATGCCAGTGGATCCGTCAGGCTTTTGAGTTGTGAGTATTCTTAATGACCTCCCAAATTTCCTCATTATTAGGAATCTTGCAAAGATTTTGAAGGAATTATTCGGGAATGAGATTGCACCATATCTATTTCCAAAAAGGAGGTTAGGCTAATCATCAGAGGGAGTTGGCCTCATAGTTTCAAGTGATTCAACTCTCATCCATGGGCCAAAGGGAGAGACTTCAGTCTGATCTTGCAAAATAGGACAAACAGATTGCGTGTGACCTAGACAACCACAACTATAACATAAATCAGATAATTTTTCTTATTTGAAGGATATCTAGGTTGCTGGTTTCCTAGGATGGATGAGAGGGAAGCCATCAACCACGGGTCTATCAACATTAATCTCAACTTGAACCCTCATGTATCTCCTAAGGAAAATACCAAAGCTTGAGTTCTATTCCACTTGTAACAGATCCCCCAAAATATTTCCTATTTGCTTAGCATTATTAATAGTCATCAATTCAAGAGGTAATCCATGGATTTGAACCCAAAAGATAGACATTTTTAGATTAATTTCTTGAATGCTCAAACCTAGTGGCCACTCACATATCAACGTGTGGAACCTTGTGATATTCTACAGTCTTTGAGCCAAAACACGATGCTTTTCCTGCTGCAATGGGAAGATGAATAAGAAGGTGTTAACATAAAGATCCTCGATAGTTAATCCCGTGACAAATCCCCATATAGCTCTAATCATGGCATGCAGAGTATGTTTGTTGAGAGCTTTTGAGGATATGATCCTTCCAATGAGCGCATGGTTTGAAAGGAAGGTGGTCGCCTCAGTTTCTAGTACCAAATTGAGATTTTTTCAACCAAGATCTAACTTCCTTCCTTCTAGGTCCTCTTTCTCAGGGTTGGTATCCATAGGTTGTGTTGTAGGGTTGATCGAGGCTTGAAAATGGGAGGAGGTGGGTTTAGGTGTGGTAGTAGATTTTGAGAGAAGAAAGAGGGAATTTTCATGATGTAGCATGCGGGGGACGAGTGGAGATGGGAGAATTTAAAAAAGGATGGATAGGTTTTGACAAAGACTTGAAGCTTCTGGAACTTCACTTGTTTAGTCGCTTGAGAGATGGGAAAGCCCTAATCTTGGAGGGGGAGAATTGCTCATCAAAGAGCCAGATTTACCGATTCAATGGAAATAAGAGTTATTCATCTCAATAATGTAATACATTTTTCTTTTCGTTTAGATGAGGGGACATACTTCATTAGATTCTTTGTTTTTTCATAATATAGTACAACATACTCTAATAACCTTTGAAGGAACAACTAATCAAAGATGCCAATTTGAGATGGTAAGTAAACTGTATTAAATATTGATTAAAAAGTGATGACATGCTTACAATGTTTTTTACAAAAACACTCATGCTTTCAGTTGTTAGGCACACGTGTGAGGCGTATACAAATATTAAATAAAATAGTTATTTTTATAATTTTTTGAACAACTCGACTTAAAAGAAGGCTGCTCTTCCACAAGAATCATGTATCCGGAGGATAATCGATGAGTTATGGCATTTGCAAAAAGGGTGGCTGTATGTGCTAGAAAAATAATATAAAAATTTCTGCATTTCATAGTACTGTTCATGCTGTGGATGACAAGTCGCTAGCAATTATCATATTTAATAGATTCCCAATTAGGACAAACAATTTTTTTTTTTTTTGAATAACAGATCACATCCATTCATTAAAGAGGACATACAACTCTAACTTAAACAACAAGCTAGTTACAAACGTTAATAGCTTCTTAACACACTAATGTGATTGACATGGTCTAGTCCAGACGACCAACCTCTAAAGACCTAAGTCTAAGAGACAGCTCAACTCTATCCATGATAGAGTTACCAAATCCACATACCCGATTAAGCGGAATATGGGACACCATCCCCACCAAGCACCACCAAGCGAAGGGGGGAGCATTCCATTCGGACAAAAGTCCAAAGGTACTATTTTTTTGGATTTATATTTTTGAAAATAAAAGACAAGACACAAAATAAAAAATAATGGAAACACTGTGCACGGAAAACCAGTGAACCAGAAAGTACTGTAGCACGTGCAGTACATGCGCCACGCTAGGAGGAACCCGACAGCAAATCTTGGAAGTCCCCGACTCACAGGCTCCAGAAATGCCGCTCGTGGTTTTGGCAGAGGGATTCCTGGTGGCGCGTGAGAGCCACGCGCCGGAATGCCGAGAACCTTCAACCCGCGTGTGTAGGCCCTTCTCCACTCCGTTTGGCACCGTATTCAGTGGTCTTGAAGATCGGTGGCTGGGCAATGCCATGGAGGGGCGTGTGTTGGTCGGTGGTCGCTGGATTCTTCCATATCTACGATTCCCCTTATTTGGCCTGAAAAACAAAAAAAAACAAAAATAGAAAAAAACACAAAAACAAAAGGGGAAGGGGGAGGGAGGCGGGGAGATGGAGGGAGGGGAAAGGGAGTCGAAGCTCTCACTCCCTCTAGCGGAGAAACGTTGGTGGGTGTTTAGAGAGAAGGGAGAGGTTTTAATAACTAGAGAGAGAGAGTCTTCTTCATTTGACACAAACGTTGATATTATTCAATTAGGACAAACAAACTACACATGCAGCTATTGGTACTTTTTCTTTATTTTTTTCAAAAAACAAACTACATACTCTTTGTCGAGTGGAGTGTGGACCACTGTATTGTTACCAATATTAAATAATTTTATTGTTTATATTATTAATTCATAATAAAAATTATATAATTATTATATAAAATAATATTATATATATATTCGGTCAATATTGGCCCAGTCCAAAAAACAGAAATCACACCTAGAGACGAACTAATAAAATTATCAGTTTGGTCAGATTTTTCAGTTCAGTCCGATAGTCTTACACCCCTAATCATATCCAATTATTTACACATGGTCGTGCTATTAATTTGATTTGGGTTATTTATAAAATACATGAATTTTCACATTTTTAATTCAAGATCTTATTTTTTGATTTTGAAAAGATTAATATATTAACTTTAAGAAACTCGCAATTAAGAATGTGGCTCATTAATTTTCTAACAAAAAATTATATTTATTTTACAATAATCTAAAACTGAGATATCGAATTGAAAACTCAAATACTGATATTATAATTAACCAAATTCATTTAGCTTAAAACTTGTGACGCCCCCAAATTTCATTTGGGATTGGACGGACATTTGAAACGTCGAGACATGCAACACAAAGTTACCTGTCCCCATTCATGACATATAAGATGCAATATTCCTAACATGCATCTAACATTATGCAATATTCGCAGCGGATAATTTTGTTTTTCTTTAGCAATACTATACACCAAACTGAAAATATCTCAAATACTTAAAACATACTTCATATATAAAAATCCATTGAATAACTAAGATCACATCACTAGTCCAAAATAGTTATGATCTAAAAGTACTGGAGAGCAACTCCATCGTACAAGTAGTAATTTAACTACTATATTAACATTAACGAAGCACCGTCGTTCAGTCGACTGTGTCTAGTTGGTCAGCTCCTGATCCTCCTTCAGGTCCTGTAACAAGATCTACCATTCGGGGGGAATGGTAGTTAGGACTACCACAGTGAGATTTGATTACAAATCTCAGCAAGTTAACAAAAAAAAAAAAACTTCCACACAGGCTAATGATGCATGGATGACAGTAAAAACATAAATGCATAATCAAATTCATAAATAATTAAAGCATAACTTAGCGTACAACATAACATAATTGACATAACTTAAATTGAAACATGAACTGAACTTGACTTGATATGAACTTAATCTGAAAGTTGACTTAGCATGAACTTGCTCTGAAACTTGAATTAACATGAAAAATACATACTCCACAGTTGTTGTGGCCCCATGTATTCTACGTGTAAATACATACTCCACAGTTGTTGTGGCCCCATATATTCTACGCAAACTTGACTTAACATGAAAAATACATACTTCACAGTTGTTGTGGCCCATGTATTCTACACAAACTTGACTTAACATGAAAAATACATACTCCACAGTTGTTGTGGCCCTATGTATTCTACGTGTAAATACATACTCCACAGTTGTTGTGGCCCCATGTATTTTACGCATCACAATTGTAGTTAAATACATACTCCACAGTTGTTGTGGCCCCATGTATTCTACACAAACTGAATGTACTCAAGATGAAACATAACTGGAATACAAAAGGACTAAAGCCCTGACGTAACATAACGTGACTTGAACATAACTTAAAATACATGACCAACTTGAGATAGAAACATTTCGTAACATGGCATATCATATAACAGACAACATATTTAACATGACATACTTGTAATGTATAGTAATACATGACAGAATATATTATGTAACAGATAAAAATTTGATGACAGAATAAATTCTGTATAATAGACAATTACGTAATAACTTGGCATGGCATGACATATATGATAACATACATACATACACTGTAGTTCTTTTACTTAGCACACATACACAATAGACTGCTAGTAAGTTAAAAGCTAAACTTACTTCGATCTCCGCGTTTCTTATAAAACTTCAAGTGCGATCACGAGAAACTGTAATTAGTGATTCTAAAAGTTAGAACTAAATCACTAATAATTTGAAATATGGAAAATACTAACTTAAAGAGTAAAATTTTTATTTTACTCTCTACATGTGGGAAAATGACCGTTTTACCCATAACTTAAGGATTTTGCATACTAACTCCAAAAGTTTCCAAAATTTACATTCCTCATGTAAATTTTGTCCTAAATTTAAATATCAACTCAGAAAAATTTAAAACAAAACACAACTATGAAGAACACACTATGGCCGAAACATCCATAGGTCATTTCCCTTGATTTTTGTTGCAATTCCTTCCAATTTTAAAACTCATGCTTAAACCAAAATTTCGCAACAAACATCTTCCAATCCTAAGTTCAAAACCATACTTAAAAAATCCATTTAGAAAAAGCTAATAATTAACACCAAACTTTTTTGTAAAAAGATCCAAACACTTGAATCATAAGTTTTGACCTTAAATCAAAACATCTCCAAGAATTTCAAAAATCAAATCTTACTTCTAACATATTCATAATATCATCCTAACATCAACCATACTTTAAATCATCAAACTAAAGTCACCAAAATCACAAAATAACATTTGGAGTTTTTAGTTTTACACTTAGTCCAAAAACAAAAACTTTTTCCTCAACTAGTTTTGATAAATCTCTTGATCTATGACTTATAAATATATGATCTTCAAACCAAACCATCACATGGTTTAAAAAGATGTCCTAAAACATATATAAGCTTCTAATTCAAGATCAAATGGTTAGAAATTAACCAAAACATAAATTTAGCCAAGAATATCTACACTTTGGCTTATTTGAATATCTCTTTGCATAAAATTTCATATCTTTGAAACTAACATCAAATATTTTCAAAATAATAATATAACATATATATAAGATACTTAGGATCCTCCAATAAAATTATTAAAGTCATTAGAATAGGTTTAGACCACCAAAGAGTTAAACTTTCTCAAACAGAAACTGTTTTTCTTCTTCCAGTTTCTAAGTTTCTAAATCTAAGAAAATCTTTCATCAAAACCTTTAATCATGCAAAAATCCTCAACCAATAGTCACATATACATGTTAACAATACTCCATAAAAATTTCGGACCAATATCTATACATTAGCTTGGTCAAAAACTCTAAACTATAACATATTCTCCAGTTTATCTCCCAGAATGACCTTTTTATAGTTTACATAATATTTGACTGACCAAATGATTTTCAAATGGGGCAAATAAGATATCCATATAAACTAGACTAAAAAAGTAACAACTTATATGAAGGATACTTTATAATAAAATACTTACAACAGCTTCGAAATGGGCATGCAAAAGAACTCCTAAAAGCTGTCCGAGAGAGAGTGTTTGATAATCTTTTATTGGAAGATGTAATTGAAGATAAGTTCATGGGTGCTGACTGGACATACTTATGGACGAGATAAGAGAGGTGATAAGGCTGGAGTTGAGAGTTGAGTGTGGTTTTCTCCTACCCAAAATATCTATAAAAGATTATCTCAAAATATTCTATCCAATAATGTCTACAAAAATCAGCTCAATATATTTTCTAAATGTGGAGTAGACTTGGAAGAGTAAGGTGGCTAAAATATTTCCATGTGTCCAAATAAAATTTTGCTAACCTAATTTGGACATTACACACTGTGATTTTGAAAAACACTGCGTTTAGTACGTTTACCGAGCTTACTATTCACTCCAAAAATAAACGTAACAAACTTAGTACTGAAAAATCCTAAATATTCAATTAATCCTAGTGGTGTAAACTGTAATGTATTCTGACACTTCTAACTATCTCAAATAATTAAAATCGCATTTCTAACACCATAGTGAGGGATAACACTAACTATGTTGACATGCTAAAACCTATGCGATTAATCAATTCGTGTAAACTTACGGAATGTTCACGAGGTTCCTAAAGTCAATAGAAATTCCACAATTGAATTTCTAGCGGCTGTTACAAAACTCATCATCTCCATCTACATGAAAAGCCAACTTGAAATGCTACGAAGTTGCAACAGAAAACAATCTTGAATCTCCCAAATCTTATTTATTCTACTTGTGATATTGTTTTTCCAAATACTTGCTTAAAAAAATCACAGGTACAACTTAAGGGCAAAAATCATATATTCTTCACCTATTTTATTGTGTGGTTTAGGTCATTAATGAAATACTGCAATTGAGATTTCTCAGCAATTTATCTTTAAAGGCATGATGACATTTACAGCAATGTTGTGATTATTAGCAAGGAAAAAAATCGTTGATAAAAATATTTTTAGCAACGATTTTTTTTTATCACTGCTTTGAACAAAAAAGACGCGATAATTGCGGCGAACGTGCAAGTAAGTTAAAATTGCTGGAAATAAGTATATATAATGATTTTCATACTTTTTGCGACGATTGTGAGTGCTAGAAAAAACCTGATTTCTTATAGTGATTCATATATAAAATGTTAAAGAGATAATTTAATATTAATTTTATTAATTTAATAATTGTTTATATTAATTTTTCTGTCAAAAAAAGAAAAAAGAGGAAAAAATAATATTCATGAATTGAATATGACAAAAATGATGGTTTGAAATTTTCGATCGGTGACCTCCTCCAGATCAAACTGATCACACTCCTATATATATGATGGACAACACCTTGACATTCCTATAATGTTGATGCCGTGGATGAGAGGTCGTCTGTAGTCGTCATTTGGTGTCATATTTAATACGAACTATTAACTCGAAGCAAAGTACTACACATACAATCGCAACCCTATTATATATATTTATTCTTCTTTTTTTTAGCATATATATATATATACATGTATAGCACACCAATATCCATTTCCATGGAATGGAGCCTCAAACAAACGTTAATTACCGGAAAAAAGGGGCCTAGGTATATTGAACTGCGTAATTTTTTTTTTAAAAGATTATTTTTAATTTCTTTTATACATGATATACCAGAACGCCTTGTCAATAGTGAACAAAAAGCCATATTTCTGTTCAAATTGTCCCAATAATCTGAAAAATTGCAGGTAATAAGAGTACTTTCCAAAATGCTTGCCAAGACATACATACACACACCTCAAATTCCACATAGTACAAGCTGGCTTTTTCCCCTCCTTACTCCTCATGAGTCCTCCCTCCTTTTATTCACATTTCCTTCTAATATTGCCTCCAAGGGAGCACCCCTTTTGCCTCTAGCACAACCTATTTTCTAATAGAAATCACCGTACTACCGGAAACTATCTACTAACACAATATATTATATGCAAAAATCATCTTTCTCAAATTCTACTACTAGTACTTACAAAATGATGTGTAAATACATCATTTTTTTTTATTAGACCCATTACAATTATAAAAAAGTCAAAACACCGATGCTTTTGTTATATTAGTTGATGTACATCAATAATATTTGATGTGCTAATAAATAGACTTATAAATAACATTGTGGAGGTATGGACCTCTAAGATCCAAAGCATCAACTCCTCATTTGAAAAGGCTTCAGCAGCTCTCCTAGCGACACAAACGGCAAATTACCTGCAAAAAAAAGTCCCTCAATCTTGAAAGGAAATGCCCAAATTGTTATAGATGCTATCACAAATGAATCTGATCTTTCATCTCAGTGGCAAATATCTCCAATCTTAGAGGACATTGTCAAAATCTTCATCCTCGGATAAATTGAAGGACAAAAAAGATACATCGATTTCAGAATCAGTATGCGTATCCTGTAGCGCAATAGACAACGATTGAAATGATTTTTGATCAAATACTCATTCTTAATATTCCTAATTGTATTCTATATATAGATAGTGGAAAGGATCCACCTTGAATTTGTTGTATCTCCCTTCTCAATATATATATATATATATGTATGCAACGCTTTCTTGTTGGATTAAAAAAAAAAGAAAAGAAAGAAGACTTATGAATAGCCTATGCATTTTTTGCTTAGACACAGTGGCCGGACGCACGTGCTGAAGTTAACAAGTCATTACAAAGTAAACCTCTATACTACACATAGCTTAATTATACAAAGATATGACCATTCGGGAGTGAGGATCGAAGTATATGAACGTACTACGGCTGACAATTGAACTAAGTTATTCTGGTCACAAATGCAGGGAAATGAATAGGCATATTTACGTAGCCACTTAGGGCGGGACAGAATTTTAAGATTATAGGGGCCGGGACCAACGTAATTATAAGGATGATGAAAACAGTCAAAACATATATATATATATTTATATAAATATATATATATATATATATATATATATAAATATATAGGGTTGGGGCGCCACCGTTCTCGGGACCATGCCCACCCAATCATGTACGTACATTAATATCTTATCCTCATCATATTTTCGCATTAATATTACACATGAGACTCATCAAGATCAGTCTTACAATATTGAAAATATATCACACAATCTAAACAAACCTCAAAGACAATCCAAGATTATCCAATATCATCTATGCTATTTCTCAGTTATAACTACTAGGTTTCTGGAACAAAATGCAACATGTATATAAATATATATATACGGGATGATGGACTTTATATGTTCAATCTTGGGAAGGCCAGAGGAACGCTCCCATGGCGAACTTCCTCTTTTGGGTGACATCTCCAGTGACAGGCAGGCCGTACTCATTGAGGAGGCTGTCCAGTTTCCACTCGGGCATGGTCTCGTAGTCGCTTCTTTTGTACCTTGGGTAGTGCAGAGGCATCTGGAATTGGTAGCACTTGCTGTTGTTTCTCTTGCTCACTAAGTGCTGCTCAGGTTGCTTTGGGCCCGGCATGGCATAAGCAGTACCGACGTTCGTACAGCAATTTCCAGTACTCATCCTTACTTTTTTCCACTATGTCTTTTGAGTTGAGCTGAACTCAGTCCCAGGTTGCTCTTTTATAGACATCCTGAAAAGAGAACATTGGTGAGTGCTGTGGAAGATAGAGAACAAACAAGAATGAGGGTGCATTTATTTTTTGAAAGCGAAGCATTTCGTAGGCGAGCTAAGGGTTGAGAGTTTCACAATTTAATGCCTCTGAACAACACTGAAAGCTATATATCAAAGTCCACATTCATTCCTGAAGATCGAATGGTTGGGATTGCTTGATTGTTTTAGATACAGTAGTACGTGTTACACCATCGATACAATATTCTAGAGCTATCCTTGCAAGTTACGAAATAATGTGCCCTGAGGCAGATTTGATGTTACATATATACATATCTACATCCAGTTTTGCTGTTTATTGCACAAGTGCGAAGGCACTCATGATTGCTTAATCAACCGTGAGCGAATTCTAGAATATGAGAAGGGGCTAGAGAGACCTGGATCTCATTTTAGCTAAAGGAATATCGTAGGAAAAATCCATTTTTCATAATTGAACTGTAAGCTCTGTAGGCAAGCACACCCATTTATATTAAAAAAATGATATTTACAATTTTAGAATGTGCATATCTCATACACTTCCTTTTAAAAAATGATTAAATTTGAGACCCACATAAAAAAAATAAAAAATAAAAATTTAATGGTGAACATTGAACTCTACTTTTTTCAAATGGAATACACGGGTCTTAAATACCATAGAGCCCCTAGGACTGTATAGCATTACTCTTCATATTATGCCTAAAATATTCTTCTAATTTCGGTACCGTCGGCCACAAACAAACAGGCTCGCACATTAATTATTTTTGGTGTTGTCCACTAAATATTCTTAACAAAGGCAGACAAACTTTTAGGATACAAAGATTAACAAAGCTGAACCAAAGAATCATGGAGTAAGAATGTGATTCCCTTGCAGCTTCTTTAACCGATAATGTGTGAATAAACTCACAAGCAGAATTTAATGTTATGAATATCTTTCGTTGTCAAAATATATAATGACGATCAATCTGTTCATGTAATTTGTAAACACGAGATTTATTTTGTTCACACGCAACCGTGGGAGAGTATGGTAGTGAGGTCTGATAGTTCTCTTTGACAGCAATTGCTGGCTTTGAAAAAAGAATCTGATGTCTAGGGAATCAGCTGCTAATGCTTCTACTTCATTAATATTGCCGGATATTACATTATATTCCAATCAGCTGTGTTTAGTAAGTGAAGTAATCTCATACTACGTCACTATTATTTACTATTATTCATAAATAGTTCATTACTTTTTTACTACAATTAACAGACTATCTAAAATCAGCATCCATACAAAACTTTGTATCCTTGCACAGGACAAATTTTAAAATTTTGTTCTTTGTTCAACAGAAACCTCTTTTATTGTCCATTTGGCTACTTAAATGTTATAAAGTATTCTCAAATATTTCTTTCCCAAACTTTATTCAAACACAAAACATTTTTCAATTTTAGGGCTAGCTTGAGTACTAGAGTATTCTCAGAGTATTCTGAAAATACTTCACTACTATTAATTATTTTATCATTAATTTTCACATACTTTTTATTACTTTTTACTACTTTTTTTTTTTAAAAAATGCCATAAGAAATTGGATTCATAGTAAGGTTCTAATACAAAAGGGGATAGTATCCAAATAAGAGATACTACCAATGATGCCAAGTGCATCTTTACTAAGAGCATGAGTTATATTGTTGCTACCTCTCACAATGTGTCTTACAGACCATGATGTAAAAGAGTCTAAAGTTGTTTTAATGTCCTAATTAGTGTCCCCACATAGGACTCAGCATTTGAGCTAGCGTTTAGGTAGTTGACAACTTGAAGGGAGTCTCCCTCCAATATGAGATCATTCCAGCCAAGTGATTTGCAGAAAAGATAGGCTTCAAGTGCTGTATATGTTTCTGCTAGTAAAGGATCAAGGAAAAGGTCTTGAGTTTTCTGCAGTGTTGCTCTGACCTGGCCTTCACTATCCCTGATGACAACACCAAAACCAGCTTTGCAGTGAGTCTTGTACGTCAAGTTCAGCATCCTAATTGACTTTAAGCTTGCCTTGTGGGGGAGTTGTCCATTGAGGGGGGGTACTCTGGTTGCTTAGAGTAGAGTTTGCAGGTTGGTGGAGTTAGGTAAGATCCTGCTTTAGCTGTTTTACTTCCTAGATGAGAGAATTGAGATGCTGGAAGGTTTGCTTGAAGATGAATGCATTTCTCCTTTTCCAGATTTTCCATGCAGTTAAGGCAAAGGATATCATTTCTTCATCTTCGAATTCCTCAATGAGAGTTTCCACAAGATTGGTGAAGGTATGGGATGACGGGTTTGCCTTCTGGAGTCTTCTTTCACTAATACACCATCTTGGACTGAGGGGCAGGACCAAAGGGCGTGTTCAATTGTTTCTGGCTGAGAAAGATAGATTGGGCAGGAATCATCATTGATGATCTTTCTCTGGATTAGCTTGGCTTTTGTGGGAAGTCCATCGAGGCATGCCCTCCATAGGAAGTTTTTAGCATCAGGTGGTATGTGGAGATGCCATATTTTTGTCTACGGTCTGTCTTCCCTTGTGTCCTCTAAAGGCTATCCCAAGAGTTGGTTAGACAGTGTATTCTTTAAATGGTATGCACTTCTGATAGTGAATTCTCCTGACTTAGTACACCTCCAAATTAGTTTGTCTGGTTTGGGTAGAGGACTAAGAGGGATTCTCTTAATGATGGCCACTTCTTCTTGGTTAAAGATGGAGTTCACCAGTTGCTGGTTCCATTGGTTGGACTGCTTATCAATAAGCATTGTCACACTTGTATTTGCAGGTAGAAACCTGAGTGGGTTCTGGGGCCTGAAGGTAGATTCTTTTTGGATCCACTTATCTAGCCAAATTCTAGTGTTTTCACCATTTCCAATTCACTAGATAATTCCATTGTCGAGTAGGGGGATGGCAGAAACAAAACTTTGCCAGAGGCAGGAAGAGTTTGAGCCTACTCGAGCAGAAAATAGGTTGGTTCCCTTATAGTACTTCTGTTTCAAAACTCTAGCAACAAGGGAGGTTGGGAAGGAGAGGAGTCTTCAACATTGCTTAGCTAGAAGGGCATTATTGAAATTCTCAAAATCTCTCAAGCCTAAACCTCCTGATCTCTTTGATTTGCTCATTTGTTTCTGTGTTATCCAGTGGATTTTTTGTTATTGAGCCTGTTGTCCCCACCAGAAGGATCTTACTGTTTGATGAGTTCATGAAGCAATTTCTTTGGCAATTTGAAGATGCCCATGCTATAGGTAGGGATTGATTGGATCATTGCTTTGATCAAGGTTTCTTTTTCTGCTTGAGACAGGAGTTTGATCTTCCAGCTGCTAAGTTTGGACTAGACTTTGTCAAGAATTCCTTTCAAGGCCTGACCTCTAGCTCTCCCTATTAGAGAGGGAAGTCCCAGGTATTTTTCATAAGAAGTTGTCCTTCGAATCCCTGCTATGCTCGTGATAATGTCCCTTGTCTCTGATCTAGTGTTGCTGTTGAAAAAGAGTGAAGTTTTTTCTTTATTCAGTCTTTGCCCTAAAGCCTGCTCATAAGACTCCAAGAGGCAATAGAGGTGACTCCATTCAATCGAATTGGCCTTGCAAAATAATAGAGAGTCGTCTGCAAAGAAAATGTGGTTGATGTGCAGGTGATTCTTCTTAATAGTGATGCCAGTGATGAAACCCAATTTTTCTGCATTGTTAAGAAGGCAGCTCAGGGCTTCAGTGCACAAAATGAAGAGGTAAGGGGATATTGGGTCCCCTTGCCTTATACCTCTGGTGGGCTTGAATGATGGCTAAAGTGCTCCATTTATAATCAAAGAGTAGGACACTGAGGTGACACATTTCATTATTAAAGAGGTCCAAGAAGCTGTGAATCCCATGGTCTTCAAAACAGTTTCCAAGAATTGTCATTCTATCCTGTCATGGCTTTGCTCATATCGAGTTTTAAAGCCATGTAACCCTCTCTGCCCTTAAATTTGGCTTTCATTGTGTGGAGTGATTCAAAAGCTACAATCACATTGTCTGTGATTAGTCTGCCAGGTACAAAAGCTATTTGAGTTGGGGAGATGATCTCGGGCAATATAGACTTTAATCTATTAGCTAAAACTTTGGCAATTGTTTTGTAGAAGACATCGCAGAGGCTTATTGATCTAAAGTCAGAGACCTAGGATGGATTTTTCTTCATGGGAATGAGGGCTATGAGAGTCTCATTGAGTTGGTTGTTCCACAGGTTCCCATTCAGGACTGCAAGAGCAGCTTTAGTGACTTTTTGGCCCACTGAATTCCAGTGCTTCTGATAAAATAAAGCTGGAAAGCCATCAGGACCAGGTGATCCTATGGGGTTCATGCTTAGAATGGCTTCTCATATCTCCCCAACAATGAATGCTCGAGATAGATAGGTGTTCATCTCATCTGTTACTACTTTCTTCATCAGTGCCAAGCATTCTTCAATTTTGGTTGGGCAAGAGGTAGTAAACAAGTCCTTGAAAAACAGATGGAAAATCTGACTAATGGTTTGAGGGCCTTTTGTTTCTTGGCCAAAACTAGATAGGATCCTTGTTATGGTGTTGGTTTTCTTTCTTTGGCTTGCACACTTGTGAAAAAAGACTGTGTTTCTGTCTCCTTCACTTAGCCATGCTTGTTTGGCCCTCTGCTACCATTTCAGGTTTTGATTATCCAGAAGTGAGTTAATTTCTTGTTGCACCCCTTTGATCTCCTCAGTTAATGAACCATCATTCTGTTCTTGTAAGAAGTTTAGGAGTTCATATTTTTCTTTTAGGTTCCTACTGTGGTTTTGGTATTTAAGGCTACTCCATGCTTTAAATTCCCTTTGACAAATTTTGAGATTCGCAGGGTGCTATTCAGAGGCCCATGCTGAGGGGTTGAGGAGTTCCAAATCTTATCTATAAGGATGGAGCATTTATCTTGCTTGGACCAAGATGACTCGAACCTAAATGGCCTTTTTTTTTTTTGTTGGGTTGGGGCTGGGGTTTGATCTGGACAAGGAGAGGTCTGTGGTCAGATTGTGTGCTAGAGAGATGGTGCACTGCATAGGTATCAAACAGATTTAACCAAGGGGAATTTCCACAAGCCCTATCAAGTCTCTCTTTCGTAAACTGGCTCCCTTCTCGATTATTAGACCATGTAAAGCTGTCACCCGTGTAGCCTAAGTCAAAGAGACCACACTCATTAAGTGCTCTTTGAATTTAACTAGTTGACTATAAGGTCTAATAGATGCCCCAAACTTTTCCTTCTGGTGAGTGATCTCATTGAAATTGCCCAAACAAAGCCAAGGCATGTTGGACTCAGGAGTTAAAGCTTTAAGGAGTTTCCAACTTCTAATTCTTTGTGAAGTCCTGGGGTGGCCATAGAAGTCAGTAACCTGCCATATTAAGTTCTCACTTGGCATTTTAATAAGGGTTGAGATATGCCAATTAGTGAAGGTCAAAAGTTCAATATCCAAGTCTGAATTCCATAACATGGCCATCCTGCCACTTTTCCCTCTACTATCAACACTGAAGCAGTTGTCAAATCCCACTTTATGTTTGTTTTTTTCTATCTTGGTTCTATCACACTTAGTTTCAATGAGGAAAACTATTCTATCACACTTAGTTTTAATGAGGAAAACTAAGTTGGGATGCTTTTGCTTCACCAATTGGTGAAGTTCCTGAACTGTTCGAGGGTTCTCAAGCCCTCAATAATTCCAACTCAGATAAATCATTGGGGCTGGTGGGACTGCAATCCCACCATGAATTCTTGGTTGAGGCTCGAAACAGGCGTGAGTTGGGGCTTAATTTTCTTGTTGGTTCTACTAGAACGAGTGGTCATCATATCAGTGGCTAGTCTTTTAGCAAAGTCTATCAAATGAGGGGTTGGTATATTATTTGATATGTCAAAGAGGGCCTTGCCATTGCCTCTGGCTTTCCTTTTCCAATGTCCTTTTTGTCCGAGGTAGGTGTATTTGGGGGCTGAATTCTCAAGGTCAACTATGGTGGGGTCAAAGAGATGACTAGAATTAGAAGACATTGAGAGGTTTGATACTGGTGGAGGTTCAGGCTGCTCCATATCCTCGTTGACAAGAACTAAACCAGAATGGGGTAGGGGACTAACCAGTTTGTCAGGTGCCTTGAAAAAGTTGTTCTGTGTCTTACTATGCAAAGCAATTGAGTGGCATGTCACGAGTTTCCTTGCAACAGAGGTGCTGTTTTCAGCAACTTGGAACTGAACTTTTTGTAGTACAACACCTTTTCCAGTAGGTATGGTAACATCCTAGTCTTCAGCTGCATCCCTCGGTACGTGTGTCACTACGATGGCAGGAGATAGGGGGTCACCACTTCTTGTACTTCTGACATCTTCTTCCTCAGAGCTTCTCCTCCATGAAGGTTCCTGTTGATTGGTTTCAGTAAAGCCATCGTATTTCTTGGGAGTTAGGCTATTAGACAAAGATGGTGAAGCACGAAGCCAAATTCTGTATTGATGCTTGTCCTGAGATTGTTGAGTTGGAGCTGAACAGGTTTCTTTCCCATGCATTAAGAGACCACACTTGAAACAGATTTTTGGCAAGTGCTCGTATTTAAATTCTATCCAGTGTTGCCGGGTACCAAGTCTGATGAATCGACCTCTTGGAAAAGGATTGGTGATGTTGATTTCTACTCTGGATCTTAGGCAGTTTCCCCAACCAAAACCTGCAGCGTCTACCTCGATATCTAGCACTCTTTCTAAGCTAGATGCAATAAGGCTTCCCACTTCCTTGTTCATTTAGGTTGTGAAATTGAATCTAGAAAGGCTCCATCTTGAACTATACCTTTGAAGGGAAGAGAGTGGCATCAAACTCACTTAAATATATGAGATGTCGATCAAAGGACCAGGGTCTTCCTTTCAACACCTTTTCTTTATCAGCCATGAGTTGGAATTCCATTAGAAATTTATTCAGACCAAAGTCTTTGAAGGTGAGCCACCCCTCGGGATTCCATACCTTTGCTAAGGTGGTTTTGAAGGCTTCTCTATTAACAGTTATATCATTGAAGACCATAGCCAAGAGGCAGTGCTCGCCTTTAAAGCTTGTTGGGTTAGCTAGCTCTTCAGTGATGACTATCTCCTCTTGCTCTATATCAATGAGCTTTAGTGACTCCCATCTGCAGGAGAGGTCTTCATCCATCTTTCCGTAATCTTTGACACTCACAGTAGTGAGACACTAGCTTTGACTTAAGCAAAGCATGAGATCTCAAGAAGAGAACCAACCTCACCCTAACGAGGGGAAAAACCTCACCCTGTTAGAGAGCAGGAGAGGACCCTATGTCTTTCATTATTTTTTATTACTATTCACTACTATTCAATATTTTATAATTATTTTTTTATTACTATTGTGATGACCCGCTTTCGCGTGTATTTTCGCTGAAATGGTTGTTTTTATTTTAATTTATATATTAGTTTATTTATTTTAATTTATTGCGTTTTAAAATTAGTTTTTAATTTATTTGATGATGTGTTTTATTTCTTTTAGTTGTTTACGGTTTTTAATCTCGTTGCGGCGGTTTAGTGTTGTTTTCCCGGAATTAGGATTAGACCTCATTTTCTTTCCCCTTTTTCCTTTTTCTTTTTTCCTTTTTCCTTTTTTTTTTCTTTTTTTTTTTTCTTCTTCTTTCTTTTTCTTTTTTTCTTTTCTTCTTTCTTTTCTCTTCTTCTTCCCGCGTGCGTCTCGACTCTCTCTCTCCTCACCCACGCCGGAGCCGCTTCAACCCCTCGATCCGCCGCCGTCGCTCCACCTCCGGCCACCATTTCTTCACCACTTCATCACTGGTCACTTGCCATCCTAACCCACCTATTTTCAGCCTCCAACGACCACCGGAACAGCTCCCACGAGCTAGCTTTCCTTTTTGGAAAATCCGGCCTCTCTCCGAAGTTTTCGCCGCCACCCACGGCCAACCACCACTTCCAATAGCTTCACAATCATCCCTAGACCATTCCCTATCGATCCCAAGCTGTGGTTTGTCCCCGTTCAAAAGTGGGTATTTCACAACCCACGGCCACAGTGATTTTTCACTGTAACGTTGCTTTTTCTCCGCCGTTTGCAACGCCGGGTGTTTTCTAAAATTACCGTATAGCGCTGTAAGTATTTTCCAAACCCTATTTTCAGATTTAAATATATATTGCTCATTCAATAATTTTATCTGTTGGTTGGCTGATTCCGGACTGAGTCCGAGGAGTTCGGGGGTCGGATGGATGGAGGACGGAGTTGCTTATTTATTTGATTTATGTTGGTTGATTATTTTTGTGCATTGATATGGCATTACATGGTGCATGCACGTGTGTTTTTGTTTATTTGTGAAAAGTCTGTTTATTGGCATAAGTGGACTTACAGATGCGTGTGTATCACGACCCCAAGCCGGGATGGGGTATTATCTCGATGGAGCTCCTTTGATCACTCGGGAGCGGAATAAACTGAGTGATGTCCCCTGGGTCGTCGCTGGGCGACGACGGGAGCGGGGGCTAGGGGTTGCTTGGCTACGAACGCGCCGGGCGCGGAACCGGGCATCACCCTACGCACCGACTCCGTGGCCCTTCGCTGGTGAGGGCTAGAGGATGCTTGGCTACGAACACGCGGGGCGTGGAACTGGGCATCACTCGTTATGTGTCACATGCGTAGTGGTACTCTGCGGTGTGGCACTGGAGCCAGGGTGTGCGGATGACCCCTAGGAGAGATCATGGTGCATACGGATAAAAATGGTTTTTGGTTTGAGACGGTTATCGAGGCCAAATGTGACTTTTGGCGTGGTTTTTGGAAATATGTGTTTTTGGGCTAAATGAGATTTTTGGCGTGTGTGGAAAAATCATGTTTTATGGAATTTTGTGCATCGGGCATGCTTCATGTATTTTGTTTGAGTTCTATGTCTTTTTATCTGGTAGTGTTTGGGTTTTACTTACCTGCGGTACCATTTTTAGTTCTGTAGCTTTTGGTGCAGGTTTTGAGGATGAGGAGGAGGAGGCTGAGCCCGAGGATGCGGCTCCGCCGGGTTGCTGATATTATGCTTTATTTTTGGTTTAAAGCTATGTTAGTGTTTTGTAATACTTTATGTATATTTTGAACAGTTTGTAATACGTTAAGAAAAATTCTGGTACTTAGTTATATGACTTTCGATATCCGCTGCGTGTTTCTTTGTGCACATATATTACCTTTGCACACACTTGGCACCCGTCATTAGGGTAGTGACCCGGGTTGTCACCATTCGAACGTCTCGATTTTCCCGTGTTCGTGCGTGAAGATTTGGAGGCGTCACAACTATTCACAGAATATCTGAGATCATCTCTACCCAACCGCAACCTAAATTTTTAACTTTTCATCTTATCATTACAAAATCATTACAACATTTTCAAACTATTAAATAAAACACAAAAAAAATATTACTTTTTCAAGTTTCAAAATAAAAATAATATGAAATTTTTTTCAACTTTATAATTTTTTATTTAATTTTTTTTTATTTTTTAAAATTTAATAAAATATCTTAATTCAAATCATTTCATTATTCTTTACAAATATTCGAACATATCATAAGAACTCTTAACTCTAGGGAGTAGCTTTAGCAGGAGACGAAAAATCTTGAGCATATTTCTTGTGGCTCTACTTTAATGACCATGTATGATTACAAAAAAACAGCTAAGAACGGTTGAGATCAATATAATATGCCAACCTATTCTGTCACAACTTTGGGAGTTGTCAGTGAGAAATTAATCTCTTCGACAGTAGCATTAGCTGGCCCTGAAAAACCCAGACGTTTTTCCTTTGACAGGGTGTGGTATATCCTCAGTTCATTATAATATTCCAGATACGTCATTTCATAAAGTTAGGAACAACTTCCACTAGGCACCTGACAAAAGCAATAGATTCCTTGATTGAGAGAAACATCAGGAATCTGTTCTTCGTCCTACACAAACTTCTTTTAGACTCTCAGGAGCTGCTTTAGTGGTTGATGGCAAATCCACTAGCATGTTTGGAGGGGCAAAATACATGTGTAGAGACATCATGCAGATGAAAATACCCAAGAAAAGCTGCAGCAAGATAAGAAAAGTGAAACATGAAAGAAAAAATCACTAATTGGGTAAAAATGCTTCCCGGCATGAGAGAGAGAGAGAGAGAGAGACTACGACTATAAAGTTTATGGTGGTGACTCACCTGCAGCGTAGGCTTGAAATTGAATAGGTATACAGATAAAACCATGGTAAGCAGCATGGCCATTGATGTGGAATACACCTGATAAGTCGCATGTAAACAGCAGCAAAAATAAGAAAACGCATTAATTTAATGAGCTTTGCTATTCATAAGTCCCTACACCAAATACCACACAATTTTATTTTTTTTTAATTTTATTTAGTTTTATTCTTAAAATAATTAAATTCTTCTACTAATCATCCATATACCACACATTTGGTAAGAGAAAAAAATAATAAAAAGAGTGGTGTGTGACAGCGTGGTGTATGAGGCGAATAGAATTTTTCTAATTGAATTACCCACCTTGAGCACAATTTAAACTTGAGAAGTCCAGCTAGCAACACACCGTAAGCAGTAAGGAAAAAATCTTTCTAAATCCAAAAAAGGGATAATAGAAGAAAGTACAATTATTATTAGGTCCACACTGCCACTGCCGCCGCCGTCCCCCCCCACGGCCGGGGGGATAAAATAAGTAATCTGAGAAGTTTCCCAGTTTATCGGGCATGTGCAACAAATAATATTGGAAAAATGTACAGTTGTTGGATTTGCATGCATTAGACACAACATAAGCACAACAAAGGAATAGATAAGAAAATATGAAATAGTCCCCTAGCGCTAGGCTTGTTTGGAAGAACCAATCAACCAAAACCGAAAAGCTAATGAATAAGAGAGGACCCTGATTATAGGTTTACAGCGTCGAAGGACATGCTAGCAGACAACCAATACTAGATCTCCTGTTCCTGGTCAGCAAGGCCCCTAAATCATTGTGGCTTTCCCCTCAAGAATCCCATATCCCAGTTAAAAGGAAATAACTCTACATTTGCACTGGAATAGGTCCTGTTCCGAAGTTTTGACATAAACTAACCTAAGTTTAAAGTATTGTAGTAATGTAGCAAGTTTGGGACCAAAGAGCACAGTAAAGGTGAGATTGACATCTATCTCTTGATCAGGAGTAAATATTACATACACAGATTGTAACAGGAGGATTTTCTTGAACAAGCAGTTTCAATATGCATTATCATAAGCACTTGGGGCCAAATTCAAAAACAGCTGTTTCAAGAGTTAAGAGTAACGATGTCCCAGAACCCTTCTTCAAGCAATTTTCATAGCAAAAGTTGTCACATTAAGTCAATGGGATAATGTGACCCTCTATTGAATTATAGAAAGCATTATTCTGAATGGTCAGCGTGTGCATATTATGTGAAGTATTATACAGTGCAGTTTATATAAGTACAATTAATTTGTCTACTTACAGAGCTAATGAGGTCACACACACACATACATACATGTGATAAGAAAACCGTGGAAATTAGTCTAAAGGTAAAAAGGGTAATCACCTTCACAATATTGTCAGCATACTTCATCAGCCATGAAACCAACAAGCCTGTGGAGCCAAGGTTTAATACCACCATCCAAGTTGTAATACTATATCCATCAAAAATTCGGTGCCACCAAGGACCATTCTCAAATCCCCCTCTGAAATCATCCACAACAAGCCGTGCCATATTGAAAATTGCACCAAACCTGAGAAAGAAACGTTATATGAAAATGTTTGCTGTGAAATAGAATTTCCTTTCTTACTACGTATATACTTCAATTCTATATCGATTGCACAATTAACGTCAAACATCCTTGAATACTTCCAATAAAGAAAGATTTCTTGTTGAGACATGCAATTGCAACTGCTAAAAAATTTAGGATATTAAAAGATATGCAATTGCAACTACTAAAAATTCAGGATATTAAAAGATATGCAATTGCAACTACTCGAAATTCAGAATAGTAAATAGATGACTTTTCCAATGAGCAATCAAGTCATTGTATGAAGAAAAGATACGTACGTATATAATTGTACATTCTGCCAATACAAGCTATCATTGTTCTTCTTCATCAGAAATTCTGTGTATACGCCTGCCGATGCTGAGAGACAAGCAGATAGGATTCCTAGCATATACCCCTGGATTGGTGCTGAGAATAGAGAGTCACATGAAGCTTCTCCACAACCTTTAATCTACAACAGTTGAAACATCAATAATTAGCTCAGATAAGGTTATTACTTGATAAGTTATCTTATTAGATATTTTCATCACCTTTGATAAAATACAGGAATAAAACATTTTTTTTATAAGAATTGGTCTTTCATATAGACAATTTTTTAACCATGCACCATCAATCGAGGCAAAAATAGAATGCCTTTGTCAACTACAAAATAATATGGCAATGACCATCAAGTGATCTCATCAAATGCATATAGGAACGACTTCATATATAACAAGCAACAAAAATACTGTAACAACAAAATTCCTCAAATATAACGTTCTTACACCAACAATTTAGATTGATCCAGAATATGATGTGCAACAGACTCGGCATGCTGTTACAAACGTTAAAACCAAAAAATGGAAAAAATATCTTTTTTAATAGGTAAAAAAATGGAAAAGATTTATGCCCTGAGCACTTCAAATGATTTGTGCAATTGATAAGAGAAAAAAATGTTTTGCGTAATTGTTTCCAAGATTTCGGGCAAACCACCAAAACCTTGCGGCCTTACCGAGCCTGCATCTGTATTAGAGCAACCATAGTAAAGGTGACCGTCTTTTCATGTTATCTTTTTTTGTTTTGATTGGCACCGGGTGTTTGGGAACGGCATCCCAACTAATCCGAGGGTGCACAAGCCCTTAGCAAGGAGTTTCCCGCAAATACACCTCTAGTAATTCAATGGAAAAAAAACCCCTAGTCCGATAGCCCCTAGAGATTGTTTGCACTCAATGGGATTCGAACCTTGGACCTTGGAGGGAGCATACCACCAAGACCAAGGCCTTTATGACTTGAATTCATGTTATCTATGATTGGCACTAGTACCGATTTTCTTGGTTTCTCCTTTTAAGTGGCTAATCGAGATCAACTCAACTCAACCCAACAAGTAGCAAAACTTAAAACTAAAGATAATGCTTATGGATTAGTATTATCAAGCTGTAAATAATACATTATATCGAAACTGTAAGTCCCTTATAATGGATGCCATAGAAAACCAAGCATGAAGCCACCCTGATTAACTCAAGTATTTTTCGAAATTAGCATGAAGATCATTGTATAATATTACTAGACCAACAGCTCATGAACATGCAAGAAGACATGGTTTCAAGTACAACACGAAACCAGCTTCAATTACATTAATCTATAATTCCAACTAATCACCTGGCTTGTGGTTGTTCCAATAGCTAATAGAATAATAGCCATCCATTGTAGATTAGATAGCTTCCTCCTCAGAAAGAGCCTAAGCATGATATAAAGTAACTAATCAGTAAACTGTCAACAAGCTCCTACATTAAACAAAATGTAGGTACCTGAATTAGTAACAACAAGCGATAAAGCCAAAAATTCAAATAAACGCAGTTAATACGTGACCTCAAAAAGTACAATGAAGGCACCTGAACAATATCCCAGTTGTCACAATCTTCAGATTACCCATTATCTGATAAGTTGATGTATCCACATAAGTTAGTGTAGCAAACTGAACATTGTTATGAATTAGATATATGACCGAAGGAATAGGATATAAGCGCACGCTTTTCCACTCCGTTGTCATCCTTGTAGAAGGCGATACCTGGCATTCTCGCCAAAGAAGTACACTAGAAACCACTAGCTGTGGTTAGGGGGAAAGAGAAGAGAAATACCAAAGATTAAAGATAGAGATAACATATGAGCTCGATCGATCCAACAATTTTGGTTTAAAAATTACCTTAAAAACTTCTGCAAGAAATGGAATAGTTGCATAGTCATACATGTATCGTCCATTGGTTTGAGAGAGGGTTGTCAAAATCCCCTGTCACGTACGAAACATCAATCAGTCCCCAAGCACGTTTAAGTTAGAAAGAACCCTTCAAACTCTAGTTTGGAATTCAAGCAAACGTGTAAGCAGTTAATTCTCAACCAAAATGTCACTTTGTTTCCTATTATCATCAGATTCAAATGAAATTGATCGAAATGATCTGAAAATTACTAAATGTAAAACTTAACATGAAAACCCCAACATTCCGAGTAGGTCTTACACAAATTGTAGCAAATCGAGCACCGATTATTTATTTATTGTATAGTTTCGAAGCTCAATTTGCTGACCTGGGAGCTGGTGAGAATGGTAAGGAGCGCCGCAACGAAGTACCACTGCATCGTCTTCCACGTTGGTGGTGCTCGAATGCAACGCAGTCGTTTTAGCAGTTCCTGCAGCGTGTGGCTACCTAGCTTGTGAGTTCAGTCACCACTTTGGATAAAATGTAAGATAATAAAAATGATTTATTCATTATTAACCAATAAAAAGTAATATTATTCCAATTAAGTGATTTATTTAAACGAATTTAGCAAATTATCATGCATACTTTCATTAGGTAAAAGACACATTTTGAGAATAGTTTTAACAAAGAAGAGTCTGAGGTATGCTCAGAAAAAAATAATAATAATAAGATGGAGAAAGAGAAATAGAGAGAAAATAAATCAAAAATAGGAAAATAATGAATAAAAAAAAATTGGTCTTTATTTACTAGATATTTATAAAGGAAAAGTGATACAAATATAACATTTTTCATATAACTCTATTTTAAATAAATGAATATTTTTATATAATAACTTATAAAAATAATATTATTTATAAAAATATATTCAATTTAAAATATGATTGTATAAACAGTTTTTTTTTTTTTTTTTTTTGGGGGGTCCTTTGCATTAAAAAAGAAAATAGTTTTTCCCTGGGCTCATTCATTTGTAGCCCAAGTTGCGTGGACTGGATCTGGTTACTGGTTTGGTTAATTTTGGACCAATTGTATTTCATCAATGGTATGAGTCCTTTCCAACAGCCAACTATCCATTTAGGAGGTTCGGAACAGGATAGGAGAAAAAATATATGAGAGAGAGAGGGAGGAAATAGTTATTTTTCTTAAATACATTTTTTCAACTTGTTTTCAATTTTTTTATTATCTTACGGCTCGTTTAGATATTAAAAATATCTTAAAATATCTGTAAATAATAATAAAATAATTTATAAATAATAGTAAATAATAATGAGTAATATTAAAATAATTTGACAATATATAAGAAGAGAATTCCTTAGAACCGATACGGGTTATCTTCTCCCAAAAGCAGCCCTCCAATAACTTAATGCCACATAGGCATTCCATCAAAAGTACAATGAGACTGCATCTAGGAAAAAATTCAAAGAGACACACAAATCTGATCCTCTCATATCTCTTAGGAAAAATATAGTTACAAATACAATTGTGCACTAATCTGTGCACCAATGTGATGTGATTGATCAAAAAATAAATTTTATTGAAAATAATGTTAATTTAAATTTTAAGTATGAATGAATCGGTATTGATACATAGACTATTACGTGACTGTGCTTGTATATAGCAAAACTTTATCTCTTATTCGACCAAAAATAGCCCCCAGTTCCCCCTTGTGTGTCGCAACCCCCTTTGTTTTTTCTTTTCTTTTTGGTTCATTTGACTTTGGCCTTCAATGGCGATGAGAAAACTTATGCAGAACTCGCCCAGAGTGAAATTAGTAAACTTGGTGACGCTGTGTACAGCGCTAGGGTCCAACTTCTGGTGTCGCTTTGCTTGGTGCATGTTGGTCTCGAACACACCAAATTTGTAGTCGTGCTCATCTTGGCTGGCATAGATATTACTGAATCTGGCCTCTAATTCTATTTTTTGTCATTTTATTTTTGAAATCAACCTTAACTCTCTCTTTCGAGTGGCATGGAACCCTCTTGCCCATGGATGATTTTCATTTTCATTAATATATTTTAAATTGTTAGCATATTTACTGGTCATCAATTATGAGAGGCAGAGGGAAGAAAATGTGACGATGGACTGGTGGCGAGGGACTGGTTGTTGCTTTGGAATTTTTCTAGGTGAACGAAGAAGAGATCTGAGAGGGGAGATCTGTTTGGGGTTGTTCGTGTAGAAGATTTTTTATTTTTTTAAATATTCTTGTTCACTTTTGTTTTAATATGTTGTATTTTCTTCTTGAATGTTAGTTGCCATCCTCTTATAATTTGCAGTTTATGAGATTTGAGAGAAAGGATGCACGAGATTTGACCTTGCATTATCTTCTTCTTCAGATGAAGCTCAAATGAACGAAATGGTGTTCTTTTACCACTACATTTTCTTCTTCTTTGAAGCTTGAAGGAATGGAAAGATGAGCTCTGGGTTTGGCATGTTGAATGGTAACTGTTTTCTTGTTTGCCAAACCTAAGTATAGATGGAAATGAAAAGTGGAGTTGGTGAGTTATAGTGGAGTTATTTTGGTAATGACTGGCGGTGGTGGAAGCTGCTTTTCTATTGTGTGGTTGTGAAATTGAAAGATCTTGTTGAACCCAAGATTTCAAGTTTTGTGTAATTATATATTTACACATGGATTTTGATGATAACAAATAAATTCAAAGAATAAAGAAATCTCAAACTCAAGTTGTCTACACAATGGAATCAAGCACATCAAGGAAACAAGCATGAGCAAGAAGGGAATAAGTTCACATTAAAATTATAAAGTAATGTTGTAAATCTATTCAAAATTCGAAATTAGGATTAATGCTCAAAATTAATATTTTATCATAAAGCATTAAAATACATTTTCCACATGTGCATGAATATTTTTGAAAATTTTGAAAGATGATTGATTGTCATCTTTTGCATGTACATGTCTTGATTAAAGGGTTGAACTTTGAAAATATTAAAGATGATTGATTGTCATCTTTCACATGTGCATGTTTTATTTGAATATTTTCAAAAGTGATTGATGCTTTTTTAGACTTATACAAAAGGTAGATGATTTTGTTTGAAAATTTTGAAAAGTAAAGTGTGTTCATTTTGTCATATGCAAAAAGTAAAAGATTAGGTTTGAATTTTTTGAAAAGGAAAATGTGCTCATTTTGTCATATGCCAAAAGTAAAAGATTAGGTTTGATTTTTTTGAAAAAGTGAATGATGGTATCTTTGACAATTGAAAAAGAAGAACCTTTTATTTGAATTTTTTGAAAAAAATGAATGATGTTGTCTTTGACATGTGAATCTTTTTAAATTTGAATATGAAGTCTCATATGCCTATAAATAGATCATTTGAGAGCTTCACATTCATAACACCAAAAGCATACAACATTCATTCAAAGCTTTCATTCTCTCTTCTTTAAGCATTGAGCCTTAATTCTTGTTTATTTTGAGAGATATAGTTTGCACTATATTGTTCTTATTTCACTCATTGAGGAGTGTTTTCTGATAACCTACCCACTATCAGCTCTTTTATCAGAAAAAGGGTGTGTATAACCCTTGTGTGTGTAGAAAGTATTCTACACGGGGAATAGTTGAATCACCACGTGTAAGGTGATTGCAAGTGTAGAGGGTGTTCTACACGGATCCTTTATAGCGGTGTTGTTCAAAGGTGTAATAGGTTTCTATCTCCACCTGAAGGAGGTTGAATAGTGAATTTGGGAATCCTCAAGGGGTAGCTTGAGGCGAGGACGTAGGCAGTGGGGCCGAATCTCGTTAACATACCGAGTTTGCTTCTCTCTTACCCTTACTCTTTATATTTATTTTTATTTCATATTTTGTTTATATTTTATATTTTATATTTGATTTATAATTGTTATTTTTTTTAATACAAATCAATTCACCCCCCCTCTTGTGTTAGTCATCTGGGCAATAGATCGATTTTCCTATCATGACTGATTCTATTCCTTTATTTTCCATGTAAATGAATGTATTTAGAGTTTGATATAATTTCTGAGGTGGTAGCATATAAGTGGAAGGCTATTAAACAAGGAAAAATGGTGCGACCACTTAGAAGCGGTTTTGATTTGAGAATCCTTTTAAGAACATTTATGTTCCCAAACATGCTACTACAAAGGAGGGATCAAAGCGTAAATGCACCTTGTAGGTAAGGTGCTAGAGGGGAGAGGGTTTGTCACACGTGTGTCCCAATGACACAGTAAAGCCTGAGGCCATTAGGACTTGTCGAGCATATGCTTAGTGGCTTTTAAATTTTCTTATGAAATGCACCGTTTCATGAGATTAAAGAAATGCCCGCATAGCTTTTGCATTTGCTCCTGTCCCATGTCAGTGCTAAACGTTGTGTTTCATTAATCCAGTTGGCTATCGTGCGTAGCATCTACCCTACCCATGTGTTTAGAGTTTTTCTTTTCCAATTTCTATAAATCACTTCAACTCAAATAATTTTTAACTCAATTCAAATATTTCATTATTATTCACAAATTATCTCAATTCATTTCATATCAAAACACTATCCAAACCAGTCCTAAGTTTGCACGTTTTGCTTTAGCCTTGGCATGAGTATTGTTCATACTCCCAATAGGGAACTGCTAAGGCCACCGAGAGGTGGTAATGCACTTTTTAATTTTGCATATTTTTTTAAATCACTTTAAATATATTTTAATAAAAAAATCACAAATTCATTTAAATATATACTTTCTTAATCATTAAATTCAAAAAAACCACCGTAGCCTTTCTCGGCGGGATAAGCATTTCCACTCATCCTCACCTTTTTCCTTGTCTTTTGGGTTGAGCATAACTCCGTTGTCATCCTTGTAGAAGGCGATAATCGGCATTCTCGCCTAAGAAACATCATTAAGTATACTAGAAGCCACTGGCTGTGCTATAACATATGAAAAAACATTGGGTCAATTTCTAGGTATTTGAAAACAACTTTAAATAATTGCCAATGCGGGTCAAACATTTTGCTTCCAATTTGTTAATCAATCGCTTGCAACATAAGCAAATGTTGAGAATTGATAACAAATTGCTCATATAAAATAAAAATAAATGACAGTGCGCTAAGCACGAAAGCTTAAAAAAAAAAAATATTTATAAGTCTTGTATATTGACACATTAATGATGTAAAATTCTCACTCATCAACTTTGTTTTTGCATTCAAAAACTTTATGTGTAGTATCTTTTACGTATTTTTTATGCATTCAATTAATGTTATTAGCTGCGTCACTTTTTTAATATAAAATAAATTCTTTAGCCAATCATATTAGTGAAATCCGTAAAAAGTATATAAAAGTGACTGCATATTGCAGAACTTACTATAAATTTATATGCCTCCATATGAGACCTCAAATTTACATTAAGATATAAAGAACCTTACAATTTAATATACTATACTAATTTGTATCAATCTGTATAATATTTTTTGTAGTCTAAGTATTTATCCATTAATTTAAAAAACAAATGTCAATACTTTGAGGGCTAGATGCCAAAAATAATGTTGTCCTTGCATTTAAAAGAGTTTGCTACTAATAAATTATAAGTCGGTGTTAAATATATCATATAGTGTGTGCCTTATTATGGTTATAACAAAAATAAAACTGTTAAATAAAAATTTTATGTATAATTATTTTTACGTATTTTTTATATATTTTATTAATATAATTAATTTGATTTTTTTAATATAAAAAAATTATTTCAATTATTTACATTAATAAAATGCATAACAAATACCTAAATGTATTGAATATAACAAAATCTTAATTAGATAATCTAAACTCAAAGAAGGCCGACGAATAAGAAAGACGCTTGTACGTTAAGTTAGGGGCAAATTAACACGACTAGGAAAAAGAAGAGGGGCAAATTAAAGAGGACGTGCCGTGATGGACGTCATGACTTTGGAAGTTGGAAGTTGGAGAGCCACCCGTCCGTTGTTCAACGTTCTGGAAACGTGCAACGCACCAATGAAATTCCAGACACCGTCACGTCGCCCACTCTGCTCCTACCTCTTCCCCCGTTACTGTATTCAGATAACAATTTTTTTATTTTTTTTATTTAGTGATTAAAAAAATAATTTTTAATAATATTATAAATTTTTTATTTAAAAAAAAAAAAAGAAAAGTGACTAAAAATATCTATTAAAAAAATTGCACTGAAAGGAGAATGTCTCGGTAACTGTAAAATCACTCAAATCAAAATGAACGAAGAAAAATGTCTCATGTCGGGTCACGGATTTATTGGATTGTCTTTCTTTCCCTTTTTTTTTTTTTTTGACCATTTAAAAGTCTAGATTCTAGAACGGTAGAACCATTTCCCTTAGAGTAGTCTTGTTACCCACTTTTTCATTTTTTTTTTTTAAATAAAATTTATAACTATATGTAAGTAACCTTCCTCGTTTCCACAAATAAATACAGACAGGAGCAAAAAACAGAAGAAGGAATAAATATCGAATTGAATACGATAACGTATCATTTACAAATGATGATTACGGTTTAGCCCAGAGTTGGGATGCGACTAAATAATTAAAATAAATAAATAGACGAACTTCGACTCTAAAACCTTATATAAATCGGTAATTCCATATAAAAAACGAATAATAATAAATTATAGAAGAAAAGTTAAAAATAATATTATAAGAAACTATTAGATATTATACAAAATAGAAATGATAAAGTCCCAATATGTCATGAAAATTATTTATATAAAAATTATTTATTTTTTAAATTTATATAACTTTTTTTTTTTAATCTAGAGATAAAAAAAATCATCTATAATTAGAGAACTCAAACAAATCCATGGATAACTGTCTAGGCTGCCAACAGACAAGCAGCCATCACAACTCATTTTACATGGTGGTTCAAAGTGGACTTTTAATCCTTTTTAATTAATTAATTAAATTATATTTAATTATTATTATTATTTTGCTTATTCTTTGATAAACGAAAACGAAACTCGCGGGAACATAATACATATATATAAATAAAGGTCCCGAAGAAACCTGACCTTTTCAACTGCCAATTTCTTTAGAATTTCTAAGCAAACTGACAAAAACTGCTTCTTCTTGATGTTGTGTTTGCTGGTTTTCTGATATTTCTTCTTTTCTGCATTTTCCCAACCGAAAATTCCTTTAAAAATAAAGAACCCGACGAAACTGTATCCTCGGAGTTTCAGACCGAATAACCAAACAGAAACGTATTTTTGCATGTGTTTTTTCTTTTGGCGTGCTCTGGTGGTAATGGATTTGGTCGGTTTCAACATCTGGTTTTGTTGGCAACTATCTTATTTTGATTTTCTGTAGTTTTGTGTTTTTGGGTACCCATATGGGATGGTCAGATCACATAGAATTCTTAAGAAATCGATTGCAATCGGAGATTTTTGGATGCTATGAAGGAAGAACCTTTACTGCAGGTATATACGCCGAAGCCCTTTTAGTTTTCAATTATTATATATGTATATATATATATATATGGATATATGCATATTTCACTTGTTTGGTTGTTAATTTCTCAAACGAAATCTATGTTGCCCGTTGTTGATGATTCATGAAGTTGTTTTGATTTGTTATGATTCATGAACAGCTTTGTCCTTTTTGTTTCTTTTTTACTTTCCAAATTCCTTGTGTTTCATCTCTGATTTCTTCAATTTTTTCCCGTTTCTTAAAACCATTATCTGTAGGCGGCTCCATAGCTGAATATTGTGTTGCATCTTGAGGAATTGATTGCAGTTGCTTGATTTCTTGGATACCCGAATAGGGATTTGCCTCCCATAGCCCGGAATGGAACAATTCCGGCATATTGGAGAGGTACTTGGAAGTTTGAAGGCTCTCATGGTGTTGCATGACGATATTGAATTCAAACAATCTCAGTGCCGTTTGCTGCTTGATATTTTCTGTTTGGCATTTGACACGATTGCGGGGGAGATAAGGCAGAACCTGAAGTTGGAAGAGAAGAATAGGAAATGGAAAGCTCTTGAGCAGCCTTTGAGAGAGCTCAACAGAGTTTTCAAAGAAGGAGAGCTCTATATCAAGCATTGCTTGGATTCCAAGGATTGGTGGGGAAAAGCAATGAGTGTCCATCAGAACAAGGATATTGTTGAATATCACATCCACAACTTGTTCTGCTACTTCCCGGCTGTAATTGAGGCCATTGAGAATGCTGGAGAGATAGCAGGACTTGATGAGGATGAGATGCAAAAGAGGAGAGTCATGCTCATGGGGAAATATGATAAGGTTTGGAATGATCCTAAACTCTTCCAATGGAAATTTGGGAAGCAGTACTTGATCCCTCGAGAAATTTGCAACCGGTTGGATAGTGCTTGGAGGGAAGATAGATGGAGGCTAATTGAAGTACTAAAGGAGAAGAGAAGTTCGGTGTCTGCTTCATTGACAAAAAATGAACTTCAGCTTTGCAACTTACTGCTCGAGAAACTAAATGGGTCAGAGCAATTTAAGGGGAAACTCTTTCCGAGTTCCATTTTATCTGGAGCAAAGGATTACCAAGTGAGGCGCCGGTTAGGAGGGGGAAGTCAGTACAAGGAAATTCAATGGCTGGGGGAAAGTTTTGTTTTGAGGCACTTCTATGGGGAGATTGAGCCTCTGAATTTTGAGATTTCCTCTCTCCTATCTCTTTCCCATCCCAACATATTGCAATACCTATGCGGCTTTTATGATGAGGAGAAGAAGGAGTGCTTACTTGTTATGGAGTTGATGAGCAAGGAACTTTGCTGCTACATGAAGGAGAACCGTGGCGTAAGGAGACAGATTCTATTCTCTATCCCGGTAGTCGTTGATATCATGCTTCAGATTGCAAGAGGCATGGAGTATCTCCACTCTCGGAGGATCTATCATGGAGATATGAACCCTTCTAACATCCTTCTCAAAGCGAGGAATCACACTGAAGGTTATTTTCAAGCAAAAGTCGCAGGTTTTGGTCTATCATCAATCACGAATTCTACTTCTCGAAATGCAACAAAACAAAACACCGAACAGAATACGGCAAACCCTTTTATTTGGTATGCACCTGAAGTTCTGGCTGAGCAAGAACAACCTGGAAGTGCAAGCACTTCCAAGTACACTGAGAAAGCAGATGTCTACAGCTTTGGGATGCTTTGCTTTGAGCTCTTGACAGGGAAGGTTCCTTTTGAAGACGGCCATCTTCAAGGAGAGAAGATGAGCCGAAATATAAGGTCAGGGGAGAGGCCTCTCTTTCCATTCCCTTCACCTAAATACCTAGTGAACTTGACCAAAAAATGCTGGCAAACTGACCCAACACAGCGCCCAAGTTTCTCATCCATCTGTAGGATTTTACGCTCCATTAAGAAATTCCTGGCCATGAACCCTGACAATGGTCAACCTGAACTGCAGTTACCTTCTGTTGACTACTGTGACATAGAGGCCTTGTTCAAAAAAAAGTTTTCTGCAGAAGTTGGTGGTGAGTTAGCCCCAGTATCTCAAATTCCATTTCAATTGTTCGCATATAAACTTACGGAGAAGGATAAGACTTGTATGAGCATCAAGGATAAGAGCAGTGATCCGTCAAATGATGTAGCCTCAACTCACAGAGAAGATGAAGTATCCGTGTTGGATGATCAATTGGTACCGGCCAGCGATGCAGGCTCAGTTTGTTTTGATGTGTTGTCATTTTGTTCCGAGACACCAGTTAAGAAAGTCATAGCAAGAAAGAAATATCCAGAATCGAAGACGAGAAAAGTCCCAGGTATGTTGCTTCTTAACTCAGCACATTTTCCTATATCTTATGGGAAGAACTATCCATTCAATCTTCAGGTGCAATATCACCAAGACGTTCAATCTTCAATCTTCTAAAATAGTTTGAGTTGCTTACGCAGGAACACCAAAATCTCAGACACCAAGACGTTCACCAGCACAATTGCCATTGAGAAAATGTGCTCACAGTTTGAAAATGAACAGAGGGAGTAAGTCCCCATTGGTTATGAGCCCCTTGCACCCAAGTATAGGAAGGAGTACTGGCTCAGAATCTGAGATAATGTAGTGACCTCGCCATACCGAAATAGGGATGTCAGTGTTCTATAGAAATTTTGCCCGAAGCCTGGGATTCTCATTATAATTTCACACATTTATGTCACTTTTTGTTCTACATGAGAAAGAATATGGTTCGGTTTGAAAGGTTATAAGAAAGCGAAACTTTCATGCTTGGCTACATCATGTATGCATATATACCTATAGAAGTTTCTCTTGTTATAGGCCTTAATAGTTTTATTGAGTAGCTTGATTTTATTCTCCTTTCAGGGACATTGCGATTTATATTTTCTTCCTATTATTTTTTTTCCTAAAAATAAAAATGGAATCACGTTTAAATATAAAATTGTAATAAATATAACGTAAAGACTGGATGGGAATGTGTCGTCAGATCTTAAAAAAAAATACATATAAATCAAATTTAAACAGATTTACAATATTAGTTTCTTACTATGGACATTCATTTCTTAAATACAGTTCGTGTCCGTGTTCTGAGCCGTCTCTGAAAAACCACTCGGATTAACAAATGCTAGTCCTTCACGAAAACCTATGCAATGACTACTTCTCAAAGCAAATCTTTTGTTCAGGGGAGCAACTGCAAAAAGAAAAAAGAAAAAGAAAAGATCACTTGTTGGGAAGCAATTAAATGACCGAAACAGCTGCACCCCAAATCCTATATTTTATCTTGAATTTGTTCTGAATTCATGTTGATCAGGATCAATCATTTTGCACCTTAAAGCAATATCTCTGGCCTCTTCTATCAATGACAAGATCTGTGGTTTTAGTATTTCAATCTTCTGATGTGGAGATCTGGAATCGGTTGTCGCAATTTCTTGCTGGCTTCTCTTCCAAGATTTTCTTGGGCTAAGATGCAGCAGAATCATGATTTTAAGTGAGTTAAGCCCTTCAGATGAACGGCTACATCTGAAGAAATCTTTAGACTCTCGGAACTTCCCCCCACGTATAAATTATGGTTTCAGCTTCAAATGGGGTGGGGGGGACTGACGAGCTTTAAAGAAGCCACTGAAGACTACAAATCCTTGGTCTCGGGCAGTTGACTTTTCCTCAAACCATCTGCAACACTTTTATACACCCACTGGAATTGGCAGCAACGACCACGTCTGATTTCCCTCTCCAACACACACTTGAAACAAACTGCCCATTGTCCTCATCGGTCTCTTTTCCGGAGATAGGATCAATGGACCCAAACTTGTGGGAAGTAATTGGCATAGGCAGAGATCCATGATAAGCATAAACCTGAAGACAACGATTCCGATTTAAGTAATGAAGTCCATTATCTTATGAAAAGAAAATGCAGATACCAGTGAACCTTGAACAACACTAGGAAGCTGCTTTGGAACTTCGCCAATTTTGTCCAGGTGCCTAACTAACTTCAATTACAAGATGGGAACAAAAAAATACTCTTCTTCCTTTGTTAATCAATGAACTCAGTGTGACACTATCAATGAAGGCATACCTCATTCGTTTCTGAACCACATGCTATGTAACCATTAGCAGTGGATAACCCCACAAAATTCTGAGGAAGCAAACGAACAGAGTTGAACCGATCAAGAAAAGGAAGCAAATGTTAGATTCTTAAGTCAAAGAAAGATCTGTAACAGATGTTAGACTTAATAACAAGAGATAAATAGGTTGTAGCATTACTTAGCAAACATATATACATACATATATATATATATATATATAGAAAACCTACCTTCTCGTTAGTATGCCCACTAAGGGTTACGCTGCAAGCATTAGTGGACAGACCACTAGGACTGGTTTTGTTGAGATTCCAAAGCTTTAATGTGTTGTCAGTGGATGCAGAAACAAGTGTTTCAGAGTCCAAAAATTTCACATAGCTTACAGCTTTTTCATGGCCAGCCAATACACACCAAGGGATTTTGGCAAACCGAAGGTCGAAGCAATAAGTCCGATAATCAGCAGATCCAAAGGCCAGCAAATGTGAGGAGTGAGAGGAGAACTGAACACAGCATACATTTGCAATGTTCTTGATTGTATCTAAACAGTTCCTCTGCACAAGAAGTTTTATTGCATAAGACTCAACTTTTAACCAGAAGCCAGAGCTAGAAAGTAATAGTTCTAAAATGTGACATCATCTCCACATGGCTTAAAGTAAAATTGTCACCATACATCAACCCACATGAGCATCCTGCCAATTGACCCAGTAAAGGAAATTTCTTCCCATCCTACTTAAATTGTTTTTCTAAATATAAGTTCAAATCACAAGATTGCATTTGCATTCACCATGTTCAATGAGCGGTATAAAGATAAACTTCTAGGGAATAAAGTAAATCTCTCCGGAAAAAAATGTTCTTGAAAGATCAATAATTTTACATTTACGATGAAGAAACTTTGCAGCTTCAGTAACCAAAAGAAGATATAAATTAAACAAAATCACTTTTTTCCTTATGCTTTCACTAAAATCATTGAGATAATAGGGTTCCAAAGAACAAAAAGACAATCAATTTCAAGTGAAACACAGGTTCTATTAGAGCCAATTTTCTTCTATGACTGTACGACTGCATTTCTGTGTGTGTGCGCACGCAAGCGTGCGTGCGTGTGTGTGTGTGAGAGAGAGAGAGAGAGAGAGTAATCATGCCTCATTAACGTTCCACAGTTTCACTGAGCAATCATCACTGCCACTAGCTAATTTTGTCGGACATACTCGAGAAAAGTCAACAGACCAAGCCCTCTTTTCGTGCTCGGCAAATTGAGAAACCACTTGACCAGTACTTGCATCCCATAACTGGAAATGAGTCCAAGCAAATCATGTCATAAGCAATGAGGATTTGTCAAAGCATGGTAAGCCCACAGGTTAAACTTAATGCATCAGGGGAGCAAATAAGAACCTCCAGCTATCAAAATTAACTCGTTATCGATACTATGGATCAATTACTCAAAAAGTTCATATTGTATTATTAATACAGAAATATGGGGTCATTAATCATCTTTTTTAAAAGAACATTTTGCCCATAATTTCAGCCTATTGTACCTATCAAAAAATAATAATAATTTCAGCCTATTGTTTTACATATATGAGATATGTCTAAAAGAAAACTATGAATCCTCCCTTACCTATCTTGAACATAATCTTAGCCTATAACTATATATTGCATATGGGTAAGGAAAAGGATCCCCTAAATATTGGGTAGCTATAGTTAAAACCGGGTTTAAATGGGCGGAGTAGCAGAAATTGAAGCCAAAAGGGCTATTTCAATTATAGTCCATTCTTCCATACAGAGTGTGTCTCAAAATTATGTACAGAGGTTACGACGAATAAAGACAATGGTTGGGTGCACAGGGTTTATACCATTCAGAGGGAGAAACAAATGAATTACATGTACTTTGGTGCAATCTTAAGGTCCGAAATCACTTACAATGTTCCAGTCCTAAAAATTTCAGCCAGCCTAACAAGATAAAACATTGGCATTCCCCCATATGCCCAAATAGGGAAATGAAAAATTCTATTCAAAATTAACAATGAGAACTATAATTAAAGATACATGTATTGATATACCTTCACTACACCATCATAATCAGTTGAAGCCAGATAGTTCTTGACATAGTTGTTCCAACAAACACAACTGAGCTTTGATTTATTTGACATCTCAGTTACTGGATAATGAAAATCAACAGAATCATTGTAGAGTGCATTAAATTCAAATATCTTTATTTTCTTTGATATCCCAGCAGCAGCAAAATAGTCCTCATCCCGGTCAAAGCTAAGAGAGCAAATGACATTTGCAGAATTATTGAAATCCCCATTTCTTAGTATCCCACGCACTTCAAACTTACTATAACGAGCATACTTGCATAAACTATCAAAGAAAGCTCCGATGCGATCTGTAGGAATCTGTTTATCTTCATCCTTTTGGGCCAAATGCCAGTTCTCACGATTTCTCAGCAAATCCTTATCTGGGCGTATTGCAGCATCACCTTCAGGGAGCTGGATTTTGGACCTCATGGAGAAGTAAGCACTTTCAAGCTGCTCAACATTCCTTGAGAAACTCAACTCATTTGTAGTAGAGATAGGGGGTGATTGAGAAAGCACATCCAAACTTGGTCGTTCTTTATGATAGAGCCTGTTCTCCCTTCTATAGAGGGAGTCATCATGAAAGTAAGAATTAACAAATGAGTTCTTTAAACTGCATCTCCTGTCAACCTCTTCAATATCTGCTTCTAAACAGCTAATGTCTTCTGCTAACTTGGAAGAATGTTCCCGCTTGCGCTCTTTCAATGAAACAAGGAAATGCGATAGCAGTTCTGATTCAGCATCATCTTGTTCAATGGATGATGATAAATCTGCTGCACACACCTCCTCCACTCCATTAATCACTTCAGATTGTAGAATCTCCCTGTTAGAGACAAACAATTATCAACTCAGCAAATTGTTTCATCATACAAATCAAAGCCAGAGTCCAAAATCCATAGGATTCACATCAGCTTTATTATATTGGATAATCCTACAAGGCTGTAACTTCCAACTGTCACCCATTACCTAACAGACTTTTTCTATCAAACAGAAGTCCAGTATCTTGTTCCAGTTAAAGCATAGGGAAAGACATTTGGTAAGCCCTGGCTTCAAATTCTCCATATCAGACACTGACAAAATTTATCAGACTTTAACAAATAGCTAAGTATTACCTGGTTGTTGGGCGCAACGATGGCTCTGGATGAATTAGCCAGAGACAGAATCCAGCTTCCTTGGGATTTTCGGATAAAAAATTAGGGGGAAGGATTCTATGACGCAAATCTGACATTGCTGTAGCATGTGCTCTTTCGGTGTCAAAACGACCAAGTAGCTGGAAAAAAAGACCCAAGCTAATTCATTAAAATTGGTTATTCAATACCTGTAGTAAGAGGTAAGAGTAAGCAACTGCTAGCAGTATATGATAATCATCAACATAACTCATAGGTCCATCTGACCAGAAATAGACTAAAGTAACAAATCCATATCCTGAACTCAGATTCAAAGAACAAAGCTACCAGCTACCCAAATACTTTTTTACCACTTTCCTTTGCTACTACTAGATTGTGGAGTTGTAGTTCGGTGTAGAAGGTACTTCAAGTTTGAGAACAAGTGGCTAAAAGATGAAGGCTTTGGGACGAGTTGAAACCATGGTGGTTGTCATACAGATTTCATGGATCTCCAAGTTTTATCTCGGCAAGCAAGCTGAAAGCTTTGAAAAAACGGAATGAAGAGGAATTGACTTGTCGAGAAAAGGAAAATTATTCTTATGGAGGAATCACATAGCATTGAAGTTTTAGTAGAAGAAAAGACACCTGTATGAAGTGAAGAAGTTAAGAAAGAAGGAGATCACCCATGATTTAGAAAGACTTACCTTTTAAAAGAGAAGCTGGAAACAGAAATTAAGGGCCTTGGAGCAAGAGCGACATGGATAAGAACACTAGCTTTTTCTGTAGAGTGGCCAACTAGAACAAAATAAATAAAATACCATTGATTCTATGCAGAAGATTTAGTTTCTGCAGACCCCAAGTGGATGGGCTCGCATTATATGCATTGAGGAAGCTGAATGGATGGAAACCAAGTTTGGAGAGGATAAGGTACTAGAAGTGTTGAAGGATTTGAATGGTGATAAATGATGGGAATTCGCTTCCTTTCTTTTCAACTTGCTGGGAGGTTGTTAAATAGACTTGCTGAATGACTTTTAGGAGTTTTTGACATGGGGGAAGCTTGAAAGAGTCTCAATGCAATGTTTATCCTAAGAAGGCAAGGGCCGTTAATGTCCAAGATTTTCATCTTATTTTGTCTCTTAAGTTACTTGTTCTCATGCTTTGAAGCTACTCAGGACTGAAGATTAACTTAGTCAAAATCATTATTAATTTTTGCGGGGGCTGTTGAACATTTTGGAGAATTACCGAGTTATTGGGGTGGAGAGTAGTAGCTTTACCCATTAAGTACTCAGGACTTTGTTTAGGTGTACCATTTAAATGCAAAATTAATATGGGATGGCATCATTGAGAAGACAAAACAACAGTTGGTAAGGTGGAAGTGAGACAACATATCAAAAAGAGGCAGATTAACTTTGATCAAAAGCACTTTATCTAACTTGCTCACTGATTATCTGTCTTTGTTCCCTATACGCTATACCAGCTGATGTGGCATATTGAACTGAGAAGCTTCAAAGGGATTTCTTACAGGAATTGGTGATAAGGTGAAATCCATTCACTCAGCTGGCCAAAGATTTGCACGTAGGTCTATTATGGAGATGAATGAGTGCAATACAATAAAAGATTTGTAGTTTGGTAGCACAAAAGGAGGAGAAAATGTACGAATCATTCAAAACAAGGATGACTGAGTACACCAATAGGGATTAATTCAGGGTGGAGGGTACCAGATTAGTAGAGGAAAGCTCAATACAGTGTGGATCAGGAATATGATTGATTTAGACAACCATGTGGGCTTTATCCAAAACTTTTTGCTATCAGACCGAGAGGTGCAGTTGAACTTTAAATTCCTAGAGCTATTTTTCCTAAGGTACATGGCTTTCATATTTCATAGATCAAGTTCTTTGCAAAACAAATACTTGATCAAATCGAAACTCCATATCATAACGATATCTACATTCTTCAACTGAATACTCAAGAAATAAAATACAAAAAGTCTTTTCAAACTCACCAGTACCTCAAATCATGAGTCAATATTTTATTTTATTTTTTGATAAGTGAATCATGAGTCAATATATTAGAGATATTTAACATATATCCGTCACAGATTCATAATCATTCGCAAAACATAAACCACAGTACAAGTTAAGGAGCATAACATTATTACTTCTTACTTATTTTTTTACTCATGATTTGCAAAAAAAAAAAAAAAATTATTTCTTACCTATAAAAGATAAGAACATTACATTATTCAACAACCCATTTATAGTTTCGAACACAAAATGACCAACAAACAAAATTGTCTCTATATGGACAAAACAAACAGACAGACAAACATAGGAGTAATCTCTTGCTCATACAGTAACAAGTTGAGATAGTCACGCATTTCCCCATTCATGGTTTCCAGAAATGACAGCAGGTGAAAAATATCATACAACTCGTGCTAGATGGACATATGTTTGCACTTATAAACCTATTTGTTTTTGTCCTGGAGTCCAACACCAATAGAGCAAATGTGTCTGGCTGCAGTCTAGGATAAGGAATAATATAAAAGCTGAATGGAAATTTCAAGCGGTAATGCGGTATAAGGAGAAGCAGCATCTCACCTCAAAAAGAAGAACACCCAGAGAGTATATATTTGAAGAAGTAGTGCAGTCATCCTCAACAAGCTCCTCGGGACTTCTATACCACTTCTCTTCCAACTGGTCACTTAAAGACGTCAAGTGCTGTTGAGCTATAGTAGGCTTACAATGACTGCTGAACTTGCTCTGAGTCTCACATTCTCTACCTGGGTTATCTTCATTATACTCATTACAAGAATCCTGTGGGCAAGTGATTCTAATGCTGCTGTCATGTGCAGTTTCAAATTTGTAACCTTGTCTAGAAGGGAAATGGTTCCACCGCCTAGTGAAGTTCACATTCTCCTTGAGCTTTTGCTTCTTTGCATGTAAAGCAGCAGAGGGAAACATTACCTGCTCTAGGGGCCTTTTTCTCATAAGACCATTATTCGAGTGCAAAGTATTAGGATCCACATCATTATCTAACATTTCTCTGAGAACAGGAGACCCAATGTACTTAACCTGATTTGATGGCAACAACCTGAAAGAAGAGGCTCGTAAGTCCTTCAAGGCGACTCCTTGAGAGTGAGAATGGCTGACCCCATCCACAATCTGTCTAAATATATTCAAACACTTAATTTTACTTGCTTTATGCCGTCCAACTTTTAGCCATTGTCTCAAACTGACTCCATCATGATCAGAACCACCAGGCCCAAACCTAGCAACACCTTCAGGAGAAGGCATTTCAGTTTTCAAAGCCAAAGACTGTGATACATCAGAAGCCACCATAGTACTACCTGCTATCTTCAAATTATTCTGATCCCTTGGCTCAAAATGAAAGCCATGACGAGGAGGACCTTTATGGATGATCCCTTTTCCCTTCAATGTCTGTTTAACAAAAAACTCAGAAAACCCTGATTTAGATAAAATCTTTGTTCGTATACCTCCATGATTGTTGCCCCATGCCCTTTCATTTTCAGCATTTGGAAACTGTTCCAATTTATCATTTCGATCATCACCAGATGCTTTTTGAGCCAATAATTCTGGAAAAGATGCACATTCCATATCCTCCCAGAAACTTGGCATCAACGGACTGTCCCTGTGTATAGTAGCAGCATGTGAATTCCCACCTACTGATCCACCTGCAAGCTGATAAAGATGCTGCCATTGATTTTGCCTAGCCTGCATTCTTTCTCGATTGTTTGACGTACCAACGATTGCCAAGTTCGAGCCCTTGTAATTAGTCACTCTCAACTCTTCAACCATGACACCAGTGTCATCAATAGAGCAAGGAGTAGCATGGGGATGTTCCAATCCATTCCCATCGTTGATACTCCTATTCACATTCTTACCCTCTTGGACTGCAAATTCTGGGGGTGGAATTTGGGAATAGTCTCCCTCTCCAGGTATAAACATTTCCCCAGATTCCAAAATGTTGTACCTTTCAGATTTCAGAGAATACTCAGTCTCTTTGCTTTGGAGGTGTGCACCCTCTACAGCACCTAACTGGGTCGCCCCGCCCACTACTTCGTCCATGCTAAGCACACTGACCTCATTCATTCACAGGCTTGCCACTGTAAATGGGACTTCAGCCCAAACCAGAGATACTACAAATTAAATATAGCCTTTCGTTCCGATTCCTTCTGACAGCAACTGCTAGTATCATCAGGTTAGGAAAGTTAAGCAATGAAGGCAATGCCATAGCAAGGAAAATTACGAGATAAAACGCTGCCATATTTTGACACCACCCTTTAAGAACAATTTGAAGATGGCAGGCAGTACTATGGTGCATGTAATTAAAATGTAATATATAGTACAATGGAACCTTCAGGATGAAAGTCCCAAATCAATTAGCTCATCAGTCTCCAAATATCCCAAGTACATGATATACAGTATAACCCATAAAAATACACACGTTTAGGAAATAGAATATAGCAATCAAAATTTAAATAATTCTCTATAACAGAAAGAGATAAACAACCGAAAAATTACGCGTTGAAATTGGATGCAAACAAACTGTATGAAAATAAGGCAAATGAGTATTCCAAGTTTCATAATCAACCTCGTTCAAGACCTCAAATACAATTACCATACCAATTTAGCTCCATTTAGTTTCCTTCATTCTTTTTCCTCAGCAGCCAAAAGAGAGACGAAGCAAAAATCAGTAAAAAAAGAAAGGAAGGGTTCCATTAACGCAGTGCTCACCGAATTCCTGAAGGGAAAGGAAGGGCTCCACCGCGACAGGCCGAGGCCGAGAGTTGTTCCAAGTCCTTCCAAGTAGGGGAGTAAAAGTGGAAAATTCGACAGAACAAGAGCCCTAAATGATCCTGGAGAAGAAACTAGCAGATAAATATCTCACTTCAAAATTAGGAATAATTTTCCTCTGTTTGTGTAAATTTTTTTTTCGATCGTATAAGTCTGTTAATTTCTTAGGCAGATTTTTTTTTTTTTTTTTTTTTTTTTTGGGGGGGTGGTTTTGGTTTTGTATGGGGGACACAAATTACTAAAATACCTTTTTCTGGGGTTTTGGCGTGATGAAGTGAGCTGCACCAGATCTACCCGTTATTGTCTAATCTCTCATCTATTTATTAAATAAAACTATAATGTTTAGCTATGGTTATAGGACGAATAAGTCTCAAGTAATTTTTAATTTTTTTTAGAAAATAAAGTAATTTAATATTAAAAAAATAATTTTTACACATAAATCTCGAAATTAATAATTTTTTAAAAAAAATTAAGCAAAACTTGTACACTAAAATTGTAAATATTATTTCTCAATCAATTATTCAACAACGCCAGTCCAAGACCGGAACACGAAGTTTTTTATAAATGGAAATACCATTACAGCCCTTTATTACATGCATTTTGTGTAAAACTAATACATACATACATACATATATATATATATGAATATAAATTATACAATAATTATATAATATCTTCCTTACCTAACTCAGATTGATTTATTTATGCAGTATATTCACAGCTGTAATAATTATAAGTGGATGAGAAAAATAATTATAAATTATACAATTTTATAAATTATTTTTCAAAATAAATTGCACATTTTGCTGTAAAAAAAATTAAAAAATGTGACCAAAGTTTCACCTTTCATTCGAATGCGAGCATTAATAGATAACAAGAAGGAAAAAAATGGTGATGAACGGTCCACGTAGACGGAACGTAAAGTGAGACGCATGCAAAATGGCAGGAGACGAAGCTGAGATAATGTGGCCCTCCAAGGAGCGAGAGATTTATGAGACCCAGCCATTGGTTTTCCTCGCCCCACGTCCGGACGCAGATTTAGGTCCACAAAACAGCTTATCTTGGAGAAGAGTCGGAGACCGTCCCGCAGCTAAAATATGTAGAATAGAATATATAGGTACAACGCATGCATGACACGTGTTCGGCATCCTGCCGCTGGCAAAAGAATTCAGCACTTGCCCCAACAACAAATATCCTCAAAACAAATTGGGACTTGTAACCTTATCTCAAAACTATATTTTTAAAAAAATGTACAATTATGCAATTCACCGAGATTGAGTTGGCGAGTACAAAGAACACAAAAACTAGCACAAATATTTCATATATATATATATAATATTTATATATATGTATGTATGTATGTATGTGTATGGTTGAAAAATATTAAATTTTGCTGGTATCCTATGTATGTACATAAATTATGCATCACGAAACAAGAAGGGGCTCCGTGTCTTCTGTACTCGCTGAATCTGCTGTTATCAGGATATGTTGCAAATGTCTTAAATTTGATAATCCAGCAACAAAAGGATTCAGAACCACAAGATACAAAATATGATCACCATCTCGTATCAGCTCCTTCTGCACATTCAAATGATGATAGGAAGAAATGTTCCTCTTCTGGTAAGTCTCAAATAATTGCTTATAGAGTGATCAATAGCTAGTCCTTTACAGTCAGAAAGACTTTTCTGGTCCTGTTCTCCAACTCCAACCGTTTTCTTTGGGTTCCCTTTAGGATCGCCATCTACAAAAAACTCCACAAAAGTAGTTCCCCTGCAGCCAAATGCATGGCAGACTTCATCATAAACTAAATTACACCAGTAGATTGCTCAACTTAATGTTGAAAAAGCTTCTTTTCTCTTGAATGCTAGAAATAGAGACTTGAAAATAGTTTATTTTATTATTATTATCATGCTCAAAATATGTTCAAAAGTTATAAGAATAGGAAAATCATGCTCGAGTCCCCTTTGATAAGTTCCTGGGAATCCATCAATGATTTTAATTTTTGACTGAATCAAATCTTTTTAATCTAGTCTTGTTCAAAGATGCATCTTGCAAAAGCTGTTTAAAACCGTATAATCCACCGAAAAAAAAAAACATGTAATCCCAACAGCAAAATTACTAGACTCAAACAGGCAGAAGTATGACAGTAGAAGTCGACAAAATATTCATGGCACTTAAATATTCCATTTCCTTGTTTGGTTTCTCATCCACCACCAATGGCAAATCAAATCACTTCCTACAGAGATAACTTTTGTGATAAAACCAGTACAGATCAGATATTATAGATAACCATATCAAACATTAGATGAGTAAGGAATTCTCACTCGGCATATAACTGAAAAGAAGAGGTAAAGAAATATATAACGAGTACAGTTAGATATTATGATTAATGGCATTATAGAGAGAGGAATATATCGCAGTGCATCACAAATGACAGGACCTGAAGTTAGTTCATCAACTTCATCTAAAATGTGGATACACACCCATCTCCTGACTAATGTTTAGCGATAATATTGTAGTAGAATGCTAACTTAGTCATACCTGAGTGCATCAAACTTGTTAAACCCTCAATTTTCTTTGTAATTTTGTAATTCTCGAACTAATAAACTCATCGTCACTATCAGATGAACTGAAACTGCTGTCACTATCCCCCGCCAAAACAAGTTCATGCATAAGATTTCTTGAAGCGTGTACAGTCTTCATTTTCTCCTCGCATTGTCTTGATGAACTAGTAAGTTCATCAACATTTTTACAACCAGAAGAAAGTGCGGTAGCTGAGCAACAATTCACAGGATAATCACATCAGTATCACAAATTGATTCTTCTTCCTTCATATCTCGTGTACAGGTTGGAAATTTTTTTTTTTTTTTTTTTTATAAGTAACTGGTTGGAAATATATTACCTTCAACTTCATGAATACCAACATTCATGTTCTCAATTTCATTCTACCTTGATGAGCTAACAAGTTTATTAACATTTTGACTACCAGAAAAAGCTGTTGAACCTGAGCAATGATCGGCACGAGAACCATCAGTATCACGAATCAATTCTTCTTGCCGCTTCCGTTTTCGTTTACTAGTTGGACATATATCATCATCTCCTTTATGATCACCACCATTTGGGTTCTCACTTACATTTATGCTTGTAGTTTGCTTTCTTTTAAGCATTCCGGAGCTCACCTTGTCTATGAGGTCTTTGTTTCCTTCTCTGCACAAAATTCCTCCTGGAGCATGATCATCATCGCTATCAATGATGTCAACAATGGCTCCTGATGCAGATGTAGGACAAGCTGTCATGTGAGAAATAAGTACAGTATTACTGAGATATGAGTCAATTTCAATTAAATTTTACAGCCCAAGTTTGGAAGCTAACAATTTTCTTAAATCTAGGTTTTTAAAATACATGAGAACAGTTCATGCATCAGGAAAACCTAATTCAATACTCACAAGCTATGGCTTAAAATTAAAACAAAAAAAAAATTACAAATCAATGCTTTATGTAGTCGTATTTAGGTGTATAATAAAACCATGGATCTTTTTTTTAATCGGGTGTTGAGAAAAAAGTTTTAATTAATCCTGGGGGTGAACAGGCTCTCAACAAGGAAGTTTTTGCAAATGCCGGGTAATTCAAGGAGAAATTCCCCCAGTCTAGTTACCCCAAGAGTGTGAATGTGGAGTTCCAAACTAGAACCTCCGCTTTATATGGCTCGCCCCAGGACCATTACACCACCCCTTGGGGTTAATTGATTTTAGAGAAAAATAAAACTACTCAATCTCATGAATTTTGTTAAAACAAAATGGAAATGACACAGACGCTACATCTCTGACTTGTGGAAATATTAAAGATTAGGAAACTTATTAGATAAGTTTATTTGTCCATTAACTTGATATACCTAGAAATTCTGGTTGGCAAGCACCAGAACAACTTCTACATGGACGACAAACACATGCCATAGATTTATTAATTTTAGGTTCTGTTAGCATTCTAACGCACAACCTAAAGCTAGAAAATCTTAGGGCTGGTTTGGATGTTAAAATGAGATGAGAAATCTCATCTCATCTCAAAGTCCAAACACCACTCAAATACAAATACTTTTCAATTTTAAATCTTCAACTTTTTCATATAATTATTACCTAATTATTACAACTTTCCAAAACTTCCAAACAAAACACAAAAAATAATTCAACTTTTTCAAATCCCAAAATAAAAATTATATCAAAAAATTATATTCTAACAATATTTTAACTTTATAATATTTTTCTTCAATTTTTTCTCTCTCCTTTCCCATAACCCCATAAAGCATCTTAACTCAAATCATTTCACTACTAATTCACAAACCATTTCACTACTATTCACAAAATTTCATCTTATATCAACATCCAAACAAGGCCTTAATTTAGGGCAATCATGGTAACTGGTGAGACATGCTATGGCACAGAAAATACAAGGTTAAACAATAGTGAATGTAACAACTAAGGTCAATTGTGGATGGGAAACAATTTGATAAGCTTGAAAACTACAACAATCGAATTATCACAATTTAGATCTCGATGAACCATTTTGAAAAAAAGTACTCTGCCCTTTACAAATTGATAACTCCACTGATTTTTTTGTAAAAGTAATTGATAACTCCACTTTCTAGGAAAAACAAAGAAAAAGGAAAAAAAATAATAACTCCATCACAGCAACACCCATCCTTACTCAGGTAGAGAACCCTCATAATGAACAGGACATTTTTTACACCATCAGACCATATGGACAATGCTAGGGGAGCAACTGGAAAAGGGAAGCAAACCAATTGACATCAATGACTTTTTTTTTTTTATTGGTAAACAAGTGTTTTGCCTCGTTTGTTTCCGCATATGAGATAAGATGAGATTAGTTGAGATAAAAGTTGAAAGTTGAATAAAATATTATTAGAATATATTTTTTAATATTATTTTTATTTTAGAATTTGAAAAGGTTGAATTGTTTGTTTTATTCTGTATGGAAATTTTGAAAAGCTATAATGATGAGATGAGATAAGATGAAAAGTTTTGTAAAAGTGAACAAGGATTGATGATGGTGTATACATAGCCCAAGTACATGGGACATATACAAGAGTGACACCTAAGTATGGGTGTCCAATGATGCACAAAAAATCATGGATGTTCAATCCATTAAAATCAATTACAAAAGACCAATGGAGAAAGGTATTAAAATCTATCACAAATTGACGACCCATTACCTACTAACAATGCCAGCCAATGACAACTGAAATCATCTATAGTGCTTCTGCACATGAAAACAAACGTGAGATGGAGCTAGAGATCCCACATCACCCTAATTCATACTTCCATAAAGTCCTACATCAATTTACCAAAAACCTTCACCCACTGAAAAGCTAATTTCTACTAATTTGGCTCAGTTAATGGCTATAATTCCCACGGCTCATTTCTATTAACCAGCTTTCTAAATCCCATTGCTACTCTTTTCCTCACTAAGCTGCAAAAAGCATAGCTTCAAAGTAAATCTTACCACATTATCCATGTATTGTCCTTTTTCTGGGGAACATTCCAATTATCAATCTATAATACAAGGCATTTCGGGAATTCTGAATATGATGCTAATCATATGGTCATTCTTTTCGTTACTACATTTGTTTAGGCTAAAAGGGTAGGACCAATACTTGTACAGGTAGAGGTGTAAACAGCCATCAAGAGATTCTCAACCAAGAAAATTCACTGTATGATGATAATTAGAAATTATTTAACACGACTGTTTTACATTTTTTTTTTTTCTTTTTATATCCACGGGTGTCCAGGTTAGCTTGCGCACACCTTAACTAATCCCACGGGACCTAAAGTTAACGCCAAGCAAACCTTTAGTGGCTCTGAAGGGATTCAAATTTCAAACCGGTGATCATTGAGGAGCAAACCCAAGGCCTGACCATCTGAGCTACCCTCATGGTTACTGTTTACATTTATAAATATATTTTTTCATGTATGATTTCTCACGGAATATATGCCATGTTATAAGCACGTCAGAAACTGCCTTATCTCCGTGTTGGTACAGTCTATGAAACATTTGAGCATAGCATCAATTTTTTTCCTCAATTATAAGTTTAATCCCAAACAAAAAAGCAAAACATGAAAATTCGGAGAGGAGAGGATCCCTAGCAAGGGATATGTGCACCTGTGAAGATCCATTAACTCTCTAATACGGTAATACCTGCACTCTGCAAATCCATCAGCATTGCGGTATCTTCCTCCAATTTAGACACTCTAATCCCTAACTCTTTAAACCTCCTCTTCCAAAGCTCAACCTCGCTTTCAGCCTTCATTTTGGCACACTCCAGCACACAACACTTCTTCTTAAGCTCCAAAATTACCCTCTTATCGTCATCTCGTCCTCCCCCCCTCTTCACCTCCTCCAACAGTTTCTCATACCTCTCCACAGCCTTCCTCTCCCCTACTTGCGCCGCATCCTGAGCCGCCTTTTCGAGGACTACGAGCCTCTTCAACTCCTCGCCTTGTTCGTACAAAAATCCATTTTCTTTCTTCATATCCTGCATCTCCCTCTTCAATTTTGCTTCTCTGGATACCAGAATCTCTTCTACTCGGTCGAAATCCTTCGTCCGGTAAGCGGTTCTCAGCGTAGAAATCAATTCTGAGATGTTGCGATTCTTAGCGCCATCTCCGTCGTCGCTGTCAAAAACACACACAGCTGCAGACCCCGAACTCATTTCTTTCACCCAGAAACGTGAACCACACAGAAACAATCCAGAGATTTTCAACTTATCTTGTTTCTGAAGAGTCTCAGAAAAATGCGGCCTTTTGGTTTCCCTGGGTTAGCCTCTTTCTGAAGAACATCAGCCTCGAAGAACTCAAAAAGAGGCTGATGGAAGCTGAAACGTTGAGTCAGAAATGCTTTGAACCCGAATGACTTTTTTTTTTTTTTTTAAATAAATATTTTTTAAAATGTTATAAATTTTTTTACTTTAAAAATAAAATTTTAAAAATAAAAATAAAAAATAAATTTTTTTTCACCTTATTCGGCAGGTTCTCGGACTCACTCGGAGAAGTAGCACTATTCTTATGGAGTTGGGGTCTATGACTCTATGGAGTTGATGCTTGATGGGACGCCACCATCGATTCATATACTAGAACGGCGACGTATTCAGCAGTCAGTTTTACAAAAGCGGTATCGTAATTGATTAAGAAAGTGTATGAAATTAAATCATTTCCATAGGAGCTTTTGTATGTAAGATAAGATTTCGTTGAAGATTTATGAGATTTATGTCTCACTTGGATATTAATTGAAATGAAATCAAGATAAAAGTTAATTTGATAAAATATTATTAGAATATTATTTTTTTTAATATTATTATTTTGAGATTTAAAAATTTTAAATTATTTATTATATTTTATGTAAAACTTTCAAAAATTATAATAATAATATGAGATGAAATGAAACATTTTTACTATCCAAATAGAATTTTAAAAAAATTTAAAAAGGATTATAGAGATTTTAAAATTTAAAAGAAATAAAAATTTGTTGAATTTTGAATTAAGTTTCCAACTTCACCTTGTCTCTATCCAATTTATATATAAAAAAATATTATCATTTTAATTAAAAAGGGTAGTTCTTAAACTTCGTTCATAATTTTTATCTTTTCTTGTTTTGTTATGGGAGAAATTTTATAAGAAAGTTTTACACTACACATATCCACTTAACTAATATATGATTTGTGATTTTTATTTTATTTTATTTAAATACACACATATTTAAAGATTAAGATAGAATGACAAATCACATATTGATTAAGTGAAAATGTACAGCGCAAGGCTTACACGTAGAACTTGTCTTTGTGCTAACTTCATCACAAACTTAAAAGTTAAAACACTTAACTCGGCACTGATTTTAACAATTTGAAAACAAGCTTCAAGCCTTCAACACCAAAATTTCCATACACAATATAAAAATTAAGAAAAATTCTACTCAATAGTACTACATCTCATACCTACTTCTTCTTTTTTTTCTTGAACGAGTGTATAATGTAAAATTGCTGAGTAGAAAACTTAAAAATTAATAATCTTCCAACACTCAAATTTAAGCTAATATTTTTGCTTAGACGTACGATAAAAGGTATGGAATGATAATTATATACTACTTTACGATAATAAAATTTAGAAAATGATAAAATAACTACCCATTTACAATTTCTCTACAATCTTTTAAAAAAATAATTTTTTAATTATTTATTTTAATTTTGATTTTGATTTGATGTGTTTGAAATTTTAAAAAAATATATTATTTTATTAATAAGTTGTAGATAAATTGTAAGGCTATCATCTCTCATAAAATTTAAGAGAGAAAAAAAAAAACAAAAAACAAAAAAAGTCTATTGGGGAAAATGATAGAAAGAGGTAGTATGGGATTTTTCACAAAATATAAAAGGTATTATAGTAATTTGGTCAATCTACTTTCATCTCTACTAATTTCTTCTAGTTGTAGACAGAATACAGATTTGAAATCTTGAGGAAAATTTCTTCTATCCTAATGCGTGGCAAACTTTGAGTATCGACTGGGCAACAGTACTAAAAAATGAAAAAAACTACTCAATCTCTTATTATTCATATAATCTCTACACATTATATTTTTTTAATTTTTTTTATTTAATATTTAATATATAGATAATAAATAGAAAAATTCAGTTAATTTTAGAAGTAAGTGGAAATTGAAGAGGTTGAGGAGGATTACTCCTAAACAATTGAACGAAACGTCGAAGCGGGTTTATTCTGTTGAATAATGATAGGCCACTGCTCCCAACAACCGCTGGCATTTTTTTTAATTATTTTTTCCTATTTGAGTGAAATAATAAATAAATAAATAAATTCGTCGGCTTAGCTCCACATCCCATTTTTCCCGTTCAACCCTTTCGCCAATCCAAGTCTTGGCTACCTAATGCAGAAGGATATGGAGGTGATCAAGCTTTTGTGGCCGACTAGGATCAAGAACAAAACACCTGCTTCCATCCAAATCAACACTGAACATATCTTCAAGGAGGCTTGGGAGCACTAAGAAGTCGACATCCAACCACCAAAGCAGAAAATCACTGATGCCATTGAGTTCACAGATTATCGCCTCCGGAAGTGCAAAGAGTTTTGAGGACCTTATACGTCGGGTCCGATGGAACAACAGCATAGACCAAGATGTGCAGTGGGAGACGTCTCAGAAGGACTTGAATCGCGCACGCTCCGTGTGGGAACGAGCTCTCGAGGTGGATTATCGGAACCATACGCTTTGGCTTAAATATGCAGAGGTGGAGATCGTGAAGAATAAGTTCATCAACCACGCCCGCAACATTTGGAACCTGGCGGTGGCACTGTTGTCGAGGGTAGATCTAGACCGGCTGTGTTACAAGAACATTCACATGAAGGAGATGTTCAGCAATGTCGCCAGTGTGAGCTGAGTCTTTGATAGCGAGAGGTGGATGAATTGGATTCCAGACCAGCGGGCTATATGGCTCTCGTACATCAAGTTCAAACTAAGCTACAACAAGGTCGAGCGTGCTAGGTAGATTTTCGAACGGTTTGTTCTATGTCACCCTAAGGTCAGCATGCCAAATTTGGAAGAGAGTGTACGTGGGAAATAAGGAAAGGATTTAGGGAGGTTTATGAAAGGGCCATTGCAAACTTGAGAAGCGTTACCGGCAACGGTACATTTATTTGTAGTAAGTTCTTTTTCATGGTTGAGAATTTGATTTTTGAAATTTAGCTTTATTTGTTTATCTGTTTCCTTTTGAGTTGCATATATATAAGGCTGATTGTTTGTTGAATGTGGTTTCTTAGGATTAATTACCCGTTATACGAAGAGCTTGATGCCGGAGACATGGAACGTACGAGAGAAGTGTATAGGTGAGTTTATATTGAAAATAGAAGAAACATTTTAACAAAAATGTTATGTTTGGACTTCAAAGCCTGGTACAAATAGTTCATATAGATTTGTTGTTCTAATTCGATTCTTTTTGCGTAGTCTTGTTGGTCCTTTCCTTCTATGTGGGACTGCGCATGACATCACGTAAACAATTTAAAGGGTGATAGTTTTGATTTGGCCTACAGGTAAGGTTTTGTTATCTTGATGCTGTTTTTATGTCGCTTTCTTTGTAAGCTCTCATGCTTCTCTTCACTTGTAATTACATATATATTAAAAATTGAGTTAGAACAGTTTCATGCGTGCTCTCCTATGAAATTCACGTTTCCTTTAGTATTGGGAAATATATCATCTTGAAGATCACATCCAAATGAACAACAGAGGGATACTGAAAAAAATAATGAGCCCCCATTTTCTCTCAATCAAACTAACCAGCAAATAATATTTTTTTGGCAAGTAACTGAAAATTCTACTAAAAATGCAGAAGGCATAGCCAACTGGCTAGCAAATAAATCTACTATATATATAGAATCTAACAGTTACTTCAAATCTTAAAAAAAAAAAAAAAAATAACAGTTACTTCAAATTTTTCTCAAATCTTATCATCCATACCAAAATTTATAGTTACTTTTTTGGTGTTGTAGAAATTAATGTCATTCTTGTGGAGTATCAATTCCATTCTAGGGAATTGTTATCATATACAATCATTTAGTTGTTAATGATTACGAGAAATTAAATTTTCATGTTCTTGTTGTAAACTTTGTCTGAGCACTTTTTTTGCAACTTAAGTGGCACACATGTGTACACATTCACAAGCACACAGCTTGTATCTTCGTTTTCCGATTTATGATTCACATGATTGGATAAATCAGACTGACTTTGAAGAGATTGTTCTTTCACTATTAATTCTTCCAGGGAATGTCTTAAGCTTATTCCTCTAGATAAATTCCCTTCCGCAAAAATATGGCTTCTAGTCGCCCAGTTTGAGATCCGCCAACTGAATCTAAAGGGTGCCCGACAAGTCCTAGAAAATGCAATTAGGAAAGCTCCTACAGCTAAGGTAATTCTCAAGTTGATACTGTGTTTTTGTTATCCTATATCTTTAATTCACCATACTCTCACAATTGTAACTGTGTTTTCTTTTTTTTTAAATACATATATATATATACTCAAGAAGTATATTGAGATAGACCAGCTATGCAAAATTTGAGGCATGATCCGCTGTGGGGGATGGTGGGGTTCAGATTTGGCAAAACATAGTAGCCAAGAAAATCTCCAGGAACTGAAGCAGCAATGCATTCGGCATGCTAGAAGCAAGTGATTCCTCGAAAAGTCCCATGGGTTACTTTTCTTAATTATCATCTAAAAACCCGTCTCCAAATAAAACAGCATTACATTTTTATTTTCTTTCTCCATTTTTTTCCTGTGAATCAGGGGTTTTTGGGAAGGCTATCAACTACTTTAGAAACATCTACATCTGAACTGAAAGAAGAGAGAACGATGTTGTTGGAGGAGTTGCTTAAAACGGAGAGCAGTTTTGGCGAGCTGGGTGATGTTGGTTTAGTCCAAGCTAAGCTGCCAGAGAAGCTCAAAAAGAGGAGGCCAATTGCAACTGAGGACGGTCATGCTGGGTATGCATAACTAATTTACCAGTCTTTCTTTCATTAGATTCTGATGTTATGGTGTCATATAATTGAATTGATTGGCACCGTGAAAACTAATAACTCTAAATCATATCATTTTTTCCTGCTTGGCAACATTTTAGGTCATGGTTTAATTACTAAATTTTGGACTCATGGGCTAAAGCGGAAGTGCAGAATCAGACTTTTTAGTAGGGTGTGACAAGCCCACAATTGTCCTGAATAGATATTTGAAGTTGAATAATATTATATACAATCACTTTTACATATTCTCTATTTATTTTATTGATGCGTATGATTATATCGAATTTTTTTAATACTCAACTAATCAGATTAATAAAATGTATAAAATAGTACACAAAAATATCTATACGTGAAACTTTTGTTCCAAAAATTATTTTTCACTTTATTCTCAGCAACTTGAAGCAGGGAAAACAATAGCCAATCTGGAAATGGTAGAAACTGGGAAGAATGGACGTGGCTATATATCATGGTAGCTAATTGTAATGGCTAATTCTGGTAGTGCCACCAGGCGAATATGGCCCTTCTTTTAAAAAAATAATAATAATTAATTTGAACCATGTTCTGCCACAAAAGGCTCGAGGCTATTAAAATTCTTTTTGACTTTAGGGAAAAAAACATTTTGTAAGGGAAATTTGGCACCGATAGGTGGTCCCGAGACATTATCTCGACACTATTTTTAAATTTTTTTATTCAATAATTAAGAAAATATTTTTAATAATATTTTAAAAATATATGAAAATGTGAAAATTACACTTGTAGAGCCACCCGTTTTGTAATAGACTGTCTACGGGCTTGTTTGGAAGATGGGATGATTTCATCTTATTCTATTTATTTTCTAAATATTATTCAAATATAAATATTTTTTAATTTTTAATTTTTAATTTTTTCATCTAATTATTACAACTTTCTCAAACTTTTAAATAAAATATAAAAAATAATTCAACCTTTTTAAATTTCAAAACAAAAATTATATTAAAAAATTATATTTTAATAATATTTAATTTTATAATATTTTTATTTTTTTCTCTCTTTTTTCAAAATTTCATAAAATATCGTAACTCAAATATTTCCACTAGTATTTATAAATCATTTCACTAATATTCACAAATTCTTTATTTCATCTTATTTTCCAAACATCTCCTTAGAGCATTGTTAATAGATTATGCATATGTAAAGGACATTTTTTATTAAGAGTTTTGCTACATACAAGCAAAGTCGCGTACTAATCTGCGTACCAATACTAATTCTTTCATACTTAAAATTTAAATTAGCACTTTTTTCAATAAAATCTATTTTTTGACCAATCACAATAAATTGATGCACATATTAGTGTACAAATATACTTGCAACTAGAATTTTCCTTTGATTAATGTAAGAAGAATTTAGATTTTGAATATTCCATTTATATTAGTCTCCACATTGAAATAGCTATTTTTTCGTCATATAACAATAAAATAATATTAGATAAATTTTGATTTTGACTATTTACGTCAAATCTTCACATTTGATTATCCATTTACTCATTATATAATAATGAGTAATTGTTAATTTCTTAATTTATTTTATTTTATTATATTTTACTATTCTACCTATTTATATGTTAATTATTAATCATATTCTAATTAAATTATGAGTAAAAAAATTATATTTTTTTCAATTGTCATTTAATGCTAATAAGCACAAATGTTTAATTAAACTCATCTATTTTATATAAATGTCTTAATTACAAATCAAATTTCTATATTTCTCATCCAATTATATTTAGCATGATCTGGAGACAGAAATGAGTTAGAAAAAACTAATAAAATAAAAATTTACTCTTTATATAGTAAATATCAAATTTGATATTCTCTTTATAAATATTGTAGCTAAAAGCTACAAAATTTAGTATTGGCTAATTCGTTGCAAGTGAATTTTCTGTATAATAGTTAAAAAGTAAACTTTATTTTAGATATAAATAATCCATCAACAATACTTTAAATCTTCTATTTTCAATATTATTATGAAGTCACCCTAAACTACCATAGCAAGAAGGACAATAGCAATTTTTTTTTTAAAGGAGACAATGGTAATTTAAACATTGAAAAATATTCTTTTCCCTCGTATTTTCAGTTAAGAGTTGTCAAATTTTCATATGTGGACCACAGGGTCATTGAAGAGCTAGATGCGTAGATTACTTCTAAATCGTATATCCTTTTGGTCAGAAAGTGACTTTAATTGTAGTGGCCGCTAAAAATAAGTGGGGGCTTGGCCTCTTTTGCTCGATGTCTTGTTTCAATGACATTTGCAAGAAAGTGAAATCTGCAAAAAGAAAAGAGTGATGCTTAGATGGTCCTTAGGAGGACAAAAATCATTTTAATTCATCTCATTATACGACTCGACGCGTTGCATGAACTATCAATTCAAATTGCAAGACTTTAAAAATAAAATTTTTAATTTTTTTTTTAATAATTTCCAATTGTAATTATGAACTATGCCTATTTTAAAAGAGTTATACCATATATCATAGTTATAGTTGTACATCATATTAATTGGTTTGACGTAGCAATATTGTTCTTGTTAGGTGATCATTAGATTAATTTTTTTAAATAATAAATTAAAGATCATATTAATGAAGTAGAATGATAAAAATAAAAATATATAATATATAGCATTTTATGTTAATGTAATTAATTTTCAGACTTATGTTATGGGAGGATTGTATTGCATTGCTTTATATCTTTAAAAAATTGAACAGTGAAAGACTTGTTGTCACGGTCTCTTTATAAAAAAATTAGACACTATAGCAAAAATGTAAAAAAATAAAATTAAAAAAAAATCTTTATTAATAGGATTCACTTTTTTTATAAGAGAAATACTCTAACAATAAAAGGATTACACAAAAATAATTTTACAAACTGACGTGGTTTATTGTAGTTCGTCAGATTGTAAAATTACTTTTATTATAAAGTAGACCTAAAGAATTAGATGAAACCACATCAATTTGTGAGATTATTTTTATATAATTTCTTTGTAGATATTGGAGTATTCTTTTTATAAAAAGACCTATATAAAATTTTTCTATTTAAAACTTATTACTAGCATTACTAATATACCCTCCACACTTACTACGTGATCTAATTTTCCAACCAATCAAGACAAAAGATCGGACAAGCGCGGGAGGTGCCTCATGTGTCTTCACACTGACATATTCTATATATATATATATGGAAAATTTTATGTGCAGTCATTTTTGCGGACTCCTTTGTGCACTCCAGTGATATGATTGGTTGTATATTAAAAAAAAATTAATCCAACCAATCATATCAGTGGAGTGTGCAGGGAGTGTGCAAAAATGACTGTATATAGCATTACTCTATATATATATTGTTTTTGGAGATGAACATTTTCTATAAGTTTTACTCGCAAACATCTCAAGCTCTTTTGCCCCCCAACTCAACGAGAAATTGACATACTGATTTAATGGCTTTTGCGTAATAATCCTCAAGTCCAAGGGTACTTTTGTCTAATATGTTACTTTCCTCTTTTTATTCCCACGTTATGGATTGTATGTATACTGCATTTGGATTTTTTTCACTTTTTGTAGTGGCGTGGGTGTAGTTCCTCTTATCATACACCTTTCGGTGTATATCTCATATCTCAAATCTCATCCACATCTCACGTAAGATAAAGGAAATAATTAGATATATCGATGGACCCTTACATATATGTTGTGGTCCGTGCTATCAAAATCATATTATTTTATGCCAATACAATAAGTTTATGCAATGTTGTGTATAAATTTATAGCAAAAACTCTTACTAATAGACTGAAAAGAGTAATAAATGCTATCATTTCAAGAAGCCAGAGTGCATTCATTTCAGGGAGGCTAATATCAGATAATACTATAGCAGCTTATGAAGTACTTCATTCAATGCAAACAAGGCAGAGGAGTAAGGGGGGTAGTATGGCTCTAAAACTGGACATTTCTAAGGCTTATGACAGGGTAGAATGGTCCTATCTTGAGGCAGTCATGAAAAAGCTTGGTTTTGGTAGCAGGTGGATTGGTTTAATTATGCAGTGTATATCCTCAGTATCATATGCTGCATTAGTAAATGGAAAACCAGGTGAGACTATTCTGCCTACCAGAGGTTTAAGACAAGGAGACCCATTATCTCCTTATCTTTTTCTTTTGTGTTCAGAAGGTCTAAGTGCAATGTTAAATAAGGCAGAGAGGAGATCAGAATTAAGAGGTGTGGCTGTGGCACGAGGAGGAATAAGGGTCACTCACTTGCTTTTTGCCGATGATTGCATCATCTTTGGGAAGGCCAACTGGAAGGAATGGAAGAAGATAAGGAGCATTCTAGAGTTGTATGAAGAGGCCTCGGGGCAGAGTCTGAACAAGCACAAAACTACAATCTTCTTCAGTCAAAGAGCACAAGAAAATGTTAAGGAAGGAATTATGAGGGACATTGGAGCTAGGCAGCTGAATAGTTGTGAAAAATATTTAGGTTTGCCAATTATGGTTGGTAGATCTAAATACAACTCCTTTAGAGTGATAAAGGATAGAGTGTGGAAGAAGATCAGCAATTGGAAAAATCAGTTCTTATCACCTTCGGGTAAGGAGGTGTTATTGAAGGCTGTCATACAGGCTATACCAACCTACTACATGTCAGTTTTTAAGCTCCCAAAGAAGTTGTGTAAAGAGATTGCAGCTTAGATGGCAAAATTCTGGTGGGGTTTCAAAAATGAGGAGAATAAAATCCATTGGAAGAGTTGGGCAAATATGGGGATAGCAAAGATGGGTGGGGGATTGGGATTTAGAGAAATCGAAAGTTTTAATACTGCCTTACTAGCTAAGCAGTGTTGGAGAATCTTGACAAAACCTTAATCTATGGCTGCTATGGTTTTAAAAGATAAGTACTTCAGGCATTCAAAGCTAATGGACTCAATTTTGGGGAATAGACCTTCTGTCATGTGGAGGAGCATATGGGGATCTTTGGGACTATTAAGAGAAGGTTTGGTGTGGAGAGTTGGGAATGGAAGGCATATCAACATATGGGGGGATAAATGGTTACCAAAACTGTCCACTCTACAGGTACAATCACCTAGAACACTAACCGATGCAGATGCAAAGGTTGCAAATTTAATTGATGAGAGCACAAAGACATGGAAGGAAGAAGTGGTAAAAGGTATACTGAATGAAGAAGAGGCTGAATTAGTTTGCAGTTTACCCATAAGCACTTCGGGGCTACCAGATAAACAAATTTGGGCTTACACAAAGAATGGAAAATTCAATGTTAAAAGTGCATATCATCTTGAAGTCTGTAGAAAAAACAAGGAAAAAGGGGAGGTATGTAACAAAAATACAGAAATGTGGAAGTTATTGTGGAAGATGAATGTGCCTGGTGTAGTTAAAATGTTTATATGGAAAGCTTTAAACAACTGTTTGCCTACAAAGCTGAACCTGTTTTGCAGAAAGATAGTTAAAGACTATTACTGTCCAGTTTGTAAATTTCATAAGGAAACTATTTCACATGCTTTATGGAGCTGTGGTGGAGCTATGGATGTTTGGGCAGAAAATTCAAGTCCTGTACAGAAGTGGAGCTCAAATGAAAGGGAGATGCAAGAGCTATGGACAGACTGGTGTACAAAACTAAGTAGAGAGGATCTGGAGTTGATGGCAGTGGTTTTAAGAAGAGTTTGGTTAAGGCGAAACAGTTTTGTTTTTGAAAACAAATTTGAAAAGCCTAAGTTGATCTTCAAACAAGCTACAGAAAACCTGCTTCAGTTTCAACAAGCCCAACAGCAGGGAAGCAAGAGTAATGAAGTTAGTACAAGGAGGGGTTTGTGTAGATGGAAAGCTCCTATAGAAGATCAAGTTAAAGTGAACTAGGATGCTGCAGTTAAGCTAAAAGAGGGTAGGATGGGGATTGGTGTAGTAATGAGGGATGAGAAAGGGGATGTGCTGGTGTCACTATGCTCACAGAAGAGGCATGTGAGTGATCCTCTAGTGGCTGAGGTGCAGGCATTGTGGCGTGCTATGCAACTATGTGCAGAATTGAATATGACAAAGGTGATATTTAAAGGGGATGCTTTAAACGTAATAAGAGCAGTTAATGATCCTGATTCTAATTGGGAATGGCATGGTCAATTAGTTGAAGATATTAAAGGGGTGTTGAGAAATAGGGACAGTTGGAAGGTTATACATTCATATAGAGAAAGTAACTGTGTAGCACATTTTCTTGCAAAAATGTCTTTTACTGTAAATGAGGAAAGAATATGGATTGAAGAGGGTCCTGAAGGTATACAGTCTTATGTACTGAAGGACAAAAATGTAATTACTGATGATGAATGAATACAAGTTACTTGATGTTTGTTTTCAAAACAAAAAAAAAAAAATCATATTATTTATTTATTTATAAATTATAAATATCCAGCTACATGAACTTATATTTCATGACAATATATGATCACAAGCTGGGATCATTTTAAAAGCCAGACATATATTAATGCTCCTCCCTAAAACAAAACTTGTGATATTTTAGCTTCTGTAATTGCTATATATATATATATATATATATGTCCAATATTGGAGGTATGAAGGGTGCACGTTTTGGTTCCCATATCATATTCGTTTGAATGTTAGGAAGATGGAGTTCTTGTGGCTAGCTACCAGTACTAACCCTAATTATTCATCACATGTGCGACGTATTTATAGGGATCATCTTCATTATCATATGAATTACGAGAAATTATTCATTTTCTCCGAATTTGAATTTCTTTAGAAAGGAAGATGCGTCAATACGATTTACAGGATAATAAAAAATTTTATTAAAAATGATAAATATATAACATTTTAGTTCAAAGTAAATAAATTATATCACATTAATGTAATAGAATATTAAAAATATATGATAATATAATATAGAACTTTTTATTTTAAGATAATTATTTTTTAATTATATTATAAGTACTGCTATATTTATAAAAAAAAAAAAAAGTTATACGAAACAATCTTATAAATTAATGTAGTTTTATCTCGTTTATTAAATTTATTTTATAATAAAAATATTATTTTTATTTAATTTTTTTAATTATTGGATATATCCTATGGTACGACAATTGTAACAGTGAAAAACTAGTACGACAAAAGCGGATATACCCTCGAGACAAGAGATCTGACAAATGCGTTGCCTCACGTGCCTTCATCCGGACATTCTAATTGTTACTTACACACATCTCACGCTCTTTTGCTCCCCCAACTCGACGAAAAATTGACACGCTGGTTCGGACGTTGGTATAAACGCGACATGGCAAATTTTTAAAATTTCTTATAGTTTTATTTTTAAATATAAATAAATTTTTAATTTTTAATTTTTTTTTATCATATTTCATGATTATCTAAACAAAAAAATATATATAATTTTTATAAATTTTTAATAATTCTACGTACAACTTTTCAAGTGTATAATAGTTTTAAAAAATAGTAAGGTTTATTATTTAAAAAATTAATTTTTTCATGTAAATTTTATTTTTTATTTATTTTTTAAAGTGATTATGCGACGATTACATAATTTACAATTATAAATATCTTTTCTCTTATTACAATATTATTATCTTAATTAGAACTCTCAAACTCTGTAAACTTTCATTATGCTTTTAAAATAATTCCTAACTTGCTAAAAAAATATAAAAAATTAAAGTACATGAAAAAATAAAGTTGGGCAACAAAACTAATGATTTAGGAAAATATTCTAACTACAAATATATTATATAAAAATAATTTTATAAACTGACATGACCTGATATAATTCATCAGATTATAAAGTTACTTTTATTATAAAGTAAATATAATACATCATATAAAATCATGTCAATTATATAATTATTTTTGTGTAATACCTTTATGCATGGATGTAGTAGTACTCATGTGGAAAAAAATCAGTAAATTAGTTCACAAAATCATCAAAATGACTGAAAAACCAAAGACAAATTAATATTCCAACATAAAGCAGCAAAGCTTAAATATTGCAACACTAATGAAACAATGGGTAATAGTGGGCTAATAAACTCTCTTTTTTCTGTAGATAATATTCTTAAGTCTATTAATTACATCATATTTTATCATTTATTAATCTTATATCTAAGAAAAATAAAATAAATATTGTAAATAACACGAATCTGGCATCTCAAACCTCGTGTACGTCTCACATAAGACAAAGGAAATAATTAAATACATTGATGGACCCTTATATTTCGATCTTGGTCCCTGATGTCAAAATCAAATTATTTATCTATTTATTTATAAATTATAAAGGAAAAATATAATTACAAATATAATTGTACACTAATCTGTGCATTAATATGATGTGATTAATTAAAAAGTAAATTTTATTAAAAACAGTGTTAATTTAAATTTTAAATATGAATAAATTAGTGTTGGTATACAGATTAGTGCACGACTGTGCTTGTATGTAGCAAAACTCAATTATAAATATCCAGCTAAACGAATGAACTTCTATTTCGTGACATTAAATATCAGATGCTTAGATCATTTTGAAAGCAAGACATATATGCTTTTTTCCTAAAACAAACTTGTGATATTTTTAGCTTCTGTAATTGAATGTCGAATTAAGTCCAATATCGGAGCTAGGGAGGGTGCATGTTTTGGTCCCCATATCGTATAGAAAACGATTAGGCATCAATCGGGAGAGAGTGATTAGGAAAATCCTAAGTGGGTCATGTCCATCCTGATTCCTGAAAAACCAACCAGAAGTGAATGTGGGTCATGACCTCCATCTCTTCTCCATGTACTTGAACCACCTTTCATTTCCTATCACAAATTATAAAAAAGTGAAGTTATAAATGAGCACAAAGATTGCATCCATGTTAATGCTAGCGTGCGTCAATTGTAGTGAAACATCATGAATTCGGAATAATGATTTACCAACTTCAATATGACTTTGTCATTCAATTCACTTTCAAATTGATGGTTATAAAAAAGTTTATAAAAAAGTGAAAAAGAAATATTGAAAGACTATAAAAGAAAGATATAGGAAATATTTTCACAATATATATATATATATTTGATTTTTATAAAACTTTTTGGAATCACAAAAAGTGGTATTTTTTTTTTTTTTTGGAAAAAAATAACTTCCTCAAAAATTTGACATGAGATGAATAGTAGTAAAATTTTTTAGTTAAAATGAAATAAGATAGTTTGTAAAATAATGTGTATTTAAATAATAAGATGAGATGAGATAATTTTTATTTTTAAAATTTGATAAATGAGTGGATTTTATTAATAATTAAAACTTATTTTATAAATATATTAATAGAAAGTAATATTTATTATTAACTAAAAATTTTATAAACAAAACGTCCGAATATAGTGTACTGTGCATTGAAAAGTAATAATTATTTATTATTAAAAAATCTATAAACAAAGACCCTACACTAGAAGACAAAAACAAAGACGAGACAAAATGGAAAGGAAAAATAAAAATTACTATTGTTGGAAACGTAGAGATGAGATGAAAACCATTTAGGCCGTTTTAGACAACGGGATCAAATAAACCGTTCAGCCCCCATCTAAACCGGGCTTTAGTGAAGAGAACTGTTATATATATAAAAATAAATTTATAAATTAATAAGGTGTCATGAGATTTATTAAATATATTTTATAATAAAAATAATTTTATAATTTGACATATTACATCAAGTTAAATTAATTTATAAGTTTACTTTTATATAATTTTTTTATGTCTAAAATATTTTTTTTAGCAAAATTTCAAAAAAAAATTTTATTTCACTTAATTTTGAGGGAAAAAAAACACGAGTTTCTTAATAAATTTTATGGGTAATTTAAAAAAAAAAAATTGGAGGTGAGCATTTTAAGGGTTTTTTTTTTCACTTAATTTTGAGGGAAAAAAAAAACACGAGTTTCTTTATAAATTTTATGGGTAATTTAAAAAAAAAAAAATTGCAGGTGAGCATTTTAAGGGTTTTTTTTTTGGGGGGGGGGGGGGGGGAGATAATTCTAATATATTTTTGGGCTAGAAGTGTCGTGTTAACAAAGGAGGTGTGTATTTAGAATTTTGGGGACGGAGGCCATGGACGAAGAAGTAGAGGAAGTTTCCAAAACTTTTGGGGGGCGGCCACCGTCCATGGCCTCCGTGTTTGGGGTAACATTTTCCCCAACAAAGCAAGTGAATTGGTCCAATATCATTTAGTCATCAAATTAATTAATAAAATGGTACAACCAACTTCTCCTTTTTTATTTACGTTGACCTTTTTGAGATTTACTTTTTTGACTATGAGAGAATTTAGAGCATTCTCGTTAGAATATCTAAACATCAAAAATTATCTTCAAATAGCTAATAAGATATAAAAAAATCATCACATTAGATTAGTAAAATCCTAACTATAGTAGCTTTTTTAGCTACAATAAATCCAAATTTAAAACTAAATTTGATAAGTATTGTTCATACATCAAATATTTATTTTATTATTTTTTTTTATAACTCTCTCTCTTCTCTCTATCTACTTCCACAATATTCACATGAGTTTCTTTAAATTAAATAGTAAAATATGATAAAATAAAATAAATTAATAATTAAAAATTTTAATATTTTTTAAATCATTAATTACTCATTACTATATAATAAATAAATAGATAATTCAATGTGGTCCATGTAGAGATTTAATGTGAATAACCAAAGTTAAATTTATTTTATATTATTTTATTGTTATATAATGTAAAAATAATTATTTCAATGTAAAGACTTAAATAAATGGAATAGTCAAGATCCAAATTCATCTTACATTCATCAAATAACAATTTTATATATGTATAATCCATTAAGAATGCTCTTAGAAATCGTGCAAACGTAATGTGCATTTAATTCCATCAAACTTTTGAGATATATAAATTTATATAATAATACGTTTCTAACTCTTTTATAATATATTTTATAATTGACAATATTAGAGTGACAACTAAATGTGATAACCAAATGTACACATTAGTACAAATGAGTTTTTTTTTTAATCATTTTTTAAACATCCTTAACTATTAAAAAATAATAATATATATATAAATTCACTAATAGTCACTTCCTTAACTATTAAAAGAAATTTTAAAAATTAAAAAAATATATATATGAATGGACGTATTTGATAGTCACTGTTAAGGATGTGTTTTACACCACCAACTGTACGGATACCTATAATAAAATAAGAGGACAGTACTAGGTGCCCATTGGAATTCCGATGTTTAAATTAGAGAAATAGTCTCAAATAAGTATATGAATGAATGAAAATGTATTACCTTTGAGCACTATTTATAACGGTGTAAAGTAACAAGGATAACCAATTTTTATATCTCGAAAGCTCTACATATTAATGGGAGTGATTTCCTTCTTAGTAAGTCAGAGTTGTTACCTTCATTGGAGTCCCCCATCTATAGACCATATTTCTATTTCTTTTGATGTTGTTGTGCGTCAATCTGGAAGTACAGCCTCAGTAGTCTGTCAAGATCATCTAGGTAACCTTGTAGGATACAGAACCCAATTTACTAGAAGCTGTAATCTGAACTGTGGTGAGGCCCTAGCAGCCCTTATAGGTATCATAATGGCATCAGAAAAAATATTGGAAGAATATTATCATTGAAGGGGACTCTCTGGTAGTAATTTCAGCCTTGAACAACTATGCAAAAAATACAGACTGGATTATTGAAGCCATGACAAATGATGCAAGAGTACTGCTTGACAAATTCGATAGCTAGAAAGCAATTAAAATACATCGGTCGTAGAATTGATGCGTGCATTCTATTGCGTAATGGGTATCTACAAATCAAGTGTTTGAAAATATATCCAGATCAAGATTTCACAATGTCTTCTGGAGTTCTATAGTGGCAAGGATCCACCCTTTTAAACCAGATGTTGCTTTTTATGCTTTCAAGTTTATTCTGTTTCTTTTCTATATGTGGTTAAGTAATGCAAGTATTCTAATTTGAAGAAAAAAAAAAGTCAAGAGTTGTTACCAATCACCTTTAATGTGTATCCGTAAGGCTCATAATTGAATTCGTACTTGACTGTTAAGCCTTTACTACCATTGGCATAGATGCCAAATATCCCTTCTAGTTGTACTGTCATTTTCCATTTTATAACATTTTTTTCCATTTTATAATATTCAACACAATAGAATCATACAATTTCATTAAAATATCGCAATTATCGGGAACACACGGTTTCAAATTAATAATTGCATCGATCGATTGAAAGAGGTCTTCTTCTTTTTTTTTGGTTGACAAAAGAGTGTTTTTCATACCCACAATACTGCTTAACTCTCAACTTCCTTAGCAATCTACTAATAAAAGATTTCTTGGTCTATACTTATAATCCGACTTTAGAGTTAAAATGATTTTTGTAATTGTCGGATCAGAGCTACAATTACTATTTTTAAACTCGTTATTTCTCGTCGACTTAACTTTTATATAAGACTACTAAGTTTACAATTAAATTTAATAAATCACAACTGTGAGAAATGAAAATTGCGAGTCATATATTTTTAACTCTACACACACTAAGTTGTTAATGCAATTTTCAGTATACCTGCGGTGCACCCTAGCAACCCTCAACCTAAGATGATTCAGGGTCATCCAATGGAGGATGCTTCTTATACCTAAGTTAATGGATTGTGTTGTTTCTTTAACTTAAGAGAAACTCCGATATGGTAAGACTTTTCCGTAAGTATGTAACTCTCTCTTACACGACACAATCGTTAATGGCATCTATTCGACACGGATATCTAGTTCAAATTTGTCTTTATATTCAAATCTCAATTTTGATACAGTTTATTTAAGTTTTCATGTTGATTACGTTCTTTTGGATTCCCGATATCTATTTATTTTATGGATACGATGGTGGACGTTTACATTTGAATTCATTAAGTGCATTTAACGTAATCTTGCTCTTTAATCGCCTCCAGTCATGCCGGCCTTGCACAACCGTGGTCTCTTAGGGCAGGTTTAGTAATTATGATGAGACATAAAATTTTCTATCTTATCTTATTTTTGCACTACTTGCAGGCAATTTAAAACTCCCATTTTGGACACGACGAACAACAGAAGGTAGTAGAATCAGATTTTATGCCACCACATAAAATGGGTCGTGAAAGCTTTAAAATAGAGAGATGATATCCATATAATATATTTTACAACATATTTCATAACATAATACATATTTTAAAATAAAAATATTTTTATAAAGTGATGTTATTTTTATAAAATATCTTACTAACATACCTTTCATTTTAAAACATAGTTATGTTATATATTGTGAAAAGTGACGTGTATTTATCATTTTTTTTTAAATAACAACCTATCCCATGTTTTTCTTCCACGATTTATTAAGTTATTAATATAAAAAAATGGTGTTAATTGACGTACACCACGGGACATCAAATTTCTGTTATAGTTGAATGTGTTATATTAATTTATAAATTTAATTGCCTAAGATTTTTTTATAGACTAAAGATTTTTAATCATAGTAATTGTTACGTTGTTTATTTCAAAATAAAGAAAAGTATTTTTCTAGTAAAAACAATTAAAATCCCAGAATTTATGAGAAGGTAAAAATGTAATTAATAATAACGTTAAATCTTAAGAGGTTTTGTTATAAATTATTTCATCTTATTTTATTTCTTTTTATTTAATTATTATAATTTTTTAAAATTTTTATATAAAATATAATAATTAATTCAATATTTTTAAATTTTAAAATAAAAATTATATTTTAATAATATTTTATTTAATTTTTAATTTTGATCATGCTTATGTCCAACCAACCAAAGTCCAAACCAAACATAAACCATGGGTCGGTTATTAGTTGAAGTACTGATGGCACTGATGTAATAGAATTAGAACTGAAGGGCAAATATATAAAAGGAAGCTCCAAAGATTCCAGCTTCTGAAATTTGAAGCTACAAATGCTGTAGCGGCCTGTTTGTGCGCTCAAATCCAAACCAGACAACTCAAAAACAATTTTTAAAAAATAAAAAATTATTATACGTATCTCTCTCTCTCTCTCTCTCTCTCACTGGAGAGCTTCCTTCTTGTTTCTCGTTTCCCCTGAGTTCGATCGTCGGTTTGAGGATTTCCTCTCAGACTGTCTGGTAATCTTTCATTCTTTGATTTAATCTGCGTCTCTCTCTCTTCTTCCTTTTTTCCCTGTTCTTAATTCAAAGTTTACTACTTGAATTCCGATGAAATTTCCGGATTCTCAGTTTTAAGTCCCCTCCCTGGTTTTCCGTTCGCTTTCTTTCTTCTCTGGATTGTAAATTTGCTTGGATCAAGTTCGCGTACGGTATTCAATGCTTGAATATGCATGACTTGGCGTTTTTTCTTGAGTGTTTGGTTCGTCTTTGAGCTCGCATTTTTTTGAGTCCTTGTTGTGATATAGTCTCGCATCGGATACGAGTTTAATCCTGATCGATATTAACGAACTGTCTTAAGATCGTGATTTTTTCTAAAAGTCCCGAATCTCTTTCATCTTTCGGTTCATTTGAATTTAAATCTTAATAAATTGTTTTTAATTCCGAAACTCAAAACAATTTACTGAATTAACTCAAAATATTGAGAGGTATTAATTATTGTTTCCTACTTAACTTACATAGTTTGCTTTTGATTAATTGATTTATTTGCCTACCTGTTTCTTGATCTTTTCAGCTCGGATGAAGATTTGAGTTGCCGGAATAAGAAGCTGGAAGAGGAAGAGCGAAAGGGAAAGTGAAAGAACTGTAGTTGGGTGAGTAATATCTGACTTTGCGTGGTTACTTGTAGACATGATGAATCGGTTACTGTTATTAACTTATTACGGCGTGGTCGATAATAGGAAACTGCTGCCGTTTTCCGTCAAGAGTACTCATATTGGCCATAGGGCTCTCTAAAGGTTTTTGTCAAATTTTATTCAAGAATTATTTTTCTTTTTACTTTTAACTACTCTTGTTTTCAAAACTTCCTACATTTTCTTATCTATTTTTTTTATTCTATTAAAATAATTTTTGTATTATTTTTTAATTGATTTATTTTCACATTTTTTAACTACTCATTTATTTGCTTTTTAACCATTCATGTCTAACGAAAATTATAGAAAAACTTTAAACATTTATCTTTTGCAAAACGTAATATTTTCGAAATTTTAATTTTGTAATAATAATATTATTAAAAAACCTATTTTTCCAAGGTTTTAGAAAAAATACATAAACTTGTACATAATATTTTTGTCCAATTTTAATTGTAACAAAATCTGATTTTTTTTTTTTTTTATATTAACTCAAACAGTTTGTCTTTTTTTTTTTTTAAATGGCCAAAATCTTGAAATTCTTGAACTTTTTCAAATGGTCATATAATAGCGTATAAATAAGTGGACTTGTTCCTTTAATCACAATTTAGTTTATTTGTGTTCATAAAAATTTATTGAGGATTTAATAAAATGGTTTTTTGAGGATTAATAAAATATTAATATAAATAGAATTTGGGGGGCTACAATAATGAACAAATTTAGGAATTTAGTAACCTACTGTTATAAATTTAAAATTATTTCTTGCTTTGCTCAGTAGGGATGGTTTTTTCTTTTTAATAGGACCCCACTTTTTTTAAAAGAATGCACGATTTAGGACTTGTAACTATCGTTACCATTTTTCCTAAAGTCAGATATTTTTGCCCTAACCAATCTTGTTGGGTTTGGATGTTTAGTGGTTTTAGATCAGCAATAATTAGTTATTATCCAAAATGTGAACGGGAAGAATGCTAACAAAAAGCACAGCACGCTTTCTCAAAGAGTGGCTGTCTTTTCATCTGAATCCAAATTTGGCTTTCCTGGGGATTCCTCTGGAATTTGCTGAGCTGCCGCCAGATCATTAATATCGTCTCCCTTTTAATGACATGCGATGTTTAAACACGGTTAATGCCGATAAAAAGTTTGGAAAATGGTTCGTTAATTAATTAATCTATTTTTTTTTTGTTGAAAACAAACAAGATTTTGAATATGGGTGTTTTGCATAGTTTTGATTCGGAAATCGCAATGCTACTTCAGGTTTCATAAATTAATTGATCCTCTCTTATTTTCACTCTCTCTTTTGTTCTATATAGATAGGTGTGTTGGTGTAAAAAAGCATCAGCCTTTAGCGCAATTATCAATGAAGAAGAATTAAATTTTATAGTTTAACGGCTATGGTTTCCCCGGTACCACCTATAGATTCGAGGACCCATTGTACTAATGATCATTTAATTTCAGCAGCTGATATCAGTTTCACCGGATTGGAATTTTTTAATATTTATGGGCTTAAAAGGTAGATCAATAGACACGTTGAGTGGATTCTAGGACATAGGCTGGTTTGGAGAGTGACACGAAAGGAGAATTTTGTAAATATTAATAAGATAATTTGTGATTAGTGGTGAGATAATTTCAATTGAGTATTTATTGAGTTTTGAGAAAAGACAGAGAAAGTTAAATAAAAAATATTATAAAATTAAAATATTGTAAGAATATAGTTTTATAATATTATTTTTGTTTGAAGATTTGAAAAAGTTGGAATTGTTTTTTATTTTTTATTTTTTATTCAAAAGTTTGAAAAAGTTGTAATGATTAGTTTGAAAATTTTGTAATTGAATTATATTTGAAAATAAGATGGGATGAGATGAAATGAGATTATATGAGAATTTTAGGAAAGACCCTATTTTTCAATTAGTTATTATGTCCTAATTGCATGGAGATTCAAATCGTGCAATCAATTAAGCATTTGCGCTTACAATAAAGATCGACCCTTTTTACAACTCATAAGTGAAGGAATGACCCGTCATACTTTGTTTCTCAAATTTAAAATTCTAACAACAATTTAGTACTACGGTACCCTCAAGTTCTTGTGCAAACTTAAGGCTTGGAAAACCTCAAATAGAAGAGAAATAGACATATAAAAAATTCCTTAAGTTCAAGCAAGAACTTAAGAGAATATTTTTTCAGTGGTTTAGCACTGAATGAGTATTGTGCGAACTGTGGATGGGATACATTGTTGTCCGAATGATAGGACCAATCATGCCTATTGAATGCAATGCCAGAGTATGATAACAACATTGGAAATTTATTGTTTGATATTTTTATGCGTATCTATTGTGGTCCATCTTGCTCAGAACCTGAACTTCATCTTATGACTATTTATTCAAGCTCAGCATCTATAATATCTTAGTATGTTGAAATCGTTATGCTTTACAAGCCAGATTTCTTCTGTTTTCTCAGATTTTGAGCTGCGTAAATCAAGACAGAGTCCAACTCATCTTGAGGACTACTTGATAAGTAGATTTGAAATTCTAAAGAAGAGATGACAAAGCATCGCTTCAGAGCTTCTATAGAGTCCTTAGTTGGGAGTCACATTGATTCAGAGAATGATGAAAAACTGAAAGAGGCTAAAATAGGTGATTGTCTATATCAAGAAAACATTAATTCATAGATTTGAGCTTGTGAAATGGTATTATGGAGTACACTATCAAATTTATGGCAGCAACTGGCTGGATTTACATGTTTTGCTTTTGTATCTTAAGCTGTGGCCTGTCCCTTATATATAAACCTTTGATTGATGATCAAATAGAACATTGAGAAGTTCCCTGAGTTTTGCAGAAATTGAGGACAATGTGAAAAAGATCCTGAAGCTTATTAAAGACCAAGATCCTGAAGAAGGAGATGGTACCCCAGAAAGCTCCAAAAATGAAGTAGTTGCTCAACTAATTGATGATTTCCACAAACAGTACCAGTCACTCTATGCACAGTATGATCATCTAACAGGAGAGCTAAGGAACAAAATTCATGGAAAACAAGGAAAAGAGAATGGTTCTTCATCTAGCTCAGACTCGGACTTGGGGTATTCTTCAAAGGACAAGGGCGGTAAGAATGGACAAGTGGGAATTGAAATTCAGAAAGCTAGTGATAGCATCAAGCAAGAACTTGAAACAGCACATCGAGAAGCTGCTGATATGGAGAGGAAGTTAACAGCTAAGAATGAAGAAAAGGAAGCTCTAAATTTGGATTATCTCACTGCTTTGAGTAAGATACAAGAAGCTGACAAAACCATTGCAGATATGAAGACTGACAGTGAAAGTTTGGACTTTGAAAAGTCAAAACTTATGACTGAGAATAGTGAATTGAGAAAAGAACTGGAGGCTGCTGGTAAGGTACAAGCAGAATTGAATAGAGAGAGAGATAGCTTGATCATGGAGAAAGAGACTGCCATAAAAAGGATTGAGGAGGGAGAGAAGATTACAGAAGGCTTAAAAACAATGCTTGATCAGCTGAAAGATGAAAAAGTAAACCTGGAGCAAGAGGTAGAAGCTGTCAGATTGGAAGTTTCCAATATGAAAGAGCAGCGGAAATCTGCAGAGCAGCATGTGTCTGATTTAAGCCACAACCTGGAAACTTCCAAGAAAGAGAACAAATCTCTCAGCTTAAAAATCTCAGAAATCTCGAATGAGATTCAGCAAGCACAGAACACGATACAAGAACTCACAGCTGAATCAAGTCAGTTTAAGGAGAAATTGGGTGAGAGGGAAAAGGAACTTTCAAATCTCAAGTATATGCAGGAGGCACATGAGAAGGACTCATCTACCCTAGTAAATGGGCTAGAGGCACAAGTAAAAGACCTGGAACAAGAGCTGGAGTCATTGCGATCCCAGAAAAGCGATATGGAAGTGCAGATTGAAATTAAAGAAACTGATTTTGGCAATATAAAGCAGCAGCTAGTATCTGCCGAACAGACAGTTTCAGATTTAAGCCATGCTCTGAAAGCCACCGAGGAAGATAATAAATCTCTGACTATGAAAGTCTCAGATTTAAGCCACAACCTGGGAACTTTCAAGGAAGAGAACAAATCTTTCAGCTTGAAAATCTCAGAAATCTCGAATGAGATTCAGCAGGCACAGAATACGATACAAGAACTCACAGCTGAATCAAGTCAGTTTAAGGAGAAATTGGGTGAGAGGGAAAAGGAACTTTCAAATCTCAAGTATATGCAGGAGGTACATGAGAAGGACTCATCAACTCAAGTAAATGGGCTAGAGGCACAAGTAAAAGACCTGGAACAAGAGCTGGAGTCATTGCGATCCCAGAAAAGTGACATGGAAGTGCAGATTGAAAATAAAGAAACTGATTTTGGCAATATAAAGCAGCAGCTGGTATCTGCTGAACAGACAGTTTCAGATTTAAGCCATGCTCTGAAAGCCACCGAGGAAGATAATAAATCTCTGACTATGAAAATCTCAGATTTAAGCCACAACCTGGAAACTTCCAAGGAAGAGAACAAATCTCTCAGCTTGAAAATCGCGAATGAGATTCAGCAGGCACAGAACACGATACGAGAACTCACAGCTGAATCAAGTCAGTTTAAGGAGAAATTGGGTGAGAGGGAAAAGGAACTTTCAAATCTCAAGTATATGCAGGAGGCACATGAGAAGGACTCATCAACTCAAGTAAATGGGCTAGAGGCACAAGTAAAAGACCTGGAACAAGAGCTGGAGTCATTGCGATCCCAGAAAAGTGACATGGAAGTGCAGATTGAAAATAAAGAAACTGATTTTGGCAATATAAAGCAGCAGCTGGTATCTGCTGAACAGACAGTTTCAGATTTAAGCCATGCTCTGAAAGCCACCGAGGAAGATAATAAATCTCTGACTATGAAAATCTCAGATTTAAGCCACAACCTGGAAACTTCCAAGGAAGAGAACAAATCTCTCAGCTTGAAAATCGCGAATGAGATTCAGCAGGCACAGAACACGATACAAGAACTCACAGCTGAATCAAGTCAGTTTAAGGAGAAATTGGGTGAGAGGGAAAAGGAGCTTTCAAATCTCAAGTATATGCTGGAGGCACATGAGAAGGACTCATCAACTCGAGTAAATGGGCTAGAGGGACAAGTAAAAGACCTGGAACAAGAGCTGGAGTCATTGCGATCCCAGAAAAGCGATATGGAAGTGCAGATTGAAATTAAAGAAACTGATTTTGGCAATATAAAGCAGCAGCTGGTATCTGCTGAACAGACAGTTTCCGATTTAAGTCATGCTCTGAAAGCCACTGAGGAAGATAATAAATCTCTGACTATGAAAGTCTCAGATATTTCAAATGAGGTTCAGCAGGCACGGAACCTAATACAGGAACTCACAGCCGAATCAAGTCGGTTAAAGGAGAATTTAGGCGAGAGGGAAAGAGAATTTTCAATTCTCATTGAGAGGCATGGGGTGCATGAGAACGAATCATCAGATCGAATTAAGGGATTGGAGGGTCATGTTAAAGGCCTGGAACTAGAACTGGAATTGTTGCAAAGCCAGAAAAGAGAGATGGAAATGCAGTTAGAGAGTAAAGCAGCTGAAGCAAGAGAACTGGGAGAACAACATATAGAACTACAAGCCCGAGTTACAGAATTTGAAATCATGTCAAAGGACAGAGAAGATGAGATATCTGCTCTCAAGAGGGAAATTGAGGAGAACAAGAGTGAATCTCTGTCTAGAATAACTGAATTGACGGCAGAGATGAATAATCTGCTGGTGGACTTGGATTCTTTACGCTCTCAGAAAGGTAAATTGGAAGAACAGATTGTATTTACAAGTGATGAAGCATCATCTCAAGTCAAGGGCTTAATGGATGAGGCCAATGAATTGCAGCAGAAACTGGAGACACTACATAGCGAGAAAATCGAGTTAGAAGTACAACTTGAGAAAAAAACTAATGAAAATTCAGAATATCTGATTTATGTAGAAAATCTGAAGGAGGAGATAGCAAGCAAGACCCTGGCCCAACATAGTGTTTTACAAGAGAGAGAAAGTTTAGCAGTGCAAGTAAAGAATCTTGAATCTGTGGTGGACATTATCCGCAGTCAGAAAAGTGAACTTGAAGAGCAGCTTGGCGCTAAAGAACTCGACAACATTCAATGGACAGAGGAGAAGCGGGGGCTTCGTGACAAGATTTTTGAACTGGAGAAAACAGTGGCAGATAGAGGGTTCGAGTTATCTGCTCTGCACGAAAAACTTAAAAGTGGAGAGAATGAAACTACTGCTCAAATAATGAACTTTGAGGCAAAGATTAGCAATCTACAACAGGAGTTGGAATCCTTCAAAACCCAGAAAAATGAGATAGAGTTGCAGTTTGAAAGAGAGAAACAGGAACTTTCAGAAAGTCTGGCCCAAATGGAGAATCAAAAAGTTGAGTTAACGAGCAAGATCACCATTCATCAGAGAATGCTGAGAGAACAGGAGGATGCATACCACAAACTAAATGAGGAATATGAAAAGCTCGAAGGTCAGCTTCAGGAATGCAAGTTAAATCTTGGAGTTGCAGAGAAGAGGATTCAGGAAACAGCAGAGAAATTCCATAAGATCATTGAATCCAAAGATCAGATGGTAGCTGAATTGGAAGAAGTGGCTGAAGAACTAAGAAGAGATCTAGAATTAAAAGAAGATGAACACAGTTCTTTAGTTGATAATGTCCGTACAATTGAAGTTAAGCTCCGCCTGTCAAACCAGAAGCTCCGGGTCACCGAACAGTTACTAACTGAAAAGGAAGAAGCTTTCAGAATTACAGAATTGAAGTTCCAGCAAGAACAGAGAGCACTTGAAGAAAGAATACATATATTGACTGGAATAATTACTAGCAACAATGAAGCTCATCGAAGGATGATAGCAGACATCTCCGACCGTGTGAACAGTACCTTGACAGGACTGGAAACGGTGATCCTAAAATTTGAAGAAGACTTCAAAAAATATGAAAATTGCATCTTGGAAATATCAAATGAGCTTCAAATTGCGAAGAACTGGGTCATGGAGACTAACAAGGAGAAAGAGCAACTAAAGAAGGAGCTACACCATCTAGTAGAGCAGCTACAAGATGAGAAAGACAAGGAATCGTCATTGAGAGAGAGGGTTGAGAAGTTAGAGGTCAAGGCAAGCAGGGAAGAAATAGAGAAAGAGAATATGAGCAAAGCATTAAAACAGCTTGAGAAGACGGTCGCAGAGTTAGAAAACTTGATGAAAGAAAAGGACGATGGAATGTTGGGTCTTGGGGAGGAGAAGAGGGAGGCCATAAGGCAGCTGTGCGTGTGTATCGACTATCACCGCAGTCGGTATGATCATCTCAAGGAAATGCTCCCAAAGGTGACTGTCAGAGCCAGAGGACAGAGGGCAAGCTAATTGTCCGATTATTCTATACATGTATGTGTATGTCCATTTTTGTTTTTGCACCCATTATTGTTTCTATTGATTCATTTTCTTTCCTTTTTATTTATTCCTGGGAGGCAGGCAATTGGGTTGTTAAAACATTTTAGGCGATGCTTAATTCTGAAATATCTGCATTTTATACGAAATTTGGTTGCCAAACTTAGCTTTCCTTATTCATCAATTCAAGGTTGTAGTTACATACCAATTACCCCCTGTTCTCATAAAAGGCCGTTTAAACTGTGAGTCTTCTGCTTGGAGATGACCGCCGGGAAAGGGCTTAGGTGACCCTAGATGACTTCCCCAGGAACGACGATCTTTCAAAATAATAGCTAAGACACCCGAATTATCAGAGTTTTCTATATATAATTTTCTTGGGGCGAGGATTCCTTGCAACTAGTTCCTACATAATTGTTCAGATATCTGAGTTTAAAATTGCATTAATGTATATGTAGCCCTCCTTCCTTATCTGAAGCCCCAAATTGCAGTTCAGACTTCCAAAATTGGTCGGGGAATCTGGCTTCATGTTAACCACAGAAGCATGAAGGCAGAAACCCACTAGAATCGGATTTCAAGCATATCGAACACTGTAGATAAGAGTAAAGGAAACACATTGACAGGCAACAAAGAAGTGAAAAATCCCCGTTGTGATGTTCAATTAGGTCAATGGAATTGTCAGCAGTGTTTGAAAGTATTACTTGATGTGTCACACCAATTGCGCGCCTTCCCCTCCCCCCCCCAACAAATAGAGCAACATAAATTACAAGCAAATCCGTTATATTACACAGAATCACTAATTCACATAACCAAGTGAGAGAACATACAACTACACAGTAATTGTGAGTATAACACCATATATAATATATATATATATATAAGGGAAGGAAGTAAAAACCAAACAACCTACGGCAGCAATTCTATTTTGTAAAACAGTTACCATACAACTGTGTAGCAAATCACTTGACTTCTCTGGGAAGACATAGGAATGCATCTAGCGCACCAAACTTATTGCCATGGCATAAAAATATGAACGCTAACAACTACGGTTGGGTTGGATAGAAAGAAATGGGTCTAGATGGGAAGAAGTATAGATATGATGCTAAAGGTGGGTTTCTAGTTCTAAGATTCCTCCTAACTGGAAAAACATAAGTCCAGGCAATATACCTTCTCCTAATAATCATCTCCGCTTGCTTGCAAAATTAGCACAATAGTTGAACAAACAGCTAGAAGTTCCTCTTGCCTCAGTCGGATATCCTCATCTCAACTCCAAGAATGTCCTTAACCACCTCATATGTAACGAATGCAATTGCAATGGATGGGACCACCTAAAGAAAATAACAGTGATACAAAAGGTTAACAACATTGAATAATTCCATTCATATTCTAAACATAAATTGATACAATAATCTCCTATACAAAACTAACTCTGCATTTACCAGAAAATGGAAAGAAAAAAAAATAGAGCTAAAACAAGTCAATATCTATTAAATTTAAAAACAGAAAGGATTTCATCCAGAAAAATGGAAAATAGATAATATAAACCTCCTCCAAAAAAAAAAAAAGAAAAAAGAAAAAAAAAAAAAAAAAGAGAAGACGACAGAAAACAAAGGCGGTAGCTAGTGACAAATGGGTTAATAGGACAAATGAAGCAGAACATGGAATGATAAATTACACTACCTTCACTGAATTGGGGACCAAACCCTTGTACAAGGCTCCAAATCCTTCGTGCCGAACTGTTTTCCTGAATGCATCAACCATGCCAGTATATTCATGGGCACCCTTGTTCCTCCCATCACCAGTCACGACTGACGCAGCATCTTTCCATCCCACCATCTGCATTCTTCGTCGAATGACATCAAGTGGGTAAGCAACCGTCTGGCCAACAGTTCCAGCAGCAGCACCACATGCAAGTCTTGTTGTCACACTCAGCTCAGAGTCCTTAACCAGTCCAAAAGGTCTACTTGTAATCAACCAGTCTTTCAAAGATTCATACACAGCAAAGTTAAGACCCACATATGGTATCTGCAAAAAGACCACTAGGTAATTATTTTCCCTATTTCTTTTATTAATTAGAAAAATGTGCTGTTTCTCATGCAAAGGAGTCAAAATCTTCTTCAAATATAAAAGAATGTAAACGTCCAGTATTATATGTACACCATGCTCATGTCTCATCCAAAAAAGTTACATGAATTTAAGTAATGCCTCAAGAAAAGCTCAACCCATGTCTAGTATTACACTCTGAAAGGATTGGTCAAGTTATAATTGGAACTCCTTGGAATCATTTTAAAGTCCGCTTACACTTGGAAAGGAATCAATGTTGGACATAGCATTTAATGCATCCTTTTTATCTAAGTAATGATGCACCCCAATCATACTCATTCACCACTATCATATTTCTCCTGCTCAACATGGTACTTAATGGAGCATTATGACCTGCTTCAATCAAATCTCCAACGAAGTCCTCAGGCCTCATATCACATTGAGCGTCTAACTTCTTATGGAGTTAGTAGGTCAGCTTTCATATGTAACGACCAAATGAAATCCCAAGTCACATCCAAGCTTATACTCCAAAATAACAAGTCATAGTAACAGTTGAAGCTCATTGGGATCATTATAGCACCTATTCCTTGTCAAGAAACCAATGTGCGACTTGACACTCAATGCACCTATATCATGCTCATTCACCTATCATACTTCTTCCACCAAATATGGGACTTAGTGGGCTGTACAATAATTACAACGCCAATTACAATGCCTCGCTATGTCCAATGTTGAGTGGATGAAGAATGACTGATAGAAGTGAATAAGCCATGATACAGATGCATTAAGTGCTAAGTCCTAAATTGGTTCCTTACCAAGTGGGACTTCTGATAAGTAACAAATGTTACATGGGCTAGTCCTTTTTATTAAGTATAAGCTCAAATCTGGCCAGAGCTTTTCTTGGCCAGAATCTGGGTGCAGACCTCAATAAAAAAGCATGCAGTGAATGATTAATAAGCTAATAAAGGATAATATTCAATAGTTAGCAGCATAGGAAATTCAAAAAGGCAAAAGAAGTATTTACTTCTTTTTTTATGAGTAAAAAAGAAGTGTTTACTCACAACTCCTATGACAGAGGGTAACCAGCCTCTATAAAGAGCCCGAGGGCCTTCTTCCCGGAGGACTGTAGAAAGAGCATGGAAGATTCCCTTATACTGGCGAGGCGAATTTTCTGTCTGTAAAAGTAAAGCGCGCACAGTTTTTTTATAAGTAAAACACACAAAGTTAAGCCATTAGAGTGAATAGATTGATCAGTCTATAAACAGTAGAAAAGCCAATTACTTAGAAATGCCAAACTTAAAACTCCAGACAATACCTGGACAGTTAGTCGACCTCGAACCATGTCCATTGGGTAAGTTGCCGACATGGCAATAATTCCAGCACATGCACCAGCTCCAAGTCGTAACACAGGAGTAAGCTGAGCCTCTTCTGCATTAAGTGATGAAGAAAGGTAACTTTAACCATTCAAGTTCATCATTATCATCTATCTCTATACAACCCCCATTCTAGCCTCAAAAATGGGGTTTTGGGGGGGTTGGGGGGGGGGAAGAGAGAGAGAGAGAGAGATTAAACAACAGAACAGTAACCATTATAGAATAGATTAGGCAAAAAAAAAATTTGATCGGTGAATAAAATCTTATTGATCATATGGATAGATTAGGCAAAATTAACCAGAAGAAGAAATAGAAGAAAAGAGAAGTATCATTTCTTAAAAGTAACACAAGAAAAAAGGATGGTCATACCATTTCCAGGTTGTTGTCGATAAAGCCATAAAATACCCCTGTTTACAGGTGAACAAATGACAGAATAATTATTAGGATACATAAACGAATATCACTGAGAATCAATGAGCTAGTAAGGGGGTGTAAGGGCAGAAATGTACTGAGATGCTTGCTCATAGCTGAAGAACTTGACTGCCGAGTTTGGGACAATACGAGCACAATTAGTTCCATTCCCTTTAAACAATCCTCTTATTCCCTCTGTTTTCCATATATATTTCAACCCTTGAACTGTTCCGTTGTATTTGATCCTATGTGGGTTTTGAACCTGCATATTCCAAAAATTATCCATTCCAGATAAAGAGAGAATCAAATATCAAATGTCCAAAAGTAAAGCATCTCCTTGATTCAATCTGAGAATCGTGAACAATAGCCCACACGCGTGCACACACGCACACAAAAATATATAATTAATCATGATATCATAACAGCTCAGTAAAAGAAGTTAGGAGACCCAAGCAAAAGTCCAGGTGATGAAGAAGAAACTACCTGGAGCAAAATTTTTAATCTTTCTAGTGGAGCAACAGCAGTTCGTGAGCTGCAGTAGAAAGTATATGAGAAATGTTACATGTATAATAATATTTGTTTTCGCAAATGAGATAAGATGAGATTAGTTGAGATGAAAATTGAATAAAATATTATTAGAATATAATTTTTTTAATATTATTTTTGTTTTGGGATTTGAAAAAGTTAAATTGTTTATTTTATTTTGTGTGGAAATTTAGGAAAGTTGTGATGAAGAGATGAGAATAGTTGTGAAAACAAACGAGGCCTAAAAAAGCTTTCCAAGAATGCAAGTTGCAAGAAAAATTTGTCTCTAGCCCTACTGATAACAATAGTTTTAGTGATAGTATTCATTGGTTCAGGTAAAACATTTTCTATTCCATTCCAAGCACCTCAAATGAGAATCACATTCTGATACATACAAAAACCATGCTTTCAACAGGAAACCTTACTACAACAAGGCATACAGTCGTAGATAATTTTTTCCAATTACAATGACTAATATGCCTAGTTTGTTTTCACAAAATTTTCATCTCATCTCATCTCATCCCATCTCATCTTAATCATTACAACTTTTTCAAATCCCCATACAAAATAAAATCCCAATACAACTTTTTCAAATCTCAATACAACTTTTTCAAATCCCAATACAACTTTTTCAAATTCCAATACAAAAATAATATATTCTAATAATATTTTATTTAACTTATCTCAACTCATCTCTGAAAACAAACTAGGCAATTATACCAAATATGGGAATGTCACATGTTAATCCCTCACATCTTCTGTCCACTTTCCATAACCTATATGTTTGCTACCGAAACAGACAGCCAATTTCGTCAAAGCTTCAAAGTTTTATCGTGGAGAACAGACAGTATCTTGATTCCTTCAACCCAGTAGATTTGACTTAACTACCAGTCCCATCACTATATATTCGAAGACTCAAAAACAATATGAGGAACTTGTCAGCACAAAAGCCATCCTTGGCCCCCCCGTATGAACAGGATCAAATTCATGAGGTCCAAATTTATCGGGCGCATAGAAATGGTTTTTTTTTTTTTTTAATAAAAAAGAGAGAGAATAACCCATGCATCTCTAAAAGTGACAATTTCTTAAAACACCCCACCCCAATTGGCTAAATTGAACAAAACGAAAATGCGAGATAGAAATCAAATTTTCAAGAGGAAAAACCATACTTAAAAATAAGAAATTGTCACTGTATTTGAATATCACCTCGAGCACAAACACGTACTAAAGAAAGACAAATATATAAAACGTAATCTTACAGTTCATTGCAAATACACACACACACAAATAACCTAAAACGAAAAAACAAAATAGTTACAAACGAAAATTTTTATCTTCCTATTTATAGAGACAGATGTACGAAAAACAACGATAATAAGATAAACGGAAAACAAGAGCAAAAGCAAAAATCAAGGAGAAATGATTCGCACACAAAAAGAAAAAGGAAAAAAAGAATAAAAAAAAAAAAAAAAAGAGAGGAGGGTCCAGTTCAATCAGAGAAGCCAAATAGAGAAAAAGAGAAAACTCACACTCCACCGGCGACTCCTCCGGCGACAAGTGACTTGCAGACGCCGAGCAAGGCGTGGCTCGGCGCCTTGACCCCTTCACTCGCGAGCTTCGCCTCCTCCGCGAGGTTCACGATCGTCGACACCGCCGAGTCACTAGTCGTCTTTCCCACCACATCTTCCGACGCCATCGCTGAGAAAAACCCTAGGGTTCGCGTTCAAAACGGCTCCGTTGACCGGTCTGGCGATCGACGACGTCGCTTAGCCGCGAGAGCGAGTACGCATATTCGGAGGTACGCGCTCCGAGGGACGGGAGCGTTTCTGTTTTGTTTAGTTAGAGAAGTGAAGGCAAAATCAGATGTTTACACTCTCCTTGTTTTATCCGTTATCAATTAAACGAGTGGGAAAAATTGTTATGATTTATATTAGATTTTGCAATTGAGTTTTGGGTGTATTAATTTATGTGTCAATATTAATTATTTTATACTTAAAAATTAAAGTAATACTGTTTTCAATAAAATCTACTTTTTGACTAATTATAATAAATTAATACACAAATATACTTGTAACTAGACTTTTTCTTTACAATGAGTTTTACTATATATAAGTAAAATCGCGTACTAATCTGCATATCAATACTGATTCTTTCAAATTTAAAAATACTTCATATGCAAGATATTAATTAATGTGATTAGAATAATTAAATTTATATATTTATATTTACAGTAAATCATTTGAAATTAAATTTTCAATTTCTGAAATTTTCAAAAAAATTAATCCCACCTTGAGGCCATATAATTTTCTTGAATTTTATGTTGATATTTTCCTTTAAATTTCTCATGATAATTTGAAAAAGTTAAATAGAGTGAGATTTATTATTAAAAAATTAATTTTTTATGTAAATTTTATATTTATTAACTTTTTAAAAATAATTATATGATATTTATGTAATCGCGACTGTAATTATTATTTTTTAAAAAATAAAAAAATTATTACCCCTTCCTTTTCATCTTTTTGGCCTCGAACAAGACAGGATTCGAGTAATCGGGTGGAAAATGAGCCATTTGTGCACTCCGCATTGATTTGTCTTAGATATTAACAGGATGGTCTTGTGGATATATGTTAAGGTTTATCCAATTGAACTGGAAAAGCCTACAGCCCCAAAATTGTGGCCAATCTGATACTTCTTTTTTTAGGTCCACACACGGAGGGTTCTGATCAGATGTCAATATCCACAACTTCAAATGCAAATTAATGTGGTTATTGAAATTGTTGTCAATGTCTTGCCCAGTAACAATAAAATCTGGCCGCACACTCCCTCCGGAAAACATATTACGTGGCATTTTTAGATTATGTTTGATGTCTCGCGCATATGTTACTATTCATGGATGGACTTTTCCGGAATCCAAATCCAGAAGCAAGGAATAGAAACCTGAGATCTTTGCTTTTATTATTATTCCCAACTTGAGCCTGTGAATTGTGATTTTTCCTTGTTGCATTGGGAGAGGGATTATTGGTGGACCAAATGATAGGAAATATATCTCGTGGAATATTACAGATTCAATGCCTTGTGTCTCCATGATTTCCCATATCTAATTAGAATAACAACATGGCTTTTTGCCCCTTATAAATGATATTTTCATATTATTACTACAATTCATGTTAGAAGGAGAATTCAAGCTCTAAAGGAAGTAAGCCCATACGTTGGAAGGCCCTAAGCCTGAGGCTTTATCAATAAGCCCAATCATCTAAGAAGGATACAAAGTCAAGTATCCAACCAACAGACGCTTAAATAATGTGATAAGTGGATAATACCTTCATTGTTATGAACTCAATGAAAAATAAGAGAGTTTCAAGAGATTGAGAGAGAGCGAGAGAGGAGATTCTCTTATTGATCTGTTATCAAACTTATAAATTCCTTAAAGGATTCAACGATATATATAGGAGTATAAAGGGGACTATGCTTTTGACGGCTAGCTCACTATGCACGCACTATGCACTATGCATTTGACGACTAGCACTATGCATTTGACGGCTAGCTAAATGTAGTCATACAATTCAAGATAGTTTATAACACTTCCCCTTTGGACGACTATATTTAAAAAATATGCCTCGTTAAAACCTTGTCAAGGAAAAACCCTGTGGGAAAAAAAACCAATGGCGAAGGAAAAAGAGTACAGTATTCATGTGTATCGCCGAGTGCTTTAGGATTGTCTCATTAAAACCTTGCAAAGGAAAACCCAGTGGGATAAAACCTTAGCGAAGGAAAAATAGTACAATCAGCACAAGTCTTCAAGACATTACTTCCCCTGAAAAGTATATGATAACAGGTCTTCAAATCTTCACATTCCAATATTCTGCACAATTTTCTTAAATGTTGCAGTTGGTAATGCTTTTGTGAATAAATCTGCCAGATTTTTACTTGACCGTACCTTCTTGATATTAATTTCAACTTTCTTCTCATGAATTTCAATGATCTTCTTGTGTGTATCTGAAAGATAACTCGCATCTGTACATCCAACTAACTGTGGACTTGATTCATGTTGATAAAATAATCACAACTGGATCTTTCTGCTCATCACTACTCTTTTAGAGTTGTACTCTTATGGAGTTCTTGTAAATAACACAGTTAGTGGAGAATTCATCAACATTAAACCGCTAACCTCATTTTTTAATAAAAACGGTGGCCAGCCTTTTAAGATCAGACAAGCACCGCTGATTTTCAACTCTTTTGTAGGTGTCAGGCGTGCTGTCAGGCGCCGCAGAGCTATGAAGCTATATTTCGTCTCTTTTCTCTTACTTCACGAGAGATGCTGTATCATAATTTTCTCTATAAAAGAGATATTCAGCTCATCCTCATCCGCATCTCATCTTCTTCACTTTTCTGTAATCATACTGCATTTTTACTCTGCAATCTCTTTCTGCATTCTTATCCTACAATGGCTCAGCGATCTTCTCATGGCCAATATATGAGATACTCTGCACCTCGTTCATCAGCTGTTCCTGCTTCTACCATAGGTGCTATCATGCAATATAATGATCTGACTCATAGGTCAGATAATGAAGCTATCTATGAGCTTGTGAGTCTCGGTACCCGATACTCATCATCCATTGTCGCATTTTCTCAGCGACTGCAATCCAGAACTTGTGGAGTTGACAATCTCTACGAGAATATTGCTATACTTCAGCGACTTCTTCTGGAGTCCAACATGAAGATAGGAGCAATAAAGAAAGAGAATAAGAATTTAAAATCCTTACTTAAATCTTCTTTTCGATTGCCCACTCCTTTAAATAGGGATGCCATGCAGATTCTTGAAGAACAAGAGCGTTTGAAGAATGAGGCAAAGTGCCTTAAATTTCTGTAATTTTTTCTTCAAGATAATAAAATAATATTTCACAAATATTCATATTTGTGTATCTATCATCTGGTAGATATTCTGTGTGCTTCATTTTATTTCTTCTTTAATAATGCACACTTCTTATCAAACCCATAATATGAATCTGAAATACTAATTGTATTTAAAAGATGTATTTCAGAACTAATAATATCATTCATCTTCCCCTTGAAGCCGCAAGGGTTTCAGATTTATATTTCAAATATGTGCAGTTTTCATGAGCTCTTCTGGAGCCTCAATGACATTTAAATCATATATATAAACTGCAATAATAGCTTGTTTCCATTTGCGTTTGGATTGCTTTAGATCATATAAGGATCTTTGAAACTTGATAGAATACATATTTCTAAATGTATTCATATTAGAAGTTTCAGATATTTTCTATCCTTCAAAGATTTTCATATATATATCATGATCCAATGATCCAAATAAATATGCAGTTAATCATGCATATCCAAACTCTCGGTAACTTTCAAGCTAATAAAAATCTCAATATGATTTCAACCACTTTAAAATCATATCAATATTGTTTCTTTGAGAAACTAACTTGTGATTTCTATATCACATTTTCATATTAAAAGATTCAGGCTTTTTATATCATGTATATAAATATCCACTGATATTTAACAAAAATCACCTCTTTAGGTGTTTGGACTTCAAGTCCATATTTATCACATTTTTATTTCTTTTCATAAATACCCACTGACATTCAACAAGCATCACCTCTTTAGGTGTTTGGATTATAAGTCCCGATGCATCATATTTTACTAGTGAATCAATTCTGCAGGAATTGTTTCTTTCAAATTTGGCCAATATTTTACGTCGTATTCTTCGACGATTCTTGATTCACTTTCATCATTACTTCTGGTAATGTCAATTGCCATCTCATATGGAAATACGTTGTCGGCAACGATTTTATTTCTATTCATAATTTCTCCATTATTCATGAAATGTAACGAGATCTCGTTATTTTCAGGTACCTGTCCCTCTTCAAGGGAAGACATTTTCATGAAAAACCTCTTCAGGAAGCATTCTTCAGGAGATTTATACTCTTCAAGAGTTTATATAGGAGAATTTTATACAAAAAATTTGGATGGACTTTATTGCTTGTTTTGTGGGTATGGCCTCTTCAGGAGCACCAAATTATTTGTGCCTTTCTCTTTTGAGATACTCTATCTTTTGTATTGATAAGTCTCACATGTCTTTATACATGTCTTTAGACTGCTGAATTTCTTAATTGTCCTATAGGGACTTCAATCCTCGCTGGGATTTTAGCAGCTAGAATATGAGACATTTTTATCTTATTGCATCCAAAATTTAATTATCATCTGAACTTCTGGTTCACATATGATAATTAAGATAACGTCGAATAATTTCATCTTATTTGCTTCAAGCAAATTTTTCTTTCCACTTCTGGTGGTAAGACTTTATAGTAAAAGAATCTTCTGGTTCTTTTATGGACGTCCATATGAAAATCATTCGACTTATCGTAATTGATTTTGGATGATCAAGATAACCATGAAAAGATACAAATATTTTGAATCATATCACCTTTTGATGCATCATAATATTTGATTCAATAATTTGTATAATATCATCTCAAAGAGAAAGTTTACAACTTTTCCAATACGAGCTTCTGGCCCGAAAAGATATTCATTATCACGTCCAATCTCTTAGTTTCTTTGAATGAAACGCATCATTCTTTTCATTTTAGGGAATAGAATGATATAAATTCATTATCATTCACTTCAGGGAATGATGTAGATTAAGTAAGACGTGAATAGTGATTCTTAGCAAAAGTTCATTATTTTGCTCAGTCACTGAAAGATCAGATATAAATTTAGAATATATTGTGAACGTTTGCATTTCATATTGCTACTTCTGGAGCATACTCGATATTGCTACTTCAGGAGCACATTCGAGACGTTCATTCAAATATATATTCTTTCCACGATTTCAATTATACAACTTCAGGTGCATAAATTATAATGAGCTTTTGGTACAAGTATCAATCATTTAAACTATGAGATACTCAAAAGCTATTATTGATTTAGGGCGATCCTTCAGGGATGCTCCATTCTCATTTCAAGATGAATCTTATCATCAATAATTCATAACAAGTATAAATAAATAAAACTTGTATATAAGCTATGTGAATAAACATAGAATTTATCAAGTAATAATAATGAATATAATCATTAATATTCACCTCAGCAATTGTAAATACTATATTAAAAACTTACTTGATGTCCAGCGTCATTTTGATGGAGAAATAATTGCAGTAGTTATAATAATAATTTTCTATCTTTTGCTAGCAACTTGTAAAAATGAGTAGAAAAACTCTACGGCAACATCCACCCACTTTCTCAATCGCAACACCAATTTGCATGTGTGAGTCTCCACCATCACCAAATAAAACTAAGCTTCTCTTTTTATTTTTAAAGTTGTGGATCCCAATCCATTATCTCAATCGCAACACCAAATTGCATGCGTGGCCTTCCAATGCAATCTTTTCTTTTATACCCTGCACTTTTTAAAATGTAATAATATAAGAGAGAGAAATATAATAGTATAAGAGTAGTAGGTAGCCTTGGTGGGCCTCCATGGAGACTTTTGCCGAAGTCGAGATTCGCATGGCAAAGTAAAGATATGCTGCAGACACAGCTGGCGAAAAGAGATGCATAGCTCCCTAGGCAACACGGGATGAGAGAGGAGTCTGAAATGGCTAGTTTTCTTCTGCGTACGGTCTAATATTTAACGGGGACCGTATTTTGCAGAGCTTGGATCTCTCAGCCAACAACCTGTACGGTCTATTGCTTCTTGGAGGCCGGCGCATCAGGTGGAGCCAAAGGCAAGCTCCTCCTCGTGATTCGTCGACGCCACTAACACGCTGTCATCTTATCTTGACTCCATACTTCCTACAAAAAGGAAGCCAGGTTGAACCAGGGACAATTGGGGAACAGGGGAGGACTACGACCGAATTTCCCAAAAGCCATGAATAAAAACTCGTTTCCAAGACTGCATCTTTGCGAAATGCTGGACCGGGTACTTTCCTGTGCTGCCTCGCATAGACGATATAAGCCCAAAATTACACTACCATCATGACCTTAGACGACTTCGGGGACGCCAATCAGGACTTCAACCGCAACTGCGACTGCGAGGGAGAGTAGTCGAGCTACTCCAGATCCGACTGTGGCGACGGGAAGCGAGGTGGAAACGGTCGGGTGAACAACAGTACGTTGGCTATGCAACCTTCAAGTAAAACATCAAACAAGCCCGTTATCTTAGTCTCTGTTGTTGCCATCTCGATCGGAACAAGCAAAAATGGCTGTAGAGTCTAAACTTTCTTGGTTCTATTCTCTGCTGGAGCTTTCAGTCTTTGAGCACAATAGGAGCACCCATGGGTCTGCCGATCTTCTTCCAGATTTGTGCATCTGTAAATTAATCCGAGCAGATCAGTGGCGTCGTAGTGGATTTGCATCGACTTGATGTCTGGCGCCGTCACCTTGCAGTGCGAGCACTCGAACTTGGCGTGCCTGCCCTTTTCCACGCCGGAACGATCAGCAAGCCTGGCCTTCCCACCGCCCCGGTTCGTCGTTGCTGGAGAACCCAAGGTCGACACCCACGGCAATCGAGGAAATAGATCTGGTCATCTAAACTCCAAAAACAATTATGCAGAGGAAAAACAAGAAAGGAGTTTAGAGTAATCGTGCTGATAACGTATTATGAACTCAATGAAAAATAAGAGAGTTTCAAGAGATTGAGAGAGAGCGAGAGAGGAGATTCTCTTATTGATTTGTTATCAAACTTATGAATTCCTTAAAGGATTCAACGATATATATAGGAGTACAAAGGGGATTATGTTTTTGACGGCTAGCTCACTATGCTAGCACTATACACTATGCATTTGACGACTAGCACTATGCATTTGACGGCTAGCTAAATGTGGTCATACAATTCAAGATAGTTTATAACATTCACCTTTTTAAGAATGTTATCTTATCGGTTCGTTTGAGATAGTAAATGATCAACTTGGCTAGTTTTTTTCTCGTACTTGTCACCAAATTTATGTGCTTATAAATAACACTCAAAGGTAATTTATAAAATTGATTCATATATACTATTCATTATAACTTTACTAACTTAGGCATTGGAGGTCTATTGGGCCCGCCGTGCTGCCATCTTCTTTGTTGCATATGACGTCGTGTCGTTGGTCCTGATAGGTTGAAGGTGTGTGGAACACGTTTTGAACACATGTTATCAGTGACAATTGGAATTTGAGGAGTTGATGAATAACCATATCCCAATTCATTTAATTGAATGGGTTGAATCGCTTTACTCCAATCCAGGGAAGTTTGTATCAAGTTAGGAAAAAAGTTATCAATTCTAGTTGTCACTGGTCAATTTTGTATAAATATTTACAATTCTGTTATAAACTATCTTGTATTGTATGACCACATTTAGCTAGCCGTCAAAAGCATAGTCCCCTTTGTATTCCTATATATATTGTTGAATCCTTTAAAGAATTCATAAGTTTGATAACAGATCAATAAGAGAATCTCCTCTCCCGTTCTTTCTCAATCTCTTGAAACTCTCTCTTTTTTTTCATTGAGTTCATAACACGTTATCAGCACGATGCAAAAGAAAAAAAAAAATTCTTCCACCTCTAGCTCCTTCCGAAGATCACTACCCTCAAATCTTTCTCTCACCATGTTGGTCTCGTTCGAACCGTTTTGCTGCGTTGCCGTTTTTCACTTTGCGAGGTGTTCGAATCCTCGTCCGGGCGGCTCAAGGTTTGGGTTTTAAGCCGTGAATGGCTCGGCCTCTCATGATTGAAACCCGGTAGAAGGGTTCTCTGGGATCGCCCATATTTCCTCTCTCTCGGATCTCTCTCTCAAGACCATGTTCAGCTTTTCACGCCGCTAAAGGCTGCTAAGAACCAACTAGTCCAAGCTCACGGCTGTCTTCCTCAAGCTCACGTGAATCTCTTTCAGTTAAGCCTCTGACCCATGACTGGAGCGTGGAGACACCCACTGCAGTTCCTTAATGTTCCTCAACAACAGGCGCATGTAAGGGAGTTTTCGGAGTCCAAATCTCCATGCAAAAGGTTCAGATCTGTTGGGTTTTGTTTTGTCTTCAAACCCACAAGAAACCCAAACAAGCAAGATGATGATGTCGGCAACTGTACCAAAATAAGTTTCGGATGATCATTGACCCGCACGAAGATCATCTCCAAACGCGAATCAGGAGCTCACCTTCAAAGAATTCATGCCTCTAGCTTCTCTGATTGCTGCTCCACCAAGCACGGTGGCGATCTCAAGATCTGATTATCAATTCCTTCGACCGCTCAAAGTACTCCTTCAAGCTCCTACACTCCACCGTCGGATCCTCGGAAATCGCTACTGCAGAAGCTACCGCCTCAAGTTCATCTTTACCCATATCCAGCCTTCTCATCTCTGAGAAATCACTCCTCGTAGAAGTGGATGGCTTTTGTTCGATGGAAACAGCGAGTCTCCAAGAAGAAGTCAAAATCCGAGTGGATTTTAAGTTTCCAAGGGATGAAGACGTCGAATCCCGGCGGAAAGCTGGGGATAAAATGGGGAGAAAAAGGGAAGCTCCAGAAGCGGTCATGGATGTTGGTGCTTTATAGGCCCTGTAAGTGAGAGACAGAGACAGAGACAGAGAGTAAAAAAAAAAATTATAAAGAAAGAAGGCCAGATGGAACGAGAGCGGAAATGCCGGAAGTGAGCATTGAGAGAGAGCAGCTAGCGGCGTTACTTTGGCGAAGAGTGAGGGAGGCAAAGAACACGTCCTGATGAGCGGGGTCCAAGCCATAGTTACAATACACGCCACGTCTTTCTCCTAGAGCTCGGAACAGATGCGGGGGATCCTGTAGATCCTCCCGTCCCAGACCTTGAACACAGGGATCCTGTAGATCCTCACCTATGAGACCTTGAACACGAAGGTATTAAAGAGAGGGTGAAACTGGCCACCGGCCTTCCAAAGCAATCCGGACCCTCCTCGGGCTACTGGACCTCTTTTTCTAAATTGGTTGGCTCTACACGTCAACCATTTGCCGTGATTTTCGTGGATACAAGATTTTAAGACTTTAACATGTGGAGCCGTTTGTAAAGGACTTTCGTGGTGGGGACAAAACTTTAATACTTTTAAGACTTTGACAAAGTCTTTAATAGTGGCTGACAAGATGATAAGAGATCATTATTCCGTCTAGTGTCCACCAACAATACACCTATAAAACACATTTTTACTTGTTGGATTATATTTGTTAGGCGGCTAGCTGAATAGTTAGACTTTTCTTAATTCTCCTTGACTTTTCTTAATTCTCCTTGACCATTTGACATGTTTACTTGTTGGATTATGCTTGTCAAGGCAGCTAGCTGGATAGTTGGACTTTTCTTCAAAGTTTTTGAGCAATAAGTGGAGTTGGTAACACACGCAAAAGGCTCTCACATGATAAGGTTCTCATGGAGAGCTGGATGATTTTTAAGTTAGTGATCTTCTATTTCAAGTAAGTTTTCAATATATTATTTGCAATCACTAAGATAAATATTGAAGATTATATTTATTATTATTACTTAATAAAATTTTATGTTTATTCACATAGTTTACATATAAGTTATATCTATGGTGAATTAAAATTTAGATAATTTACATTTTAATTATATCTGTGATAAATTTTTATTCACATAGTTTATATACAAGTTTTATTAGTTTATATACTTGTTATGAATTATTGATGATATGATATATCTGAGAATGGAAATGGAGCATCCCTGAAGGATCGCCTTAAATCAATAATTTTATTGAATATCTCATATGAGTAATACTTGTACCAAAAGCTCATTATGATTTATGCACCTGAAGTTGCATAATTAAAATTATGGAAATAATATATATTTGAATGAACGTCTCGAATGTGCTCCTGAAGTAGCAATATGAAATGCAAACGTTCACAATATATTCTAAATTTGTATAAGGTCTTTCAGTGACTGAGCAAAATAATGAGTTTTTGATAAGAATCATTAGTCACGTCTTACTAGATCTATATCATTCCCTGAATTGAATGATAATGAATTTATATCATTCTATTCCCTGAAGTGAAAAGAATGATGCGTTTCATTCAAAGAAACTAAGAGATTGGACGTGATAATAAATATCTTTTCTGGCCAGAAACTGGTATTGGAAAAGCTGTAAGTTTTCTCTTTGAGATGATATTATACATATTATGGAATCAAATATTATGATGCATCAAAAGGTGATATGATTCAAAATATTTGTATCTTTTCATGGTTATTTTGATCATCCAAAATCAATTACGATAAGTCGAATGATTTTCATATGGACGTCCATAAAAGAACCAGAAGATTCTTTTACTATAAAATCTTACCACCAGAAGTGGAAAGAAAAATTTGCTTGAAGCAAATAAGATAAAATTATTTGACATTATCTTGATTATCATATGTGAACCAGAAGTTCGGATGATAATTAAATTTTGGATACAATAAGATAAAAATGTCTCATATTCTAGCTGCTAAAATCCCAGCAAGGATTGAAGTCCCTGTAGGACAATTAAGAAATTCAGCAGTGTAAAGACATGTTTAAAGGCATGTGAGACGTATTGATACAAAAGATAGAGCATCTCAAAAGAGAAAAGTACAAATAATTTGGTACTCCTGAAGAGGCCATACCCATAGAACAAGCAATAAAGTCCATCCAAATTTTCTGTATAAAATTCTCCTATATAAACTCTTAAAGAATATAAATCTCCTGAAGAGGTTTTTCATGAAAATGTCTTCCCTTGAAGAGGGACAGGTACCTGAAAATAATGAGATCTCGTTACATTTCATGAATAATGGAGAAATTATGGATAGAAATAAAATCGTTGTCGATAACGTATTTCCATATGAGATGGCAATTGACATTACCAGAAGTAATGATGAAAGTAAATCAAGAACCGTCGAAGAATACGACGTAAAATATTGGCCAAATTTGAAATAAACAATTCCTGCAGAATTGATTCACTAGTAAAATATGATGCATCGGGACTTAAAGTCCAAACACCTAAAGATGTGATGCTTGTTGAATGTCAGTGGGTATTTATAGAAAGGAAATAAAAATGTGATATATAAATCACGAGTCAGTTTCTCAATTCCTGCAGAATTGATATCACTAAGTAAAATGTGATAAATATGGACTTGAAATCCAAACACCTAAAGATGTGATTTTTGTTAAATATCAGTGGATATTTATATACATGATATAAAAAGCCTGAAGCTTTTAATATGAAAATGTGATATAAAAATCACAAGTTAGTTTCTCGAAAAAACAATATTGATATGATTTTAAAGTGGTTGAAATCATATTGAGATTTTTATTAGCTTGAAAGTTACCGAGAGTTTGGATATGCATGATTAACTGCATATTTATATGGATTATTGGATTATGATATATATATGAAAATCCCTGAAGGATAGAAAATGTCTGAAGCTTCTAATATGAATACATCTGGAAATATGTATTCTATCAAGTTTCAAAGATCCTTATATGATCTAAAGCAATCCAAACGCAAATGGAAACAAGGTATTATTGCAATTTATATATATGATTTAAATGTCATTGAGGCTCCAGAAGAGCTCATGAAAACTGCACATATTTGAAATATAAATCTGAAACCCTTGCGGCTTCAAGGGGAAGATAGATGATGTTATTAGTCATGAAATACCATCTTTTAATACAATTAGTATTTCAGATTCATATTATGGGTTTGATATGAAGTGTGCATTATTAAAGAAGAAATAAAAGGGAGCACATAGAACATCTACCAAAAGATAGAAACACAAATATGGTTTGATATGAAGTGTGCATTATTAAAGAAGAAATAAAAGGGAGCACACAGAACATCTACCAAAAGATAGAAACACAAATATGAATATTTGTGAAATATTATTTTATTATCTTGAAGTAAAAATTACAGAAATTTGAGGAACTTTACCTCATTCTTCAAACGCTCTTGTTCTTCAAGAATCTGCATGGCATCCCTATCTAAAGGGGTGGGCAATCGAAAAGAAGATTTAAGCAAGGATTTTAAATTCCTATTCTCTTTCTTTATTGATTCTATCTTCATGTTAGACTCTAGAAGAAGTCGCCGAAGTATAGCAATATTCTCGTGGAGATTGTCAACTCCACAAGTTCTGGATTGCAGTCGCTGAGAAAATGTGACAATGGATGATGAGTATCGGGTACCGAGACTCACAAGCTCATAGATAGCTTCATTATCTAACCTACGAATCAGATCATTATATTGCATGATAGCACATGTGGTAGAAGCAGGAACAGCTGATGAACGAGGTGCAGAATACCTCATATATTGACCCTGAGAAGATTGCTGAGCCATTGCAGAGAGAGATTGCAGGATAAGAATGCAGAAAGAGATTGCAGAGTAAAAATGCAGTATGATTACAGAAAAGTGAAGAAGATGAGATGCGAATGAAGATGAGCTGAATATCTTTTTTTTATAGAGAAAATTATGATATAGCATCTCTCGTGAAGCAAGAGAAAAGAGATGGAATATAGCTTCATAGCTCTGCGGCGTCTGACAGCACGCATGACAGCTGCGGTGCCTGACAGCACGCCTGACACCTACAGAAGAGTTGAAAATCCGCGGTGCTTATCTGATCTTAAAAGGCTGGCTACCGTTTTTGAAAAATGAGGTTAGCGGTTTAATGTTGATGAATTCTCCACTAACTGTGTTATTTATAAGAACTCCAGAAGAGTACAACTATAGAAGAGTAGTGATAAGCAGAAAGATCCAATTGTGATTATTTTATCAACATGGATCAAGTTCACAGTTAGTTGGATGTACAGATGCAAGTTATCTTTCAGATACACACAAGAAGATCATTGCAATTCATGAGAAGAAAGTTGAAATTGATATCAAGAAGGTACGGTCAAGTAAAAATCTGGCAGATTTATTCACTAAAGCATTACCAATTGCAACATTTAAGAAGATTATGCAGAACATTGGAATGCGGAGGTTTGAAGACTTGTGCTAATTGTACTCTTTTTCCTTCGCTAAGGTTTTATCCCACTGGGTTTTCCTTTGCAAGGTTTTAATGAGGCAATCCTAAAACACTCGGCGATACACATGAATATTGTACTCTTTTTCCTTCGCCATTGGTTTTTTTTCCCCACAGGGTTTTTCCTTGGCAAGGTTTTAACGAGGCATATTCTTAAAATATGGTCATCAAAAGGGGAAGTGTTATAAACTATCTTGTATTGTATGACCACATTTAGCTAGCCGTCAAAAGCATAGTCCCCTTTATATTCCTATATATATCGTTGAATCCTTTAAAGAATTCATAAGTTTGATAACAGATCAATAAGAGAATCTCCTCTCCCGTTCTCTCTCAATCTCTTGAAACTCTCTCTTTTTTTTCATTGAGTTCATAACAAATTCTTTATATTGACCCATCAAGCACACTACTAATGTATCAGTCAATAGAAATCCATTGAACCAACTTATAAAAGAAAGTATTAATATTTTGAATTTTCTGTCTATGAATGTAATCGGTCTTACAAAAAATTGTGTATTATATAACAAACTTTTAAATAATATGACTCCTACAATTAATTTATCCCAACTTTGAACTTGAGTCCTAGGCTAGATAATGATTGAACCCAGCCCAAAAGTGATGAACGTGTACAGAAGTCCGTTTTAGGTCTCTTGGGTTCACATGGCAGGCCCAACCCTGAATGGTCACCGAACATCCAAGAAGGAACAAAATCCAAAAGAACACGGAAAAAATACCCGGAGATCAATCAAACCGTGGCGCCACCGCTAAGCAAAAATAAATAAAGATGATGTTATGTAAAGTTTTAGAATGTGTAATTTTTGCTTATTTTATTTTAAAAAAAATAGAATTTATTATTAAAAAGTATTTTTTAAATGAATATTAAATTTATCTAGTTTTTTGTGTGAAAAAATTTTGATTCAGAATTTAAATGAGATTAATGGTTTTAAATGAATTGAATAAAATATTATTATTATTTAAAAATTTAAAAAAATTAAATTATTTATTATTTATATAAAAAAATTTAAATAAATTATAATCATGAGACGATATGAGTTGAGTGGACAAACTTTCAAATCCAAACCAACATTCTAAAACTGTTCCAATACATAAGAGCCTATACTTTTCTAAAACTAGAGCGGATAAAAGTGTATTTCGCGATGATGGAAAAGTAGTTAGTTGGAATTTGCGAATATTGCTTTTCATGGGTAAAAGTTGTGTGCCAAAAGGAAAAAAAAAAAAATTGTAATCGGAGATTCCATAGGGAAGGGGGCCTGAATGATTCAGTCAAGAGGAAAATGATGATTTTTTTTTTTCAGTTCTGCTACATATACATGCACGGGGTTGGGCGATTTGGGGGAATTGGCTGACATGGTGATGTATTAAAAAAATACAAAAAACACAAAATGAAAGGAAAATAAAATGAAATCCAGAAATGAGAAATGAAACCTTCAACTTCGCATCAGTCTCTCAAACCGTACATAGCTAGCAACCACCTAGCAAACTTCTCCCCCACCTATGACGGTTTCTCACCCACGACGGTTTCTCACCATCACTTCCTATTTTTATTTTTAATTTTGTCTGCACTCGCGATCCTCTCTTTCATAACCTAGTAATTTTTCTCTTTACATTGCAGTTTCTTTATTTTTTTTCTTATTATCTTTCAAACTCATAGCAAACGCCATTGACATTCTCTTTCGTTCTTCTTACGATTTTTTGCCGAACTTGTAAGTACCCACTGGTGCTGTCTTCAAGCTCAACAACAAGCACTCCCCCACGCCGTCCCATTCTCCCTGCCCAGCAACCACAACCGTATGCTTCTTCCTCATTCGCCAACCCAACGACAAAGCCATTGCAACCCCCCACAGCCCAGCTTCTCTGTGCCCTTAAACAAGAAACAGCCCCACTCACATGTCAACCTTCGTCGGAGGAGAACCAGACAATACCACCTAATACTGCCCAAGCTCCTCATTGCCGCCACCACCTTGCACCAAGAACCACCAACCACCACCTAAGGCCTCCACCTCACATCGTTACTCTACACTGCAGTCAAGTGAAACATACTCTGTTTTTCTACTCCGAAACAAAGCACTCTGCCAACCAACATAGAAGCCCAATCTTCTTCACCACCCTCTCGGCTGATCCATGTCGTGTTGTGCCACCGCATATCCTCCATCCCATAATCTTTATCTCCAACGACTTCCGCTCTAACCACTAGCTCTTTGCCCCTCTCAGTAAGACTCTCAAACTGTCACCTCTCATTCTCTTTTTTCCACCGTTGGTCAATATCACGAAAACTGACCTTTCCCCCCACTATACAGAGCTCGTGCCTCCGTGAGCCACCATCACAAGGTGAAGACTTGGTTGTTCTCTTAGTAAAACTCTCATTCTCTTTCTCTAAGTCTTGATCCCCCCCTCAAATTAGCTCTCTCTCATTGTCTTCTATTTTTCATGGGGATGTTTTGTCTGTGGGGAACTTTCTTTCGTGTTTTGTTTGTGCGAATGTTTCAACGCACCATTTTATTATTGTACACGTGGAGGGACGAGTACGCAGGGTTCCCAACTTCGGGTGCAAGTAAAGTTTTTCTTTTTCTCTAGAAGAAAAGTAGAAGAGCAATCATACATCCACGTTAACACTAGATTGGTTAGGACAATAGTATAACATTATTAAAAAAAATATTTTCTTAATTATTAGTTAAAAAATAAAAAATTATTATTATTATTATTTGTCAGAATCTAATCGGATGCAAATGTCGGGGACTTAACATTTTGCAAAGTATAATGAATAAGAAATTGAAGGAATTAACGTGATTGGTTATTCGTGTGTTCTTGATCTTGAGTTCGTATCGTATCAAATTTCGTTACGTTAAGGCGATGACATTGGGGGTCAACTACCTCCTGATATTTCTTCGCGACAATAAACTCTAAAGAAACTTAATTTTGTTATTTCTTCTTATTGGGGCCGGGGGCATTCAAAACCAGAATTGATAAATCGACAACCAAGAGATGTAAAGTCAGGAATGAATAATTGAATCTGCCCAATCAATTGGTTCGAAAATTGACATTAAATTATGGCAGGTTTGACCAAGTCCTCATTCCACGACATTGTCAAAGTGCCCCAAAAATTAAAAAACACGTCGTGAATTAATAGCTTTGCAGACACGTGTGCCACGTGGCAACTTTTATTGCAACATCACCTTACACGTATTTGACCCTTTAGCTAAAAACATAAGCAATTAAAGCATTTTAATTGGAATAGTCAAAGTCAAATATAAATTTTAATTAATATGATATGAATTTATTTTTAACTAGTCTATTTACATCTAATATTTATATTAAGTTATCTATTTATTTATTATATAATAATAAAATAAGTAATATTATATATAGTTATTTTTATATATTTTAAATATATTCTATTGATATGATTGATTATATTAATTTTTTAATATACAACTAATCATATCAATAGAGTACACAAAAGAATATATAAAAATGACTATATATAAAATTTTTGTAATAAAAAATATTAAATTAATATTTTTATATTTTTACTTTATTTATTTTTATTATATTTTACCATCATACTTGTAAAGGGACAAAAATACCCAACTCATAGTTGGACCCAACCCATCAGGCTATCACTAAGGACAATATGAGAAATGAGCAGGAGATAAGAAGTGACAATGAGAACAGGCAAATGGTAGAAGGAGTAAGAGGAAGTTAGAGGAAAATAGGAAAGGGAAGAGATGCTTGGGCACGTCAAGGGTTAGACCTCACCTCCGTTGACAGACATGCAAAAGGACCTATCGCATCATGGGAGGTAGGCATGCATGCTGAGGAATCAGGTAGAATTTATTGTTGAATTTAATATTTTAAATTTCGTGTAATTATATATTAATATAAAAATTTTAATGATAATAAATAAATTTAAAAAATAAAAAAATTTTAAATTCAAGTTATTTATATAATAGAATTTAAGTACATCAAGGAATGAATAATGAGTAAGAAAGGAATAAGTTTACATTAAAATTATAGAATAATGTTGTAAATCTTTTAAAAATTTAAAATTAATATTTTATCATTAAGCATTAAAATATATTTTCTACATGTGCATGAATATTTTGAAAATTTTGAAAAATGATTGATTGTCATCTTTTATATGTGCATGATATGATTAAATGTTTGAATTTTGAAAATATTAAAAATAATTAATTGTCATCTTTTACAATGCATGCTTATTTAAATATTTTCAAAAGTGATTGATTTTTTTTTACTTATGTAAAAGGTAGATGATTTTGTTTGAAAAATTTGAAAAGTAAAGTGTGCTCGTTTTGTTATATGCAAAAAGTAAAAAAATTAGATTTGAAATTTTTGAAAAATGAGTGATGTTGTCTTTTACATGTAAATCTTTTTAAATTTGAATATGAAGTCTCATATGCCTATAAATAGATCATTTAAGAGTTTTACATTTACAACACCAAGAGCATACAATATTTATTCAAATCTTTCATTTTCTCTTCTCTAAACATTGCGCCTTAACCTTTGTTCATTTTGAGAGATATAGTTTAAACTGTATTGTTCTTATTTCATTCATTGAGGAGTATTATCTAATAATCTACCCACTATTAGATCTTGTATCAGTAAAAGAGTGTGTATAACCTTTGTGTGTGTAGAAAGTGTTCTACACAGGGAATAGTTGAATCACTACGTGTAAGGTGATTGCAAGTGTAGAGGGTGTTCTACACGGATTCTTTGTAGCGTTGTTGTTCAAAGGTATAATAGGTTTTTATCTCCACTTGAAGGATGTTGAATAGTGAATTTGAGGATCCTCAATGGGTAGCTTGAGGCGAGGACGTAGGCAATGGAGCCAAACCTTGTTAATATACTGAGTTTGTTTCTCTCTCATCCTTACTCTTTATATTTATTGTTGTTTCGTATTTTGTTTATATTTTATATTGTATATTTGATTTATAATTGTTATTTTTTTAATACAACTCAATTCACCCCCCTTTTATGTTAGTCATCTGGACAATACCCATCAACTATATGACCTGAAGGGGGCAGCTTTTTGACTTCAGATTCTCTTCTTCAACATCTTGAGAAAGAGCTCTAGGGAAATTTCTGCATATATTTCTTTGTATAGCGAGAGATAAGAGGTCATGAGAGATTATAAATGAGCACATTATAATAGAATCTCCTCTTCCCAAACCTCCATGGATGTAAGCCAAGTGCCAAACCACATGAATCCGTATGTCTGCTTCTTGTATTTTTCCTGTACTTATCTCCTTATATCGCCATGAGTGCACGCGTTGACACCATACATGCCGCACCAAATCTCCATCGGAGGCTCTAGACTACACCGTTGGAGGCTCAAATCACCTCAGTGAATCGAGAATGACTCTTTCTCACATTCTGGCCTGTTGTGTGATTTTTATAGTATTAACACTACCAATTATATAATAATTAGTTATCATATTCTAATTAAACACATGGTTAATAATAATCTACCAAGAAAATAAATGCAATCTTATTTTAAGATTTGGTTAATCTACAGTAAAGAGCTAAGATGACTTTTATTTTGTATTTATTGTAGTATAAATTAATTGTTAATACACTTTGCATAATCATAATCCAATGCACACAGTATTTTGTTCTAATAGCTCCCAATAGGCAATTTTTTAAAATTTTTTACATTTGACTAATCTATTGACATTGTTCTTACTTCTAAATCAACGAGAAATTTATTAACAGTGGTGAAATAATTTATGAATAGTAATGAAATAGTTTGATTTAAGATATTTTATAGAATTTTGAAAAAAACAATTAAGAAAAAATAAATAAAGTTATTATAAAATTATAATATTGTTATAATATAATTTTTATTTTGAGATTTAAAAAAACTGAATTACTTTTTATGTTTTTTTTGAAAGTTTGAAAAATTATAATAATTAAGTAATTATTATATGAATAAGTTTAAAATTTAAAGTTGAAAAGTGTTTATATTTAGATGTTAAGATGAGATGGGATTGGATGAGCTGAGACCATCTTATAATCTAAACGAGATCTAAATTGTAATGAAGATTGGTATAATAATAATAATAATAATGATAGATGCATAGTTAATTTTATAATTTTTATATAATCTTATTTTATTTAAAATAGACATATATTAAGAATTTTAAAAAAAGTTGCATGTCTAAAAAAAATTACTAAGCTGATTAAGCTGCCCTGATTGGGTTATACCTTGTTAACTTAGGTGTCATTTTCTCCCCGTAAAGGTATCAACCTTCGTATTAAATGCATCAACCTTCATATTAAATGCAGTTATAATGATATGAACTGACATTTTGTTTTAATGCAACCAACGGGAACAGGTTAAAAACTATTGGATTTGGAAGATTTCAATCTCTGACGACTATAGGATACAAAGAATGGTAGGATGATTAAGAAAGCTCATACATCATATATATATATATATATATATATAAGAGTACTAATATTAGACTCATTAAATTTATCTTTAAAATTTAATAAAAAGTACACATTTTTCATAAATTCAAAACATTCATATCTATAATTTCATATTGGATTAGCCATTAGATTCATCAAAATAATAATATAATATTATTTTCTTAATAATAATATTTTTAATATTTTTTTTCATATTTTATAATTATACTAACCATATAGACATTAATAGTTTAATTTAGTACTTAAATAATTGATTTCCAACTAATTTAGAATAAAATAAAATAAAACCATTGCTTATTAAAATTAGAATAAAATATTAATTTGAATGTGGAATAGTAGATCTTCAAATTTGAAGAAAGAGTAATAATTACTGTAATTCAAAGTTTCTCAAATACCTCTTTGATGAATTCAATGTAAGTTTATTTTAAACAAATTTATCAAAATTTGAAGATGCATTGATTTTTAATGAAGTCAATGCTAGTGCTCTAAAAATGCTATATATATTATATCTGTAGCTGAAAAACATTTGAATTTTTTAATTATCGGGAAAAAGTAGGCTATGGGGATCATAATTTTTTTATATAAAAGTATTGTTATATTCACAAATAGATTTAATAAAAATAAACTTATAAATCGATATTATTTCATGTTATATTTTGAACTATTTTATAATTATCTTTATAATGTGATATATTATATTAAATTATAAATTTATTTTTTTATAAATTTTTGTGATTAAATTATTTATTTTAACTACCTTTATCAAACTAAGCCAATCATGTTTGTCTTTTAGAGTCGTACAACTTGTCACGTACAAAAATTGTAAGAGATCGAGTCAACGGTGAGCTCTAGTATTAGAGGTTGTAGATAAGCATATTATATCCATTTTTTCCATTGTAAAAAAATCAAATTATAGAATTTCCTGATTCAGACTTTGTTCCCAACCTTATCCTGAAATGTCGCTGTCAAGTGTGAAATAGAGAAGTTCTGACTAAAGTCAAAAGAAATGAAGATAAACCATTTTAATTATAGAAAAAATATAATTATAAGTATAATTATATATTAATATAAATATTGATGTAATGTAATTAATTAAAAAATAAATTTTATTAAAAATAATATTAATTTAAATTTTAAATATAAAAAAATTAATATTAATATGTAAATTAATATATAATTTTATTTATATATAATAAAATTCTTAATTCTAAAGGGTTGGAAAGCTCTTGATTGTGATGAACAGTAAAAGTGAGTATTTATGTCAACTTCAAACAGATGTTATAACTGTTTATAATAAGATCATAAAGAACACCGACTGTAACACCAATACCAGAAATATCACAAATCATTCTTACTTTCCATTTGATTCTATGCCCTGAAATATTACTTCAACTTCCTACTTAAAGTTAATATTTACTCGCCATTTGTAATGTTTCCCCATCTCCATTCTGTTCCTTCTGAATTTTCTCCAGCCACGCAAGCACATCTTCTCGTCCCGGCTTGCTTTTATTTTCCAGGAAGATGTCGGGAGCCGGGTCAACTATGCTCCTACCCTCCAAACTTTTCCTTTTCTCGGTTTTCGTAGATTCTCATTTCACAACTCTCTCTCTCTCTAGAAAATTGAGAAGAGTCAAAAAGAGAAGTTTCGTTAGAATTTGTTAGTTTTTACAGAAAGGGAAAAATGACGGAGTTTTTAAAAGCCAACAACGAATCTCAGTTGCATTAGGACCGTCTAGAATGTTGTCTACTCGTTTATATAATTTTTTATTTATATATTTTTTGGGGTTTCTGTCTCTCTTTGTTTCTTTCTCGTTTGAAAGTACGATGATGTTTTCCTAGAAATTGTTGTTGCTTTGTACGGTTTTAAGATTTTTAATGTAAAAGGGCTTGCGGTTTCGAGGTGGGTTGGGATTGTTTTGAGCGTTTTGACGATTTTGTTTGGTGTTCTGGTTTTGAATCTTGGATTTTGATGCTTATTAATGGCTGAGGGTTCCAAAGTTCGCTTAGTTCGCTGCCCCAAGTGTGAAAACGTCCTACCAGAGCTTCCTGACTACACTGTCTACAAGTGTGGTGGTTGTGGTGCTGTTCTTCGAGGTACGCTAGCTTTTCCATTCTTTCTTGTTCCTCCGTCCGAGTTTTCTTCTGTTCCTTTTGTCTCTCCTTCGTTTGGTTAGGAGAAATCAAAATGAACATAAGGGAAAAAAAGAGTCGGAAAGTTAAAACAGGCTTGTCAAAGTTTTATTCTTTATGGCGTTCCTTTTTATTTTTTACGATTTCAAAAGCAATTTGTAGACTGTTTTAGTGATTTCGGGAGGTTGAATTGTAATTTGATTATACAGCGAAGAAGAAAGCGCCTGGGAGTGATGGGGTCTTCGAGCAATCCGATGAAAAGTGGGGTAGAGGGGGTTCTGAGAAATTTGAGAGTTTGTCAGAGAAAGCAGGTGGTAGTGTAGGCTATGCTTCTGAGACTGAGAGGGAGAGTGATGGGATTGAAGTGAATGGGAGGAAAGAGAGAATCTTTGGGGAAAAAGCTGTCAATTCGATTGGTAATTCAGTATCAGAACCAGAGAATAAAGAAGATCCGAGTAATAATGGTATAAAAGTTAGGGAAGAGGTTAAGGGCTTAAGGCTTGAACGAAGTGGCACTGAGAAGGACATTAGGTTTCATGGTAGATATATGGGATTGTCCGATTGCCTGGATGACTATCGGGTTCTTGGGGATAATCATGATATGAACATGAATAAGTCCGAGTGTTCTAGTTTGAGTGCTGGAGAAAACTTGGCCTGGCTAAGGACTACAACAAATATGATCGGGCGGGGTGTGGAAAGAGATGAATTTGGGGAATTCTACAGAAACTCTAGGGCGGTTGCTGATCAGAGGGGATACCAAACTTTTGCTTATCCTGATGAGGGACCCTCAAGCTATAAGCCAGAATCATCTTATGACTATGGCGAGCAGATGAAGCATGATGAACAGGATCGAGCTGAACTGCTCAGGAAGTTGGATGAGTTGAGAGATCAACTTAGCCGATCTTGTGCTATAGAAAATAAACTGAGGGCCCCTGTTGATAGGACTCATCTTGATCCTAATAGTGGCCAAGATGTATATAATGTTTCAATGGTGCCCTTTGCCATGGATAAACATGTTCCAAGGCCCCCTTATTTGGATCATACACATGGAAATGTTCCTTTCAAAAATCACCATAACATGGGTACACTGAAATTCTATCCTCCTCCAAGGCATGTCACGGATGAGTTTCCTTTATATGAGGAACCTTATCAGCCACGAATGAGAAGGAGGCCTCTCAATCAACCGCCCAGTCAATACCCACAAAGAGCACCTAATGAATACTTTCGTGGGCAGTACATGGAATCCAACCCCTTTGCTTCATATCAACCTGAAACCTTTTATCACCAGCCTGCATGCTCTTGTTCATGCTGCCTCAACCATAATTTGCAAGTTCTTCCGCGAGTTCCTCCCATCTCATTTAGCAATAGAAGGATTCAGAAGGATCCTATTGATTCTAACTTCTACCATTGTGACAATCCTAGGCCACATGCTTCCATTACTCCTCAGTTAACCTCACAGGATCCACAAAGGCACACAAGATGGACAAGTGATTTTGACTTGGACATTGATGATCCTGGTCATATTTTTCCAAGAAGGGTGGTGGCGGCCTATGAGAAAAAAGGGCGTTGCTATCCTGTAGGGGATGGCGCCCCATTCATAACTTGCTATATTTGCTTTGAGTTGCTGAAACTGCCTAGAAGACTTGAAATGACAGAGAACAAGATGCAGAAACTGCAATGTGGTGGCTGTTCAACTATTATCTTGTTTGAAATTGTGAACAAGAAGCTAATTATATCCGTTCCGCAGGAAACCAAGCAAACATCCGCTAAGGGTGGGGATGGTTCTAAAGAGGTATTAAATGAAAGCCATTCAAGTTCTCATGATTGTTTGGATGCTGGCATTGTCAACTCCTGCTTGGATGATTTTGATAATTCTGATTATGACTTGGATTTGACAGATAATAGACACTATTTGCAGTCAGAAGGCCAGAGGTTGAACTTAAGTGAGTCTGAAAACAGACAGGGCCTCACTACATCTTCCATCTCTTCATCTGAGGAGATCCCAGATACTATGACTGTCCAGGGAGATGTTTCTCTCTCCTTTGAGCAGCCCTCCTTAAGAGATGACTTGTCTCCAAAACTTTCCAGTTCACTGGTGCAGGATTATTCTTATTGTCCCTCTAATCATGCAGTTGGTAAAAATGGGCAGGGGAACAACAGTAAACGTGTGGAACAAGACAAGATGGTCTTAGGTAGGATCACTTCTCGACAAAATTCTGTTAAAGATACGTCAGTGGCAATGGAGCTGGATGTTTCATTCAATGATTATCTTCATACAAGTTTATCTCAAGACTCTGTGGAGGTAAGCAAAGAGAAAGATCGACCAAAAATCAAAAATGGTGTGGAGTCATTCTTTTTGGGCTTGATCAAGAAGAGCTTTAGAGAATTCTCAAGGTCAACTCAAAGTCTGGAAAATGAAAGACCTAATGTTTCAGTTAATGGGCAACCCATACCGGATTGTCTGGTTAAGAATGCTGAAAAGCAAGCTGGGCCAATTCAGCCTGGAGATTATTGGTAGGTTTATATACCAATCACAATCAAGTGTTTGGTACTTCATATCTCTTCCAGAACATGCATATCTAATCTTTGCCAGAAAAATAAATATTTTGTATGGTGCTATGTAGATGACAACAGAAGTGCAAGATTGTTAGGTAATTCGAGTTCAGGAGTTTATATTATATAATTTTCTTTATTGATCTCTAACCTGATAAATCAAGTAATTCCAAATGTTATGAAGTTATTAGTTCCAGTATTAGGTACTTGTCAAATTTCAGCCATAGTTGAATAATTTTACAAATGAAGGCTATATAATAGGTCTTTCACAGGCAGAAATCAAGGGTGGTTTCTATGTATAATGCCTTGTATTGAGTATATGAGGGTGGGAATGGGATTCAACATTGCCTGTGAGGGAATACTTACTCATTTCTAATTTATTCCATTGGGCTCTAATCATAGCCTTGACTAGTTTGGTTTATGTATAGGCCTAAATGTGACTTTAGTTTTCCTTAAGTTGTTATAAATGGTATTGGAGCCAATATCGGCAAGAAGTATAGGACTCGAGTTGTGCCACCTATGAATGGGCTAACGAGGATGTCATGAATTTAAGCGAGAGATTGTAATTTGTTCCAGGTGACTACAATTATACATTTGACCGGTCCTTTTGGAGTATTGGCCCAAATGTGAATTGAACTCTCTTTGGGTTCTTAAATTTGGTGTGAAGATAGTTGTATTTTCTCTTGTTTGGGCTAGATTTTTAGCATTAGCTCAGTTGTAGGTCGGGGATAACTTGGCCCAAGACCCCTAGCACTTTATGGGATTTCATGACTATCTTCGTTAGCCTATACCTTGAGTATTGGTTCAAAACTATGGGTTTTTTCTAATAGTTTGTAATTTATAATGAAGGTCTTGGTGCCAACATGGACTATTGTGGCAAGCAAAATTTTGATTAATTGCACTTATTTATTCTGTGGTCACCAGGTATGATTTTCAAGCTGGATTCTGGGGTGTGATGGGCCATCCTTGCTTTGGCATAATACCTGTAAGATTTATTGTTTCATGGTGTGGTTTATAAATTCATTTGTTTGGTGACATAATCTAATGTTATGAATTCATAAGGAAATATATTGGATTTTGTTTTGCAGCCTTTTATTGAAGAGTTCAAGTATGCTATGCCAACAAATTGTGCAGGTGGAAACACAGGTGTCCATGTGAATGGGAGAGAACTTAATAAAAGGGATCTAGACCTACTTGCCAGCAGAGGACTAGCAACTACAGGAGATAGATATTATAGTGTTGATATTTCTGGAAAAGTTGTAGATGAGGAAACTGGTGAAGAACTCCATGGCCTGGGCAAACTTGCTCCAACGTAAGCCATACTGCTCATCTGTGATTGCTTAGAACTTAGAAGGATGCTTGAAATCCTGAGAAAATGTTTAAACTGGTTATCAGAGTAAAGAAAGCATCAAAATTAGGCAAGCATTATATTTCATTCTCCTAGAAAATGGTTTTGTCCATTGAGTCATTGACGGTGGTTGAGATTATAATCATTTTGTCTTGATTGCTTTTCAGGACTTTTCAAAATTTCACTTTATTTTGTATCATCTTCACTTCTTTCTAACATTTTAATGCTATCTGATGGACTGAAAAAGAAAAGGCAAAATGTTTTGATATCCACTGTGTAGATGGCTCCAAAGCAGATATCACACTGCGTTTTTTTAAGGAATCTTAAATTTAATTTTCCAATTGGTCAGTTCATGGAATATTTTTGATAGGAGAAAAGATATTTGCAATCGTGAATTGTGCAACTGCTAGTAATTGCTTTGAAAAAAGTGAATAAAACATGAGACTCACATGAAAAAAATTAATTTTTTAACAGTGAATCCCATTTTTTTTCAAAGCGATTACGCAGCGTTTATGTACTTTACGGTTGTATATAGAATTATTCGATAAGAGAAAGTGAAACCTGGTTGAGATGGAGTCCTTCGGACCGACCTTTGGAGGGTAAACTCTAGATACATGATCCCAGGATGTCTGAGTTTACAACACATCCCAATTCTGTCCTTTGACCACTAGGTTGTACCCTGACGTTAGTTAGTTAATTTAAAATAGCATGACCTTCCTTCTATTGCCCCTATCTTGGAATCAATTCCCCAGTGTTGAAAAAATAAAAAAAACATGTAGTTTCTAAAGCAAGTCTTTATTTTTTTTTTTTCGTACGATAAATTGCTTTCTTTGTGATGTCTCATTGACTCTGTTCTTTTTCTTCTTTTAAACAGGGTCATGAAAGCAAAACAAGGATTTGGTATGAAAGTTCCCAGACGTCTCATGTGACTTCTGGTATTTTTTTGGTTTTTTAATGATATTGTTGAGATGCAAGCGCTTCAGTTTTCTTATAATGAAATTGATGGGGGCAATTCCCTCTTGCAGTCTGGATTTGAAGTCTGTTTTCTTGGTTGTGTTAATAGTTGACGCAAGATCAAAATTTTTGAAACGTGTATCTGTAAAACAAACTAAAAAACAATTTTCACCAACTTATATATACATGTTCTTGTTCATACCCATGGATCTCTGCGGGTAAAGCTGATTATACCATGCCAATTGTCCAGTTCATAGAGCTGATGTGGCAAAAACCTTTTTAATCATTTGCCAAAAGTTTTTTGTATCTTTCATGTCAGGCGTCCAGCAAGTGGCCCTCCCCTGGAATGTTTCAACCAGCATGGTGTTGATACATTGTCTTGCAGTCCATCAAAACCATATCCTTTAGGCTTTAGCTCTAAGCTTACTGATGAATCACTTGCCGATCCAGACTTTAATTTGAGTCTGATGAATTCATGCGCATACGTGGTTCCCCACATCTGAATTTGCTTAAAAAAAAAAAAATCCTTCCAACTTTGATTTAATATCGAAGTATGTTGATTGTTCTAAATTCTATTATGTCTATCACATTTGTTGATGTTGTACATTTTAAGTGGCAACGACATAAAATGTGCCATATAATCAAATGCGACTGAAATAATAAAATCTAAGATCAACAATGACTTTCTATTTTTATTAAATTATTCAAAAAATAACATGCAGATAGGCTCTCACAACGAATATCTTAATGAGCAATAATATTTACAGTTATGAAATACATAAGCGTTATGCAATCCTTTTGAAAAAAGTGAGTTGAGTAAATATAAGACTTACTTAAAAAAAATTAATTTTTTAAATAGAATCCCACTAATTATTTATAGCACATGAGAAGGGTCGATCAAATAATAAATTAATAGGACTTAGATAGAGATAGTTTTGCGAAGACTACATCAAAATCTTCCATCGATAGCTAAAGCAATAATGGAGAGAAGATATACTTAAAAAAAAAATGTTATGATACTGTAAGACCGCCTCACTTGTAATATTGGTTATTTGAAATTTTAGAAATAGAATTATTCAATAAAAATAAAAGTAAAAAATGGATGGCACAAAGATTTATTTTAAAGTATGAATAGGTAGTCAAAACTAAAGGTCAACATTAACAAACCTAAGGTCCAGAGTTGGAACATCATTTGCTCACCAACTGAAGAACCAGTCTGCCCCATTAATAGGAGAACTGAAGAACCATTCAGTCTTAAATGGTTTTACTTTTTAGCGTTTTTAATCCCTCCTTTTATAAGCAAAATATCCCGACAAAAAATAGGAAAGGGCAACGAACCTCGTAAATGTTATCATTTTATCATGCGACGAGCAGTTAAAGACATACTTCAATGTCGGTCACTTTGATCTGTTATCACGTAGTTTGAGTCTGGAGTATAGCTCGAAAGCCCGTATAGTTAATGCTTCAGAAACACGCATCGATTTATATTCCAAAGCCTTTACTTTCGCTCTGAGTTCGAGAGCTTAGAGCAAAGCAAGTGGTGTTGGGCTAGAAAATGAAGCTAAATTGGAAGCAGTGGTTCCGCAACTTTCAGAACCGTATGCTCCTGAAGTTGATGATTGCCATTCTGTTGATGGGTCTTGCTTTTCGTCTAGTGTTCTTTCGTTCCACCGGGCTTTCGTCAGTCTTGGAAGAAAAAAGCCCTTTTCCGGAGAAAACCGTGCTTTCAGAGCCACCTCAACCTGTGCAAGTTCAAGAAAATGAAGATCAGGTTCCTCGGAAAGGTAATTGAATTCTGCTACACTTAGTTGTTGTTTTTTTGTTATTTTTACCTTATTTCTTAGGTATTAGATGCACTAGAGGGTCAAAAGAAAGGGTAAGTTACCATTCTTGACAAGTGTGGATAGTTTGAGATTGACATTTTTAGGGATTTTGTTAGTAGTTTGTTTTTTTTAGTACCGTTGATATATCGTTTTTCTGAGTCTCGATTCTAGTGAATCCGAGGGGACTCAGTAATGCCTACATCAAGAGAACTTTATCAACGCAATGATTAATTGGATTTGGCAAAGCAATGAAGATGATGATGGAATTGAAATTAACAGCTTAAGAAATTGCAGAAACTAACTTGTACAAACCAACGACCCTATTACAATGGACATCAGAAGTTGCGCTCGGTTGAAGCCCATCCGGATCACACAAACTACTCATAAAGTTGATTCTCTTATATTGTTGATTCCCTTATCATTTTGTATCCTCTTATAATTTTATATGTGCAGTTTGTATTTTGAAGTAAACGTTGGTTGCAAAAAAACTTGCAGAAAAGTGTGATCTTTTTACTGGGGATTGGATACCAAACCCATTGGGTCCTCTTTACACTAATCGGAGCTGCCAGTCAATCGAAAGCCATCAAAATTGTATGAATAATGGGCGGCCGGATACAGGGTACCTATACTGGAGGTGGAACCCAAGAGATTGCGAGTTACCGCCTTTTGATCCAGAAAGATTTCTCGAGATGATGAGGCACAAAACATGGGGACTAATTGGTGATTCAATATCTCGCAACCATGTGCAGTCGTTGCTCTGCATGCTCTCAACGGTACTTGTTAAGATTGTTATAGCATATTCAAGTGTTGGATTTGGATTATTGAGCAAGAAGCTTTGTTGGTCCTGGCCTTGCTATTTTGCTTTTTAAACTACCTATATGACTTGTGTGGTTTACCTGTTTTTTCCTGACACTATTATAATTTATTATTTTTGAGTAGTAGGAACAAATCAATCCACTATGGAGCACTTTCTTTATACCTATGGTGCGTATAAAGTTTTAAGTTTCTATAAATGCGATCCCCATAAAAGATTTGTACTATAATCCTTAGATGGTGTTTACTACTTCCAACCGTCAAGTCACTTAAAAAATCTGGCTTCTGCACTACAGCTATCTCTGTAACTTCTACTCATTTAGAGGTTTTATATGTTGATTGTTTTAGCAATTCTTCTTCATGCTATTTATTATTTTAATCGGTATTTATTAGCAGCTTTGTATATTTTGTCTCTATTTTTGTTAGAGAGGAACCATCGCATGAGGTGTTGAACGCACATAGATGCAACACCCCCGCCCTTTTCTTCCCCAAGGGCATTCACACAAGACATTCTTGTACTCATGGATGTAAATGTCAGAGATTGGGGTCCTGATATGGAGATGGTGGTCGACGAATTCTTGTATTCTAATTAAGTAGCCTGTGATAAGTGTTAAAAGTTGTTGCCCGGCATATCTCTACAAGGGTGCTTGTGTTGGTTATATATGGAATTTAATTCCTATATGCTTTATATATCCTATACAATTATAGTGTGTGGTTGTGGTAGCTAGATAAAATAGATTTCGAACATACCCCTGCTTTTTTATTTATTTATTTTACCTATAAAAAAATAACCCTGCTTTTATCCACAACTACATTTTGTATCTCTGACTTTGTATTGCTCTTTGTTAGTATGCAGTATATAAATGGGTTTACATTTCCCAATTTCAATTTCTTATCAAAAAATGGGTTTACATTTTTTCCCTGAATGGTATTTATACGCTGTAGCTCAACATTGGATTCATGAAGGCCCAATTACCATTAAGCTTGTCAAGTACTTGACCTATATGACTTCATCTTGGCCCATACTTCGGCCAGTTGCTTTTCCTTAGTCAAGGGGTCATTCTCACTGACATTTTCTCATGATTTTAATATGTCGGGGAGGCTATGGATTGTGTTATTTTGATTTCAAATGATAAGTGTGACTTTTAATTTAGTTTTGTTAGTTTATCGGGTGTTGATGATCTTGAATCACCATTTGCATCTTTACTTGATATTCTGATGTCTGGCCTATCCAGTTGACATATACTACCCTCAGGTGGAAGAAGCTGTTGAAGTTTACCATGATGAACAATATAGGTCCAGAAGATGGCACTTTACCTCATACAACTTCACCATCTCGTATATTTGGTCTCCTTTCCTTGTAGAATCTGCTATTTTTGAGGATTTCAATGGTGTTTCAACATCTGAAGTTGAGCTGTATCTTGACAAACTGGATAAGAAATGGACGGATATATACCAGAACATGGATTACATAATATTTTCAAGCGGGAAATGGTTTCTCAAATCTGCAGTCTTTCACGAGAACAACACTGTTGTGGGTTGCCATTACTGTCCTAAGAGGAATTTGACACAGTTGGGATTTGTTTTTTCTTATCGTAAAGCCCTCCAATATGTATTAAACTTCATTGTAACATCCAATCACAAGGGCCTGATATTCTTTAGGACTTCCACACCAGATCATTTCGAGAATGGAGAGTGGTCTAGTGGAGGGATTTGCCCCAAAACAGCACCAGTCAAAGAAGATGAGATTGAATTGAAGGACTTGAACAGGTTTTTGCGCAACATAGAACTCGAGGAGTTTGAGAAGGCAGCACCTGAAGCTTCCAGAAATGGCGTGAACCTTAAACTTCTTGACCTCACCTTGCTTTCGTTATTGCGGCCTGATGGGCATCCAGGTGTGTACAGAGAGTTCCATCCATTTGCAGAGGACAAAAACATAAAAGTTCAGACAGACTGTTTGCATTGGTGCTTACCTGGGCCAATAGACTCTTGGAATGACGTGATAATGGAGATGGTTGTAAATGGTTAGGAATTCATCCATAGTTCTGATGCATGAAATCCATATTCAACCATTTCAGGCTATGAGAAAATATTGGATGGGGCATTCTTCTTGCCAGAGCTGTAGACAAATGGTACATTCCCACACCAAGTATGTTATACTTCACTTTTCAAATCCATTTGGTTTCAGGATGTTCCCTTCAGCTCATCTTTCCTTTGGGTAATCTGTTCGGTGTTGATAGATTATAAATTAAATAATTAAATTACAACTCCAACCCCTTTAATGGGATTTGGTATTGTGGTACACATTGGTATTGGCAATAAATTATTAATTTCTGACCATTAATATTTTGATGTAATATTTTTCCATTACATTACAAATCATGATTGTAAAATAACATTTTAGAAATTTAGGCAAATTAAGCCGTAATTTGGTTATTTTCTATTTTAATCCTCAACAAATCAATAACATTTGAAAGTGCCAACATTTTTGAAGGAACTGTTCTTTCAATGCCCCCACCCTTACAGCTTGAAGTTGTAAGATCGATATCCTTTCCAAGACCATCGTATATAATAGAAAAATGATATTTTGCCCCATAGTTTTACTCTTTCATTTTTACCGCTCGTGTATTTTATGTTTTTTTACTTAGTAGTTAAGAAAATGACTATTAGTGAATTGATGTATTTTTTTAAATATTTAAATATGTTTAAAAAAATATTTGAAAAAAATACAAATGCATTAGAGACACATCCAATAGTACACGTTGGGGGACTGAGTAGCATTGTGTTCTAAAAATTCTACTCACGTTCTCAAACTACACATCACACATAATTTCTTGATTTTTATTTTTTTTTCTTTTACCAAATGTGTGGTGTATAGATGATGAGTAGGAGAATTCAATTAGTTTAGGAAAAATAAAACTAAAATAAATAAATAAATAAAAATAAGTGTAGTTTGTGGTGTGTGAGGATAATGAATAACAAAGCTCTTGTATTATAATATGTAGGTTATATACATTAGGGCTATAAATAATTCGGTCTAGATCGGCAAAACTAACTGGAGTGGACTGAAAATTTGGCCGGTCAGTCACGGTCCCAAAATGTGGACTAATGAAATCTGATCTGGTCATGGGGATTTTGGACCGAACCCTATATACATTTTTAAAAAATATTTTTAATAATTTAATATATTATTTTTATATAGTAATTATACAAGTTAATGATATAATTTTCATCTAATTTATCATCCTTGAGCATATAAAATATAAAATAATATATGCTATCAATTAATCATAAATCATAAATCATGTCATTATATGTAAATAGTTAAAACATTATATATTCATACATAATCTACTATTTACACTTAATTAAAATAATTAGGTAATTTTTTAAAATACCTAAGTTGCAAGCAAGCATGAATAATCTATGTATAATGAAATTATTTGATATTCACTAGCCATATATAAAATTTATGACATTATTAATAATTATGCATACTAAAGAGTATAGTCTAAGTTAGTATGTAGTAATTATTAATATCATAAATATAGTTATAATAAAATATTTTTTTAATGAGTTAGTTACATAATTCATATTAATAATTAACTTAATTTTAATTTAGTAATATAAATAATTTTTTATTAATTTATTTTAAAAAATGAAAAAAATAAAAAAATTATTAAGCCGGATAACTACCGGTCCGGTCCCAAAAAAATAATTAATCACCAGACGGAATTAGACCGACATTTACACCGAGACATATTTGGTATGGAAGCCTTTTAAATTTTAAAACCTCTACTCGCCCTCTTTATTTGGCAGTAAGAATTACTGCTCCAAGGCTACCAACGGTCAAATTTAGCTTAATACATGTAACTCGGATCCCAAACAGCCCTCCAATCCTCAAAATCCATTTGAAATTTGAAAATCTTACCGTTGCATTCCTTCCCTATAAGAAACCCTTCCTTCACTATGTAAATCGCACAAACCCAAACCCCCTTTGTTCTCTGTTAGTATATCCTGGTTCTCCTTCCGCATGGCTGAGACCGTTGCCGAGATGCCCATTGGCCCAGTCCCTACAAAAAAGACGAGAAACAACAGAAAGGCACTGAAGGAGAAAAACCCATCAGCAAAGGAGGTCAACATCCTGCCCGGGAAGGTCTCTGAGCCCTCACCGATCCCCGTTACGCCGGCCGATAACCCAGAAAAGGAGAACCACGAGAGCCTCTCGCAGCCTCGGTCCTCGCCCAAGAAGGGCAAAGCGGCCTCCAAGAAACAGTCAAAGAAGCAACCGCAATCTTTTGAGAATGAGTTGCTGGAAATGCAAGAGAAGCTGCAGCAGTTGAGACTCGAGAAGGACAAGACCGAGGAGCTCTTGAAGGCCAAGGATGAGATGTTGAAGCATAAGGAGGAAGAGCTTGAGAACAGAGACCGACAGCACGAGAACCTCCAGATGGAGTTGAAGAAGTTGCAGAAGTTGAAGGAGTTTAAACCCACGGTGGTACGTTTTCTTGACCTGCTTCTACTACTTTCTCCTCGTTTGGTTACAAAATGAAGAGAAATTTTATAATTAATAATTTGGTTTTATTTTAAATTATTCTCGATATATAAGGTTGAAAGGACCGTCTTTTCTAAATCGACAATATGATTTTCAGCTTGGTTGCTCAGAAATAAGGAAAATTAAAGAAGAGACTTAGAAAGCATAGGAAAGCTCTTTTGTTTTTTGTATTTTTATTTTTTTAAGCTGGCATGGGATATGAAGTCTCTATCATTTCTTTCATTAGCAAACCAATCGGGATAAGGTTTTATGGGGTTTGATATAATGGCCGTCTCTCTGTCTTATGCTTTGTTCAGACTTTCCCTATTATTGGTCAATTTCTGGGAGACAAGGAGCAAGACAAGAAAGAGAACAAGAAGAAGAAGGGGTGCCCTGAAAAGAAAAAGCCTTCTCCACCGTACATCCTGTGGTGCAAAGACAACTGGAATGAGGTAAAAACAGAGAAATTGGTTTTGTGAATTGAACAAGATGTTTGGATCGATGTACATATAGGTGACTTTTTTGTGGGATTTTTTATTAGGCTAAGAAAGAAAATCCAGAGGCTGAATTCAAAGAAATTTCAAACATTTTGGGAGCGAAATGGAAGAATGTCACTGCAGAAGAGAAGAAGCCTTACGAGGAGAAGTATCAGGCTGAAAAGGAAGTCTATTTGCAGGTGATTGCGAAGGAGAAGCGTGAGAGTGAAGCTATGAAGCTCTTGGAGGATGAGCACAAACAGAAGACTGCAATGGAATTGCTTGAACAGTATCTCCATTTCAAACAAGAAGCAGAAAAAGAAACCAAGAAGAAGTAAATCCCATTACCTATTTCTTCAAATAGTCTCTATTCTCTCATCACGGCGTTACTAACCATTTCTGATTTTTGTTCACAGGAAGGATAAGGATCCATTGAAACCCAAGCATCCAATGTCAGCATTCTTCTTGTTCACAAACGATAGGCGAGCTGCACTGCTTGCGGAGAAGAAGAATGTTTTAGAGGTATTTTATACTCACAATTTTCATTTTCAAAATTCTTGGGTTGTTAGCCCATCGCACCTCTAATTTCATGAATTTGGGCTTCGTAATAGGTTGCAAGGATCACGGGTGAAGAGTGGAAAAACATGACAGAAGAACAGAAAGGACCTTATGAAGAGGTTAACTCATTTTCATAGAAAAATTTTCTGCCTCGACTCAATCATGGCTTAAATTCCTGTTTAGCTCGATTCTCACTATTTCACCCTCTTTAAAACTTGTAGATGGCAAAGAAGAACAAGGAAAAGTATTTGCAAGAAATGGAAGCTTACAAGCTGAAGAAAGATGAAGAAGCTACCAATCTCAGAAAGGAAGAGGAAGAGCAAATGAAACTTCAGAAGCATGAGGCCTTTCAGCTTCTGAAGAAGAAGGAAAAAACTGAGAATATAATCAAAGTACGAACAAAGACAATCATAAAATATTTTTTATGATGTCTCTCTACTTGTTAAGAAATTTTACTTCTGCTAATATAGTTCTCCAATGTGCAGAAAACGAAAGAAAATCGGCAGAAGAAGAAGCAGCAGCAGAAGGAAGACAAGAAGTCGGACCCTAACAAGCCTAAAAGGCCTGCATCCTCTTTCTTTCTATTCAGGTAAGAAAGGTGTCTACAATCATAAATGCGTGCTAAATTAGTGTGGCAATCATGAAAAATGATTTGTTTTTCAAGTATAACAAGAGAGTATCATGCTTTTTTGTTGATGCAGCAAAGATGCAAGGAAGAATCTATTGGAAGAGCGACCTGGGATTAATAACTCTACCCTCAATGCTCTTATTTCTGTGAAATGGAAGGTATATACATATATATTTGTAGATGAAATTTGTTAGCTGACAAATGAGAGAGGAACTTATTGATTATTCTTCAATAATCTCTTGCCATGTCGTTACAGGAATTGAATGAACTAGAGAGAAAAACTTGGAATGACAAGGCTGCTGAGGCAATGGAAGCGTACAAAAAGGAATTGGAGGACTACAACAAGTCTGCTGCTGCAACCTTGGAACAGAAACCCGAAAAATGAAAAAGCTATTTTCGATAGTTGATAGTTGAAGTTGAAGTAACAGTAGCAGCATTGACAACTTGGCTATCAAACTGATAGCTATCTTTGATATTTTGTAGTATTATTTGGACTATGTCAACTTGCCTATCAAAACTGAATCAAAATCCAAAAGCAGGTATTTGGCAATTTTGCATATTTTCCAGCCTTATAGTAATCAAAGCTTTCTCTCAGAATCACACTCCCTAGAGTCATGACTAATTTTGTCACCAATGAGAGAGAACGTGAACAAAATGATCCGATGCATGAGAACTTAAAGGAGTGTGTGGGTCAAAATTTTTTTAAGATATATTTTGAATTACATGTGAACAAGCCTTTTGTAAATTTGTTACTAGATATAATTATTACTACTAATTTGCTGACTGCACATTTTGTAAATTTTAAATAATCAATACAATTAGAGAGAGATATATATTTTTTATATGATTCAAAAATAAATAAGTTGATTTTAAGACATTTTTTTTGTCATCATTTTTTATAACGTGGCAATAAATAATTGAACAATCAATTAATTTAATTTAAAATTTCATAATACATAATATATATAATAATTGAATGTATAAAAAAATAACATTTTGTGAATTAAAATGATAGGTGGCACACTTTTTGAAATGATATTTACAGTTATAAAAATTGTGTAAGATGATGGCACACTTTTTAAAAAAATAAATAAATATGATATTTACATTAAAAAATTAATTTTTAAAATAAAATTGCCTATAATGCTTGTGCGCGTTTACATTGATTGTATTAATAATAATTCTTAAACCATTAAACTCTCATTGTCATTTTTGGGATAAACTTAGGTCACAATTTAAAAAAAATAAATAAATATAATATTTACATAAAATAATTAATTTTTAAAATAGAATTGCGTATAACGCTTACACAATTGATTGTATTTTTAACTTGAGGAAAAATGTTGCCGCTTACACAATTGATTGTATAAATCTTTAGCTCACATGCAAAAAAGTAAACTCCACAAATCTTTTTATGGTGGAATCTTCTTCCTTTTTTTTTTTTTTAAAACAAAAAATAAGATTTATATTTTTGACTTGTTTATTCATTAAAAATAGGGTAATTACAGCTACCACTACCAAGTAGCTGGTAGCTCCCGCTGCTACCGCTATTTCTATATTGTGTGTGTGTGTTTTATTTAAATTTTTTATTTTTAAATATATTTTTTTAACATTTATTAAATACTTTTTTTAAATTTACAATATGATTAAAAAATACTTATTTAATCAATAAGTAAAAATAATAATAAAAAAATAAAAGCTAGCGGTAGCCCACAACGGAAGCTACCAGCGGGCTCCCAAACATTTTTCTTAAAAATATTTAGCAACGTGTTACATGAGAGTACTCTAAAAGTAGAAAAGGAAGCTACCAACGTAAGCTACCAGCGGCTCCCAAACATTTTCCTTAAAAGTATTTTAGCAACGTGTTACATGAGTAATCTAAAAGTAGAAAAAGAAATATTTTAAAAGAAGGAAAATGACAGTATGACTATCAAATATGCCCATCAAACCACTCATATTGGAAAAGATATTTGAGTTCCCACAACTTTAGCTATGAGATAAAATCAAGAAGAGATGAGACAGATCGACTCACTCTCCTAAGAAGAAACAGACTCAGATTCCTAGTAGGAGTCTAATAGGAGATATAGACTCCTACTCCTAGAAGGGAACTACTTTACATGACTTAGACTCCTACAAGGAAAATGTTTTACAAGGCTAATTAGATTCCTATCACATCAAGGAAATAACCTCTATAAATAGCCTACATGAGGTAACAAATTAAAAAAATTGATTTTAATATAATATCTTATTCTCATATTATATTTCTAACTTTGGCATCGGAGTTTCCACAGTGTAACCAGTGCCACTCATTTGTTGTAGGTGATCCATGTGGTAGGTGGCGGTGAAATACGTCCTTAACAGTGGCGCTGTCTGTGGGATATATATTTCTTGCAATCAACGTGCTTTTCACATGCCACTACTACGCGATCACAAGCAACTAGAGACTGAGAAGCAAACGCAATAGAGATGGAGGCGAGGTGGGCAGATATGAAAGAAAAACTGAAGACGGTGACAGATCTAGTAGAGCAACTGCAGAAAGAAAACAAGGAGTTAAGGCGACAGCATGTTGCTATGCTGCCAATCGATGGACAATTGGAAGAGGATGCACATAGTGCAGGCGGGGTCAATATTGAAGAACTGGAAAAGAAGAAACTGCACGATGAGCTAAAAAGTCTTGTTGACAAATATGAAGAGTTGGCGAGGAATATGGGAGGATCTTCCTCGGTAGAACAGTTGCTGAATCGTACAAACCTCCCCTACAGTGACGAAGTTATGGCAGTGCCCCTCCCACCTAAATTCAAGGTTCCCCAGATTGACATGTACAATGGGTCCAAAGACCCAGTGGAACACTTGGAAAACTTTAAGGCACATATCACACTCCACTGCTTCCTTGGAGAAATCGCATGCCGAGTTTTTCCCTTGACCCTAAAGGGAAACGACGAGAGGGTGGTTTAGAACCCTTTGACCAGGATCAATCAACAGTTTCGTGGAATTGGCTAAGCAGTTCTTAACACAATTTATGCCAAGTAGAAGGCAACGGTGTCCATCGGCATACCTTTTAACAGTTAAGCAGAGAGAAGAAGAGAATTTGAAGACATACCTCACCTGTTTTAATATAGAGAGGTTGACAACCGAAGATCAAGATGAGAAGATCACTCTGGCCGCCCTCCTAGGTGGGATCTGGCCACGCAGCCCTTTTATGGCCGAGTTAGCCAGGAGGACCCCATCTACTCTGAGGGAGTTCATGAACAGGGCAGATGACTTCGTAAATGTTAAATATACACTGCAAGCCCCTGTAGACCCGAGAAGAGATGAACAGAGGGCAGAACGTAAGACCAACCTAGGTGATAAGAAACTTATGTCAGGTCATCAGGATAGAAGACAAGAAAGGCGACCAGAGCACAACAATATAGATTAATGTACAACAATCTATATGTGCAAGAAAGGGAGGAGCTGGATAGAGAGTATCGCCGGTCTAGAGCAGGCAATCATTATTGCAAATACCACCAGACGGATTCGCATTGGACAGAAGACTGCACGACCATGAAGAAAAGGGTCACTGAACTGGCGGGCACAGGAGAGTTAGAGCGAATGGTCACAGAATGTTCAAAGCCTAAGAGATGGTATAATGAGAACACAGCCATCAAAGAGAGGATAGCCCAAATAGGCGGCAAGATACTCGTGGCAGCAGTAGAGACAGAGTGCTCTCAAATGATGATAGAGACAGGGAGCCGAGGTGAAATCCGATGAAGTTTCTCGAACGACATCGAGACAGGAGAAATATATGGCGAGTAGCTTTCCTACCCTAGGAATGCAGAGCACTTGGAGAAACCTTACCCATGATAACAAAGTTTGTATTTTCTATTTGATTTATTGTTTTATTGATGAGACTCTTTTTTCTGGAACTTCTGGCAAACATTGAAATTAACAATTCTATTTGTGTGCTGAATAAAGTGCCCCTTATAAATTAGTCTGGCTTTACCCATAGAAGTGGATGGTGGTTGTGACGCCCCCAAATTCCGTTTGGGATCGAACGGACATTTGAAGCGTCGAGACATGCAACATAAGGTTACCTGCCCCCGTTCATGATATATAAGATGCAATGTTCCTAACATGCATATAACAATATGCAATATTAGCAGCGGATAAATTTTTTTTTCTTTAGCAATATTATGCACCAAATTGAAAATATCACAAATGCGTAAAACATACTTCATACATAAAAACCTATTGAACAACTAAGATCACAACACTAGTCCAAAATAGTTATGATCCAAAAGTACTGGAGATGCAACTCCATCATACAAGTAGTAATTTAACTACTATATTAACATTAACGACGCACCGTCGTTCAGTCGACTGTGTCTAGTTGGTCAGCTTTTGATCCTCCTTCAGGTCCTGTAACAAGATCTACCATTCCGGGGGAATGGTAGTTGGGACTACCACAATAAGATTTGATTACAAATCTCAGCAAGTTAACAAAAAACTTCCACACATGCTAATGATGCATGGATGACAGTAAAAACATAAATGCATAATCAAATTCATAAGTAATTAAAGCATAACTTAGCGTACAACATAGCATAATTGACATAACTTAAATTGAAACATGAACTGAACTTGACTTGACATGAACTTGATCTGAAACTTGACTTAGTATGAACTTACTCTGAAACTTGAATTAACATGAAAAATACATACTCCATAGTTGTTGTGGCCCTATGTATTCTACGTGTAAATACATACTCCACAGTTGTTGTGGCCCCATGTATTCTACGCAAACTTGACTTAACATAAAAAATACATACTCCACAGTTGTTGTGGCCTCATGTATTCTACGTGTAAATACATACTTCACAGTTGTTGTGGCCCCATGTATTCTACACATCACAATGCAGTTAAATACATACTCCACAGTTGTTGTGGCCCCATGTATTCTACACAAACTGAATGTATTCAATATGAAACGTGACTGGAATACGAAAGGACTGGAGCCCTGACGTAACATAACGTGATTTAAACATAACTTGAAATACATGAACAACTTGATATAGAAACATTTCGTAACATGGCATAACATATAATAGACAACATATTTAACATGACATACTTGTAATGTACAGTAATACATGACAAAATATATTATGTAATAGATAAAAATTGATGACAAAATAAATTCTGTATAATAGACAATTACGTGATAACTTGGCATGGCATGACATATATGATAACATACATACATACACTGTAGTTCCTTTACTTAACACACGTACACAGTAGACTGCTAGTAAGTTAAAAGCTAACTTACTTCGATCTTCGCGTTTCTTATAAAACTTCAAGTGCGATCACGAGGAACTGTAATTAGTGATTCTAAAAGTTAGAACTAAATCACTAATAATTTGAAATATGGAAAATACTAACTTAAAGAGTAAAATTTTCATTTTACTCTCTACATGTGGGAAAATGACCGTTTTACCCATAACTTAAGGATTTTGCATACTAACTCCAAAAGTTTCCAAAATTTACATTCCTCATGTAAATTTTGTCCTAAACTTAAATATCAACTCAGAAAAATTTAAAACAAAACACAACTATGAAGAACACACTATGGCCGAAACATCCATAGGCCATTTCCTTTGATTTTTATTGCAATTCCTTCCAATTTCAAAACTCGTGCTTAAACCAAAATTTTGCAACAAACATCTTCCAATCCTAAGTTCAAAACCATACTTAAAACATCCATTTAGAAAAGCTAATAATTAACACCAAACTTTTTTGTAAAAAGATCCAAGTACTTGAATTACAAGTTTTGACCTTAAATCAAAACATCTCCAAGAATTTCAAAAATCAAATCTTACTTCTAACATATTCATAATATCATCCTAACATCAACCATGCTTTAAATCATCAAACTAAAGTCACCAAAATTACAAAATAACATTTGGAGTTTTTGGTTTTACACTTAATCCAAAAATAGAAACTTTTTCCTCAACTAGTTTTGATAAATCTCTTGATCTATGACTTATAAATATATGATCTTCAAACCAAACCATCACATGGTTTAAAAAGATGTCGTAAAACATATATAAGCTTCTAATTCAAGATCACATGGTTAGAAATTAACCAAAATATAAATTTAGCCAAAAATATCCACACTTTGGCTTATTTGAATATCTCTTTGCATAAAATTTCATATCTTTGAAACTAACATCAAATATCTTCAAAATAATAATATAACATGTATATAAGATACTTAGGATCCTCCAATAAAATTATTAAAGTCATTAGAATAGGTTTAGACCACCAAAAAGTTAAACTTTCTCAAAACAGAAACTGTTTTTCTTCTTCAAGTTTCTAAGTTTCTAAATCCAAGAAAATCTTTCATCAAAACCTTTAATCATGCAAAAATCCTCAACCAATAGTCACATATACATGTTAACAATACTCCATAAAAATTTTGAACCAATATCTATCCATTAGCTTGGTCAAAAACTCCAGACTATAACATATTCTCCAGTTTATCTTCCAGAATGACCTTTCTATAGTTTACACAATATTTGACTGACCAAATGATCTTCAAATGGGAAAAATAAGATATCCATGTAAACTAGACTAAAAAAGGAACAACTTATATGAATGATACTTTATGATAAAACACTTACAATAGCTTCGAAATAGGCGTGCAAAAAAATTCCTAAAACCTATCCAAGAGAGAGTGTTTGATAATCTTTTATTGGAAGGTGTAATTGAAGATAAGTTCATGGGTACTGACTAGACATACTTATGGATGAGAGAAGGGAGGTGATAAGGCTGGAGTTGAGAGTTGAGTGTAGTTTTCTCCTACCCAAAATATCTATAAAAGATTATCTCAAAATATTCTATTCAATACTGTTTACAAAAATCAGCTCAATATATTTTCCAAATGTGGAGTAGACTTGGAAGAGTGAGGTGGTTAAAATATTTCCATGTGTCTAGATAAAATTTTGCCAATCTAATTTGGACATTACACATTGTGATTTTGAAAAACACTGCGCTTAGTACGTTTACCGAGCTTACTATTCACTCCAAAAATAAACGTAACAAACTTAGTACTGAAAAATCCTAAATATTCAATTAAGCCTAGTAGTGTAGACTATAATGTATTCTGACACTTCTACCTATCTCAAATAATTAAAATCGCATTTCTAACACCATAGTGAGGGATAACACTAACTATGTTGACATACTAAAACCTATGCGATTAATCAATTCGTGTAAACTTACGGAGTTTTCACGAGATTCTTAAAGTCAATAGAAATTCCACAATTGAATTTCTAACGGCTATTACAGTGGTCAAGTTTTCACGACATTGCAAAAGAGAAAGGTCAGGGACTGCCCAATCATTAAACACCAATGACGAGTTATCACACTCGCGGTGCCATCAAAAAAAGGGCGTGTAGATCCTCAGACCACACCGACCCTAAACACCAAAGACGAGGCTTCAATCTCGTGGTGCCATGAAAAAAAGGGCGCGTAGGTCCTTAAACCACGCCGATCCTAAACACCAAAGGCGAGCCTTTAACCTCGCGGTACCATGAAAAAAAGGGTACATAAGTCCTCAGACCACGTTAACCCTAAACGAAAGGCAAGCTATCAACCTTGTGGTGCCATAAAAAAAAAAAGGGCGCGTAGGTCCTCAGACCACACCTACCCTAAACACCAAATGCGAGCTATCAACCTCACGATGCCATGAAAAAAAGAGCGCGTAGGTTCTCAGACCATACCGACCCTAAACACCAAAGACGAGCTATCAACCTCGTGGTGCCATGAAAAAAAGAAGGGCACATAGGTCCTCAGACCACGCCGACCCTAAGCACCAAAGGCAAGCCTTAGCAGCTTGTAATGCCATGAAAAAAAGGCAGGAAAGGTCAGGGACCGCCCGAGCATTAAATACCAATGGCGAGCTATCAGCCTCGCAGTGCCATGTACAAAGGAAACTCCTCGACACCCAAGTTAATCTTCTCACCAAGAAGCCCATCGTCACCAGAACAAGGCTCAGGTATTTAAATCTCAACTTTGTACATTTTTATTATACTAACCAATTTTGTTTTTAGTAAACCAACGCCACCAGGCGAGCAACAGCACAAACACCTATAGGCGAGCAAGAATATAGATGCCTCTGGGCGGTCAACTATACAAATGTCTCTAGGCGGTCGACTATACAAATACCTCTAGGTGAGCAACTGTACAAACGCCTCCAGGCGAGCAATTGTACAAACGCCTCCAGGCGAGCAACTATTCAAACGCCTCTAGGCGAGCAAAAGGACAAATGCTTTTAGGCGAGCAATATGACCATCAACTCTGGGCAAACATCCACAGATTCAAAACTGAGCTCCACGGTCACACTCAATGCGGTTGAGTACATCTCCTGCTTATCTCTCCAAGCTAAGCCACTCACCGCTTAGCACGAAACAAACAAAAAACCAGTGACTAGACAACAAAATAAGGATCAAACAGGATACCAATGACCAAGTTTATAAATTTATTTTGCAGATTATTGACTTGATGATTCTCAAGGCCTTCTAATGCTTCACAGCTACCAGAACTGCTTTTTCTACAGGTTACCTCAATTACAGTTGTATTGGGAGTGACTTGAAGACTCCCAAGACAACCAAAAAGCCGAGCTACCAAAGGTTGAGCCTCTTGCACAGTGCATCCAATTGGTAGCTAACCAAAAGGAAGTGAAGACATCACACTCACTAACTAGCATGGATCCTCGGCGGGGTAGGGAAAAACAAAAGTAAGCAGATGCCCACGAGCCAGCGAGGTAAAAGGCAGGTACAAAGAATGCAAAGTATTTAATTTCTCACGTGATGGTCACGAAAGAAATTAACGGGGTAACTGGAATGGATATTTGAGTCCTCACAACTTTAGCTATGAGATAAGATTAAGAATAGATAAGACAGATCGACCCACTTTCTTAAGAGGAAACAGACTCAGATTCTCAACAGGAGATAGACTCCTACTCTTAGAATGGAACTACTTCACATGACTTAGACTCCTACAAGGAAAATGTTTCATAAGGCTAATTAGACTTCTATCACTCCAAGGAAATAACCTCTATAAATAGCCTATAGGAGGTAACAAATAAAAAAACTTGATTTTATTATAATCTCTTACTCTCATATTATATTTTTGACTTTCGCTTCTGAATTTCCACAGGGCAACTAGTGATGCCCCTTCATTTATTGCAGGTGACCTGTATGGTAGGTGGCAGTGAAACATGTTCTTAACACATATTTTTATTTTTTTATTTTTATTTTTCTTAATGGTTAAAGAAATAACTATTAGTAAATTTATATAGTTTTTATTTTTTTCTTAGTGGTTAAGGATGTTTAAAAAATAATTAAAGAAAAAAATTCATTTATATTAATGTGCATATTTAATGTGTATATTTAATAGTCACCCTAACATTATCCTTAAAAGAACTATCAATGCACCAACGCCGCACTACCGTAAAGGGTAAGGAAAATGCTAGATCCCCCGCTAGGGGATCCCGCTGGGAGTTACCGCTCCCAATTTTTTTTTTCCTTTTTTTCTTAGTGATTAAGTAAAAATTGTTTAATATTATTGTGAATTTTTTATATTTTTTTAAATATTTAAAAACATTAAAAAAATGATGTAAAAAAAAACACAAAAATAGAAAAAAAAATTTTGGCCTAGCGGGAGCCCCCAGCGGTGGCCGTAGCACTATCCAAAGGGTAAACTAGGGGCGGGGGAATTGCACGCCTCCTTTTTTTTTTTTTAATTTTTTTTTAAGGAGAAGAAGAAGAAATTTAAGGTCAACTTATTTTTAAAAAAAAAATTAAACCAAAAATCTTAATTAGATTAACGACTTGACACCTCTATAAATACTACGTTGGTGATTTGGATTTTGTTAATCCAGCTAGATCCGTGATATATAGCATATAGTTTGTACTTTGTAGCCTAATCAATTTTGAAGAAATAATATTGTGATGAGAAATCCTTGGGACCGGTCGGGCTAGTTTTACTCAAATAACAGCTGGCCAATAACATTCTAACACGTAAGACTTCTATCGAAACAATTATGGACCAGCATTACATCTGAACAGCTTAACATCTCCAAAAATTAGAAACCCTTCACCATTTCCCCCTTTGCCATTTTACCCCCAAAATTTGATTTCTCCAAGCTGAAGCCCCACGATTTCCTTTCAGCCATCACGATTTCTTACATTGGCACCGACGTAGGTGATTTAGAAATCAAATCACCTACCCTCCGCCCCACGATTTCACCCTTTGCGATTTCACCCTCACGATTTCTCCAAGCTGAAGCCGCACAAAGCCCTTTGTGATTTCGAAGCCCTCATGATTTCTCCACGAAGCTCTGCCCTCATGTTTTCTCCAAGATAATGTAGTGACTCTGTGTTCAAGATGTAATGTAGTGACTCTGTGTTCAAGATAATGTAGTGACTCTGTGTTCAAGATGTACATAAGATTTTGACCAAATAACATACATATAAATAGGATTGAATGTAGTGACTCTGTGTTCAAGATGTAAATAAGATTTCGACCTATACTCAGCCATGATAACTCCTTCTGGGCAACCAATTGTGTCGGCGTTGGAATTTCTAAGCTGCGTCGGCATTGGACTGATATTGTGGCGGTGCGAACAACGACAGCGAGGAAGAGAGGGGTAGTGCATACGATTCAGAAGAGCAAAAGAGCATTGAGGAAGAGAGAATGGTGCGATCTCCGATTTACGTCGGCGTCGGTTTCGAACTGAGATGGTTGAGTTGGCGTTGGGCTGAGATGCTTGCATCGGCATTAGGTTGAGATGCTTGCATCCGTCGGCGTCGGGCTGAGATGAATGGGAGAAGGTCTATGTGCGAAGGGGAGAAGGGCAGACGGAATGAGGGCCTGTATGTTGTGATTCTTTGTAACTCTGTGCATTTGCCTTCCAGTATTTTTTCCTACGTGGCATAAGATGAATGGTGGGCTGTTTTTGTGTGATTAACAGCCCGACCGGTGTGAAGTGCCTCTTGTGATAGTTGTGTCACGCTTCTAATCCTTAGTGCAACTCAACATCATGGTAGGAGAAAAATGAAACAATCCTCGGCAGCTTAGAACCCTGTCTTTTTTATGTACCCCGCAATCAAAGCATTGAAACAATCCTCAGCAGCTTAGAACCCTATCTTTTTTATGTACCCCGCAATCAAAGCATTACAGGACATAAAACTTCACGCTCAGGATTCAGGAATATTTTCTCGGACATAACAAGACCAACAAGATCCGACGCCCACTGATGCTTGTTTAGTTTCTTAAAGATATATCCAATCCCAATAGTTGTGGCATCCCATATATATTTTATATATTTTAATATTATATTATATTATATTATATTTTTATTAAATTAATTGAATTGTTTTATTTATTATCTATATATCACATATTTATTATAATAAAATTAAATAAATAAATTTAAATAAATATAATGTGTATTGTATAAAAATAATAAGTAGAATTATTGGTCTTAAAAACACATCCTAGATTCCGAGCCCACCTTAATATCATAGCAGCCAAGGAAAAAAAATAAAAAAATAAAAAATAAAGAAGAAGAAGAAAAGAAAAGCATCTTCTGCATAGTTTTCTTATATTTTCATCCGATTGTTGTTTGATTTAGGTTTCCACATAATGTGATCCAATGTCCAGACACTAGTAATTTGATTGTAGAAGATATATATCATGGCAGAAGGGGGAAAAAAAAAAACTAAAAATCAATCCTTGGTGTGTTATAATCTTTTCTGCATCTTCCGTGTACCCGGCCCGCAATCTCAGCACATAGACTTCATTATCACAAGTACAGCACACCATGAAAGTCCCAATTTCAGTCTTGTGGCTATCAGCTTTTGTCATAATTAGGGTAAGGAAAGTACTAAAGTTAAATATCAACCTCAGAAGTGCTTTGGTATATAAGCAAGCACTACTATGTCTTATCCATTTCATTAATCACGGGTTTGTTTTATATGTAGCGAAAAATTTATCAGATATTTCATGTCATATAATCAAAAGCATAGAACCTGATTGAGATAAAAGCCAAGTAAAAATTTCACATTAAAATATTTTCCGGTTGCTCAAGTTTCGTATCGAGTCCAGAAAAAAACCTGACTAGTGAACTGAAGTGTAGAAATTTTAGGAATTAATAAGCAAAGACAAAAGTTAATATGAACTTTGTTTTGAGGCACTAAGTGGTAGAGGGGTTTGTCTTCCTAGTGATCATCAATTTTACAATTATTATAATGTTTGTCCAATCTTTAGGCTGCTCTTGATTCCACAACTTCTCTTAATTCATTTCATCTAATCATTATAACTTTTTACACTTTTAACATAAAATATAATAAATAATTCAACTTTTTTAAATTTTAAAATAATAATAATAATAAAAAATAAAATTTTAATTAATTTTAAACTTTTATCTCAACTCAACTTAACATCTAAATATCCAGGCGAGTAGACTGAACTTGGATTGACCTCAACTCCGTCCCCTCTATCAAGATTTAATAAATAAATAAACAAATAATTGAAAAAGTGAGGTATATTTTATTACTCATACAATCTGTTGGGATAAGTCTTGCATTTTTTTAAAAAAAAAAAAAATTATTACAAAACTAATTTTTATGTAAATTTTAAATTTGTTTATTTAAAAAAAATAAAATTCATAATTCTAAAAATTGTAAATATTAGTTTTACTCTTTGTCCAAGACACGTAATGACTTAGGTCTTGTTTGGTTATACAAATGAGATAAGATAAAAGTTAAAAATTAAACAAAATATTTTTAATATATCTTTTATTTCAAAATTTTAAAAAATTATATTATTTATTATATTTTGTATAAAAATTTAAAATAATTATAAATTATTAGGTAAAATAAAATAAAATGAAACGAAACGTTGTGATTTATCTATACGAGTATAAATTTAAAGAGTAATATTATATAGAGTCGTGAAATATACAATTATTTTAAAAAAGAGTTAAATCAATAATTAAAAAGTTAATTTTTTTTTTGTGAGTCACGTATTAATTTATTTTTTTAAAAAAAATTATATAGCGCTTGTATAATTAGTATTACAAATATTATTTTTTAAATTTAAGAATAGAGTTTTAATATTTAACCCCAAAATAATTATTGCCTGTGTTGGAAACTTGCCAACTTGGCTCTTTTATCACAAGGAGCAAGGAGTAAACCACACGCAGACGTTATTCTGTTAATTTCAAAGCTAGCCCATTGGTGCAACTTGCAAGGTACTGAAGTAGACGTTGCCTACAGCGAAACGGTATAACAACGATAGTCAGTACGAACTCAGAACAATGCAACGTTTTATGCTTAAAATAAAAAACAGCTTTGCTACATATAGTCGTTACATGTAGTCGGCGTGCAGTCGGCTGTACAGAATGAATAAAAAAAAATTATAAAAATTTTTTTTTATATTCAAGGGGATCTACATGAATTATAAAAAGTTATAAAAATAATTTTTTTTTTCATGTAGGTCCCGTATTAATTTTTTTTACAGCCGACTGCATCTCTCGACTGCAAAAAGTATTTCTCAATAAAAAAATACAAAATAAATTATATATTAATATGAAAGAGACTATAAGTACTATTTTTTTTATTAAAAATTCATCTAACCACTTATGATATTAATCTAATCCCTCTATTTTTTTTTTTTTACGTGAATTTGAAAATTCTATACGAAAGAGAGAATGAGTTTTACGAAGTATTTAATGCTGTCAAACAAACTCACATGTATAATAATAATAAATATTATAAAACTATCTTTTATGTGTTTATCTTGAGAAGGCCGGGAAAATGATGAAGTTATAACTTTTTTATAACTCTATTTTAAATCAAATGTAATTATGTAAAATTAAAATTATTTTAATGAGATTTCATTTAAAATGAGTTATAAAATAATTTTTTAACAAATTAGTAGGAAAATACTGTCCTTTATATTTAAATATTAAATATATTGTTAATAATTTAATGAAAACAAATCATGGGCAATCTTGTAACTTTGGTTCTATAAAAAATATTCTGTTACCAACCTCTTAACCACCGTTCCCCTGACCACCGTTCCCCTGTGCACTCCTTCATTTAGGGCTGGTGCAGATGTTGAGATAATATAAGAAATAAAATAGTTTAAGTTAAAATATTTTATTAGATTTTAAAAAATGAGAAAGAAAATATTAAATAAAAATATTATAAAATTAAAATATTGTTATAATATAATTTTTTAATATTATATTTGTTTTAAGATTTTTTAAAAAAATTATTTTTTATGATTTATTTAAAAATTTTAAAAAATTATAATAATTAAATAATGAGTAGATGAAAAATTTAAAAATTTAAAAATATTTATATTTAAGTGATATTTAAGAAATAAAAGAGACGAGATGATTGATCTCAACATTCAAATAGGGTGTAAACAATAAATTATAAATAATTTTTTTAATAATTTAATATGACGCAGATGGCAAAATGGATGGTTTATAGCAATTTCCTTTCATGAAAATGCCAAAAGCATTCCTTTTGGTTCCTCGAGCGCCCTGGTCACTTTTACAAATCCATAATATATATATATATATATATCCTATTATCAGTAATCTATGTATCCTACATCTCTTCGTTGTCATCTCATAGTTGACGAAGGACCTCCAAATTAAATAGCTGTTCTACACCAAAAGTCCCCAGCTCAAATAACTCGTTTTATATGCAAACTTCGAATGCGATGCTATAGGATCTCTGGATTTGTATCTTTTTCAATATTCTCTACATAGTCGATCGGCACAACACAAATTACCCCACGGCCCACGGTCCATTTTAGCTTTGTTTCGACGCATCCTAAGAAACCCCCATCTGTTCCGACACCTGGTATCTCCTCCTCCCGTCTTCAAACTAACATGCTGATCTCTTGACAGCTGAGACTGCCATACCATAGCTCGCGCCCCCGCCCTCTCCTTCCTCCTCTCTCGCATATATATACCAATATATGGGTGAACGTCCACGAGTTGATCCATTCCCCGAAAACCGCCGGGAAGAAGACGCCGGAGCCGTTTTCGTCCTCCAATCAAAAGGTGTCACGTCCCTCCTCCCCCAAGAGCAATCTCTGTAACAGTGTTATATATAAAGGATTTTCTCCGACATTTTCTAGACCATATATATGTAAATGAAATCGATTCTGGGTTTTTCTTACAGGACAATGGTGGCACGCGGGTTTTCATCTGACGACGGCGATCGTGGGGCCGACGATACTGGCGCTGCCGTTCGTGTTCAGAGGGTTAGGGTGGGGCCTAGGGTTCTTCTGCCTGACGGTAATGGGCGTCGTGACTTTTTACTCATACTACCTCATGACGAAGGTGCTCCAACACTGTGAGAAAGCCGGTCGCCGACACATCCGATTCCGAGAGCTCGCCGCGGACGTATTAGGTAAATCAGCACCGCACCTAAACCCTTTTTCTTCCGTATAAAATATCGTAAACGTTTTCTTTCCCATTTTTTTTCTCCTTCATTTGTTACGAAAAAGTTGAGTTTACGTCTACATATGATCACGGAAAGCAACATTCTCGGAAGTTTCGGAATTTTAAACAAATTTTCGTATTTTGATTAATGGAAATTAATAAAAGCAACGTGATATGTCTAGAAAATATCAAGGAATGTGGTGTACCACTTCACGTGGGGTAATCTTAATGATATCAATAGCCACATTCGTAAGATATTTCTTTTGGTATTCATTTTATTAAAAATATTAAAAAAATCTAAATTTTATATAATTTTACTCTATTTAAAATAAAATTACGAAAGAGTTATAAGTAAGTGGTATGCACGTGTACAGACTCGACATATACGGTTTGAAAGGTGTTGTTTTTTATTTTTCAAATAGCTTATAATTATATACTATTATGCTTATAATTTTATTCATATAATTATATATGCTGATGTGTTTTAAAACTTAAATTAAAAAAAGATAATGATAAAAGGGATTGTTATTCAGTATTAATAATATTATGCATAAAATTATACATACATGTAGCGCTACTTCACGCATACAGGTGGTATATATATGTGGGGTGAACTCATCTTGGAGGTTAGATGTTTTAAAAGGCAAAAGTTCAATTATAATTTTTTTTATTTTTTTTTATCGTATAGTTTTAATCCGAGTATGTAGCTCAAAAAATAACAAGAAAAAGTGATTTACTTTGTGTGCGCGCTTTGATCTTAAACAGGCTCGGGATGGATGTTTTATTTTGTAATATTCATTCAGACGGCTATCAACACTGGAATTGGAATAGGAGCAATTCTACTTGCAGCAGAATGCCTTAAAGTATGGTTACTATAACACTTCTTCTCTCTCCTTTATTATTTAAAAAAAAAAAATTATTTTAATTTCTACCATTTTTTATCAGATTATTTACTACGTACAACAACAACAATAATAAGTTGTGAAAAACAATCACCATTTGGAGTTGGTACGGGACAAGTTGATGCTATTAATCCAATCAACACGACACGTGACATATTTAACAATAAAAATATAAGTAAAATATTTTAATTATAAAAAAATTATATAAAAATAAATTTATAAATTAACATGACTTGATAAATTACATTTAATTGTAAAATTATTTTTATTATAAAATCAATCTAAAAAATTTTATTATTTTATAAAATCATATCATTTTATAAATTTATTTTATGTAATTTTTTTTTATATCTATAATAGTTGCCATAACCTAATACCATCAAATCAATATAATGGATTAATGCTGAATTCACTCATGATCTCGATCCTCAAATTTTCAACATCGGGTGCAATAATTATGCCACTAAGAACTGTTGCTGGTTAATTTTCATCTAGTGAATGATTGCATATTGGGACAAATTAAAGATGTAATTTTGATCTAAAATGCTACTCTTTTTCTTATCATTTTGGTATTTCCTAATAATTTTTTACATTTTTCCTCGTTACGTGTCTCTCTCTCTCTCTATCCCTTTTAATGGGCCGTCGAAGATCGTCTATTCGAACCTCGTTCCTAACGGGTCCCTGAAATTGTACGAATTCATAGCAATGGTGACGCTTGCAATGATAGTTCTCTCACAGCTTCCAACCTTTCACTCTCTCAGACACATCAACCTGGGTTCGCTGCTTCTCAGCTTGGGCTACACTTTCCTTGTGGTTGCTGCTTGTATTTATGCAGGTACGTACCTACCAAATTATGAATAGACCCTTGTGTCAATTTTCGCTCTTAATCAAACTAATCATGCATAATATTGTATTATATATACAGAAAACTTATCGTTAAAAAATGGACTTTTAAAGCTTTAATCATACTAATTATGGCTTATTGGAATGCAATAATCTACCGTACAAATGCATGGGTATACATCTCTGTATAAAAAAGTGGGTCTCGCTGATAAAAATAATTTTTTATTTATAATATTTTATGGTAAGATTCACTTTATTACAAAGATTCGTTCGGAACTTATCTATTTAGAGTTTGGACAAATCATTTATCATACATATATATATATGTGAACAAAATTATACGATGGTTACAATATTTATCAGAAGAGAATGATTTGTACAATTTTAAGATGTACAATATTCACATATTTTATTTGAAAATAATAAATAAATTTAAGACCTATATAGAAAAATAAAAATTAATTTTTTAATAATTTATGTTTACCATTTTTTAAATGAAGTAGGTGAGCTGGGCACTCTAAAAGTGTATAATTACTAAAAATAAAACACATGCGAAATCATCCGTGCGTCATGCTTATATCATTTTATCATTGACGTGGAAATGCAAATCTCTCTGTTATAAATCTGAGCTGGACCAGAGCAATAGCTTGAAAGTTTGAAACCTTTGCCCAGTCTACTTACTTTTACGAGAAAGGCTTGGAATTTTGATAATGGATTTTGAGTATTTTTTTTTATTTAATAGTTAAGTAAGTATTTTTTAATTAATGTTGTGAATTTTATTTATTTTAAAAAAATATTTAAGAAAATACATGAAAAATAAAAATAAAAAATTACACTGTCCAGACCCATATTTGGATCCGAGTCGGTGGGTGAGGTTTTTGACTTTGGAGCTTGTAGCTCTTCAAAAACATAAATGATGGTGGCGTATGATCTAGCGCCCAACCAGGCTGGGCAATTGACGTTTTAAATTCGTGTTTGCTGCTAAATTTTGCAAAATGATTCACCTGTTTGTTATCAACGTGAATATGCTTTCCAAGAATTAATAGGTATTCAGCAGTACGTTTCTCTACTCTTGTTCTGGCGATTAAATAAGTTCCAATATCTGTCGGCCTGCAGGTACCTCAAAAAATGCCCCTTCAAGGGAATACTCCTTGGAACCTTCAAAGCTACATAAAGTTTTCAATGCCTTTACTTCCATATCCATTATAGCTGCCATTTTTGGGAATGGAATACTACCCGAGATACAAGTAATTACAGCTTCTGAATAGAAGTTTTATGGTTTCTTTGGAGCTTTAGTTGTAAGATTCAAAACTTTGTTCTGCATATATAGGCTACGTTGCACCTTGAACTAGGGGACAGTTGGGCTGCACTACTGCATGATCGATCTGGTTGATTTAACCAAAATGCATAATCTCACATGCTGGGAATGCAGGTGTTGATTCATGCCTAAAATGGTATATAATAGTGAAGTAGTTTGTCCAGATGATATGAACAATGAAAGAAATAGAGTCAGGCAGTGGGTTGTCAGTGCTTTTTTATTTTAATTATGCCACACCATCAATGCAGGCAACTCTGGCTCCACCTACCACTGGGAAGATGGTAAAAGGCCTTGTGATGTGCTACAGCGTAATTTTCATTACATTCTACTCTGCTGCAGTGTCTGGATATTGGGTGTTTGGAAACAAAGCTAGCTCGAATATTCTCAAGAGCCTGCTGCCGGATGAAGGACCTTCCTTGGCTCCAACATGGGTTCTTGGCCTTGCTGTCATCTTTGTTCTCCTTCAGCTCCTTGCCATTGGCCTCGTAAGCTTGCACATGACATAACAATTAATATATATTTTCAGATATATATTTCTTTTAATTTTTCTAGTTGCTGAATCCCAAATCCACTCTACATTTCTTAAGCTATATTTCTTAGTTTATGCAATGTTTCAGGTCGTGTTGAGGTAAATTTCTGCTATGTAATACAGGTTTATTCCCAAGTTGCTTATGAGATCATGGAGAAAAATTCAGCTGACGTGAAACAAGGGATGTTTTCAAGAAGGAATCTTATTCCTCGGCTAATTCTTCGGACGCTATACATGATATTTTGTGGGTTTTTCGCAGCAATGCTTCCCTTCTTTGGAGACATTAATGCTGTAGTAGGAGCAATTGGCTTCATTCCACTGGATTTCGTCCTCCCAATGCTTCTATACAACATGACTTATAAGCCTCCACGAACGTCCCTCACCTATTGGATCAATGTCTCTATTATGATCATCTTCACAGGCACAGGAATCATGGGCGCGTTCTCCTCTGTAAGACAACTTGTGGTTGATGCCAACCAGTTTAAGCTCTTTAGCAGTGAAGTAGTCGGTTAAGTTCATAATAAATCACCCCCTTGGCTTGAAAGAACCATACCATTTTAGCCTGTAGGAATTTGAACTAGAGGTTTCACACTGCTTTTTTCGGTTATCTGTAACATGAGAAGGCACTGCAAAAACATTATGTGCTTATATAATCATATATATATAAACGAGTTTTCGAGTTTGCAAATTGCTTTTGCCGATGATGCCAATTGATTTGACCTCAATCTTTCCCAAGTCAGCTCCAATTGATCCTATCCATCGGCTCGGCTCGGATAGTATGAAAACGGGCCGTGTCGGTTCTTCTCTGCAGGCATATTAATGGCTGCTGCTATCGAGTAAATGTCATGCAGTACAATATTAAATTAAGAAAGGGCAAGCTTTGTCTGCTCACAATAATGCACGGGTTGTATATTTTTCAGCAGTAAATCCATTTCCATATCCTCCATTGTCATGAAAAAAAACAAACACGTCAAAAGATTGTGGTTTGATTTAGCTGCTGGAGATCATGCACCGATACAACGCAACATTTGCCTTCTCGAAGGGGCCGCCAGTGTTATTTAGATTAGGGCCAAAAGATATAATTGAGGAAAGGGGCCGGCCGGGCAATACGTGTTGGATAGATATATAATTAAAAGCATTTCTGATCTCTAAATTAACCGAAGTTGATATATTTATTCTCAGCGACAAAAGACATATTCCAAAGGAAACAAGTCTAGTGGCCAAGGCTAACCTTCCCGTCAATTGGAATATATCTAGCTAGGTTGGGGAAAGGGACTGTGAAATACACATTGGATACGATCGAGCATAATTTCTTATATCTATCTAAACTGAAGTAGGAATATTCTCATCCGAAAAAGACATATATACATACCATTAATGCAAACAAGTCTAGTGGCTGAGGCTAACCTTCCCGTCAATTAGAATACAGATTGGGAATTGGTCGTATATGGTCACGATGAGGTGGCCCAGTTGTTTTATTACTCGAATTAAATCATGAAGTTTACTCTTCCGAGATACCAGCATGCATGCATGATCACGTTTCAATTAAACTAGTTTTCTTTATTTCCGAGTATTATGCATGCAAAATCATGTAGATCGAGCCAGCCAATATGGCCCATTGCTGGCTATATATGGTGTTGGATTTTCTTTTCACTTGGCGTCTTTAGTGACCATGCTCACATGCCAACGTCCTTTGCATCTCTCGTGAATCTCACGTTCGTTGAAAAGAGGGACAACTCTACGAAATCTTTTTTTTTTTTTTCTTTGCAAGTTGTATAAAAAAACTATGCAATATTTGTTCCCCCGTAAGCGAAATCATTTTTGCATATTTGCATTTCCGAGGTAATACAATCAACACAATTAGAAAACTTTGGGTTAGATAATTCCTGATTTAGTTATACAGATAGAATGATATAAGATGAAAATTAAATAAAAGAGTAATGTTATATACCACACAACTATCTTATTTTTATCTTATTAAATAAGATGTAGCACATTCATCACTATTAAATAATAAAAAATATACAATAAATAGTCATTCAATAGTAATAAATATATCTAATCTTACTTAATGGGATGAAAGTGTGATGGTAACGTGATGTATATAATTTTCCTAAATAAAATATTATTAAATTATAATTAAAAAATTCTATATACTATATTATCATTCCATTTGCATTTCACTAAATAAAATGTAACACATTTATCACAATTGAATAATTATTTATTACATATTTTTTTTTATCATCTAATGGTAATGAATGTACTGCATTTTACTTAGTAGAATGCAAGTAAGATGATAATGTGGTGTATAGCATTACTCAAAGTTGTAATGATTAGACCAAACCAAGTCTTAATTAAAATAAGGAAAATTATACATATTATATCACTATCTCACTTCTATCTCACTATAAAAGATATATCATATTTATTATCATTGGATATTTTTTATTGGATGATTCTTTATTATTCAACGGTAATAAATATGTTATATCTTATATAGTAGGATGAAAATAAAATTGTAGTATAGTATATAGCATTACTTTTAAAACAAAGATGATCTTCTACTGCCTGCGTTCCGCAGGGAGGGGAGACAAGTCTCATTTGTTATTTTTTTACTCTTTCTATGTTTTGTTTTGCAATGCATGCATTTCATTTTTTTCAGAAGGGTGTTGTCTCTTAATTAGTGATCTCTTTAAAGTTATCGTTAGTTCAATTTAAATTTTTGTTTTTTTATGTATATATTGAGAAATATACACAAATTCATCCGTGATAATTTTTTTAAACATTTTAAAAATATCAAATGCATTAGCAAGAACTTCGAACGGTATATTTTTAAGAGAACTAATTAACGTTATTCTTTTCAAATAAGATAAAAAAATAATAATGGACTCGTACATATTTTTGTTAACCCAATAAAGCACAAAGCTTATAGTTTTCGAAAAAAAAAAAAAAAACAACCTTAATTGGCTTTTGATGAGGGCAAGGAATGTATGGACAGTCGTTTCTTATTCCACGTAGCGAGCGAGGACCACTGACGGCAACACGTATAAAAATACAAAAGTTTAGATCATGGAAGAGCTAGGAAATTAATATCTTCCAGAGAGAGCTTTGCATAAAAATCATCTTGTGATTCACCAACAGATATTAAAAAAGAAATACAGTTGCATGACGCATCCGTGTATCATGTGAGAGAGACTCATTAATCGACACATAAAGGCCAGTGGGCCCATAAAAAGATTTGGGAAATATTATATTATCAATATACATAGCTTCTTTTTTTTTTTAATTATTAATTAAGAAGTAGATGCACACTACTACGTAGGAACATGGTAATTGTTTATCCGCTGATGCCATCCGATGATCATGCACGTCCATTTTATTATATATATATATATTTATATTCTTTCAAGTGGGATATTTTCTAATTTTTTAAGAAAATTATCGGATTATTTTTATACCAATAAAAAAATATTAAATAATATAATATAAAAATAATTTATAAAATAATATAATTTAATGTAATGTAAAATTATTTTTTTATTATAATTATTTGTAATGACATTTTTCTATCAGGAGCTAGCTCCAATAATTAATGAACTTTCATACTAATTAATGTCGACCAAGGGCTTAATTTCTACCTTGACAGCCTTAATTAAATCCCGTAAATGGGAGAGTTAATGCCTTTTGGTATAGCAACTAACAAGATTATTGTAGCTTACTCGCTTCAACAGCTCTCATTTTCTTTTTTGGCTTTTTCTTTCTTGAGACATTTTTAGTGATAATTTGCATCAAATACCCATCAATATATATATATATATATATATATATATATATATATATATATATATATATATTTTATATATAATGATTACGAAGGGTCCTTTTGCTTCTAATCCAAACTATCGTTTTGGTTAGGTTGAGGTCAAAAGGCTATAGTATCTCCGATTATTTTTGTGGAACTGATTAGAATGAGAAGGAGTCCTCTACGCGCAACCGACTTAGTCCCAATAAATGAAGGCTTAAGAAATGAAAAGCTGTACGTCACACGGAAACACAGAAATTGATGGTCCAATATGTGGAGGGCGTGAACGCTGTAACTCAGGCGGCTCCATTTCTATTTTAATTAGGCCTAAAAGTCCTAACTAACGCCATTGAAGCTTCACCAACCCTATGAAAAGGAAGAACACTTCCCCCATCAACCTCAAATCCGATCCTCTACCCTTGAATCTTCTTGCTAACACCTCTCTCTCTCTCTCTCTCTCTCTCTCTCTCACTGTACGTGTCTGTGTGACTAGCAAGGAAGGAATGGAAAAATCTCGAGAACATAAAGAGAAACAACATGAAAGACCCAAGTCCCTTGTATGGGATTGTGGCAGCAGTCTCTACGACTCCTTTGAGCTCAACTCTTTCAAACGCCAGCTTGACTCCGCCATATCCCGCCGGACCATGTCCATGCCGCATTTACCCGATGGACGAGCGCCTCCTAAACCTCAGCCACCGCCTTCCGTACCCAAGAAACCCTCGAAGATCTCTCGGTCGCTACAAAAGCTTCTCAGGTCTGTGTTCAAGGCAAAACCAACTTCTACTTCTGTACTTAACGTTCAAAATCAGTCCAAGGAAGGGACGTTTTACGTTCATGTGTACGACAAGTCCGGGGCTCTTAACACGATACCGGAGGTTCCGGAGTTCGATTTTAGCGGAATTTCTCCTGAGATCGGTTCTTTGGTAGGGAAGTCAACCTCAGAGCGATTTACAGCCACTTCTATTGGTATTTCATGTGCTTAACAGCTCTTAAAATAATACATATATGCAGGTGACCGCAGACATTTTATCATTTTTATTTGTATATATAGTATGAATTTTCTAATTTGTTAATACTAAAAAACATAGATATAAGACCGAATGAACAGGATCGATGTACTCTTTTTGCGCGTTTAGACCTTGTTAATTAATTGTGCTTTGGGTTTTAAACTTTGACTATTCATTTTGTCTCAACTCTGAATTTCAAGTTTCAACGTCCATTGATCATCTCGGGTCAGGATTTCGGTTAATTATATATGTGTAATAATCTGCTCTTAAATAAAATAATATTAATGTGTCCCTGATCTTAGACATCAAGAACTGCATACTTTTCACACGGAGTGACGGAGCCAAAGAAATTACTAAATGGTGATCAAAGCTAGCTAGAAACTTTATGAATTTGATTGATGATTAATATAGAGAATAAACCAGCAGGGTTACAATAAAGACTAGATCACCTGTTCAAGATGATGAAGGCTTTCAAATTGCTAGTTCCTTTTAAGTTCTTTTTATTTTAGTCTCACTGCTGAAAATCCTAATTATGGGGATCATTTAGTACTTTAAGATCGATGGTCACTCCTTATTTATGGTTCTCGCTAGCTAAATGCACCAAGAGAGTTAAAGCCAGAAATAAGTTGATCCTGATCTTTGGAGAGAGCGTTACTATTTAATTGGTTGTATTAATTGAAGTTTGGGATTTGAGTGCTTTTGCTCACCATATTTAGTTAATGGATTTATTTGTGACGATTGATCTTCATCAACGAAATTAATTAAGTTTTGTAAGCTGAACTCATGTATAAGTCCTGGTGTTTTCTGTGAGCGTATGATTTGTGTTCCCCTTTTAATTCTTTTTTTAATTCTTTTCATAAATTGACGTGATTTTATTTAATCTATTAAAAATATTTTATAATAAAAATAATTATATAATCTAATTAATCACATCAAATTATATCAGTTGATGAGATTTTTTTTATATAATTTTTTTATGATTAAAATATTTTTTAATTAGTAAACTATTAAAATCTTACGATGCATTGGAACTAAATAATCCTAGCTCACAATATGAATCTTGAAACTAATAAAAAAAAAAATTAAACTTACTTCAATAGTACCTTTCATTTAGAAACCCAGAAAAAAAATAAAAAAAAGACTTAAACAAGATAAGGATGATTTAAACAAATTATATATATATATATTAAGGATGCTGCTGCATTACAACAGATTTAGTTTATTGTGACGGATGAAATTGCCACAAAAAAAAAAAAAGAAAAAAAGAAAATTGTCACATAAATTTTTTGGCGACGGATTGAAACTGTCCCATCTTCATTTACAACTGTCACAAGAAGGTGTCACAGAAAGTATTTTATAACTATTTACCATACGACTGTCACTAAAAGTCTTTTTTTTTTTATGTGACGATTAGAAGTCTGCCATGAGATGCAATGTTCAAATATGAAATAATTTTGTGACAGTTAAGTTCCATTATAGAAAGAACATTTGAACGTTTGATTAACAATTAAACGAGTTCCATTATAGAAAGAACATTTGAACGTTTGATTAACAATTAAACGTTTATACGATCGATTAACATTTAAACGATAAATATCTAATGTTCAATATTTGTTATTTGAATGTTTGATTTTTACATTCGAACGTACACATTTGTGATATGATTTTTGAATTTTGCATTTGCACATTATTAGACAATTATTCAAATGTCAAAGATTAAACGTCTGCATGGTTAATCAATGCGTTCGAACATATCTTTTTTAATCATTCAAACATTAAGAAATATTTATTTGATCGTAACAGTAAGTTTGAAAGTTTGTGGAGTATATACCTTTGGACATAATACCTTACATTTGAACGTATATATCATACGTCTGTATAATTCTATTCGAACGTTAATTTGAATATAATATCATATTTGAACGTTTTTTATTTATATCAAACGTATTGATAAGAACTAATAATTTTATAAAATTAAAAAATATATAAATTATATCATATTACACCACAAATAATATCATCTCATGAAAATGTTTTAGAGAATTACAAATTAGACGACAAAAGTTTTAAATAATGATAGGGTTTATTTATTCTTCTTTCCTTGCCCATTGAGATTCTGTTGAAGTGTCACAACACATTCTATCTAAACTAACATTTTTGTTTGTACTTGTTCTTAAACTTTAATCCATATTCTTTCCTCCTAATCTTTTTGTAGCTTCAGCAAATATGTCTCTAAATTGGACTGTCGTGATTAAAGAGGCTCCAACTTCTATTGTCTTGACTTCATATGCTCAATTTCATGGCGTGTAGCGTCTAAGCCCTTGGTAAGATTATTAACTTCTGAAATTGAGGCAGTGGATGATGAATCGACACACTTGAAAGAACGTCCCAAACCTCTTACCAAACTAGACTTGGTCTCGATGACCAGCATAAATATGTCAATGTCACAAGGAGAAGATTCTTTAGAGGTTGATTGCATCTCAATCATTTTTTCTACAATAATTAGAAAGAAAACACACAATAAATAACATATTAAAAGAAATAGTAAGAAAACATAATATTCATTCACATCTAGGCATAATTTATTCACACAAAATGACTTCACTTACATAATTATCTTTGGTGACAGGATCAATTCACTCGATGTGTGCATCAGTGTGAGTAGCAGCATAGACATGAATAAAAAAAAAAATTCAGGATCATCGCGTTTCTAACATAGCCACAATGGTAATTTTAAAAAATCATGTTAGTATTTAAATAAAAATATGATAAAAATGACTAAATTTTAATAAGTAATTACTATTTTTTCGGCACAATTCCTCATAAGGTCACCTTCAGTAGGACTCATGCATAATTTCTCACATGAGTGGTGCATGAAGAGCTCATCGAGTTGCCACTATATATATTTGATAGGATTTGTTACGAGTCGAGTATCATCTCTATTGAAAACTTACCATGTGGGGTAATCATTACTTGGTTATTACTGGATCGGAGAGTGCCATCCCAAGAGGAGGAGTGATTGACTGAGCATATGAACTCTCTAGATATGACCTCATATCGTTGGAGTGTTGAACAAGGAAGAAGACGTGTTCGGCATGAGCATGGGGTTACACTAGATTTTGTTCCTCCGACCTAGTCTGGGGCCGGTGTTGCACCCCATGGTCAGAGTACTAGTTAGCAATTGATGGGTACACTTGTAGGTGATGCACAACCTACTTGGCTCGATGTGTGCCTTGCTTGGATTGATGCGATGGTCTCAGATATTATTATGCACATCAACAGATAGGATCGAGTTAGTATAGTAGTGTCACCGAGGTTGGCTATCGTTTAGATATCCTAAATGAAAAGGTCAATGCATTAATTGAGGAATTTCATACATTTGTAAACAACTCGTTACAAGTGTTTTACACTTTTATCATATTTTTTTATTTATATTTTAATATGTTTCTTTTTCTATAGTTTACCTATTTCAATTCTCTATCTTTTTTTAATTTTAAAATAGTTTACATTCAACTTTAATGACTATCGTTCAAACGAATAACTTACAAGCTCTCACATAAATGGGCTTAATGTTCAAACTTACATGAACCATTTGAACGTAACATTTTATACATGTACATGTACTCACTTGAAAACAACATCATCTGAGTTATGTTCGAACGAAACATTATTATAGTTTAAACATATAACCATTTCTCGTCCACATTTAGTGACGATTTCTTAAAATCATCACAGAAAATGAAATTTTTCTATGATGATTTCAGGATTGTCATAAACTCAAAATTGCTATAAAAACTTAATTGTGTTGCAGTGCTAGTGGGCTGCCTAGCGATTACCGCTTGACATATCGGCGATACCGGTAGTTGAAAATTTTTTTTTTCTTTAAAATATTTTTTAATATCCTTAGTCATTAAAAAAATAAAATAAAAATATATAACTTTATTAATAATTAATTTCTTAATTATTAAATAAAAAATAAAAACATAAAATAAAATACATGAGCGTTAATATTAAAAAGGCAAACTCATGAGTCCATTCAGCATTTTCCATATATCAATGCAAAATACTAGTTGTCTCGAGGATGGATCTTAATATAATTATTTTTAAATTTTCGTTTTTTTTTTAAATATTTAAGAATATAAAAAAATAAATAAATAAATAAATAAATAAATAAAGCTATTGAGACTTCTTAAGAAAATTTGTCGACACCCACTCGGCTGGTGTAGCGCCACTCTATGTTAATACATTGCAAACACCTGGCCGATTAATACTTAATATAATGCAACGATTGGGCTGACCCAGGTGACACGCTGGTGGCACCATCGGCCCAGGTTGCGCCACCTAGGTACTGCTACTTAATTAGGTTGTACAGGCAAACAAGTTAGCACTTGGGATGGGGACAAAGGAGGATTGTGCTTTTTTTCTTAAAAAAAGAATAAAATTAAAAAGTAATAAATTTTGTTGCCACGCACTGTAAGACAATTAAAAAGCTAGCCAGCACGGAGAGAAAAATGTTTGGTTAACAAAGACAGATCATCAATGGAGATATTGTATCCTTAGCTGGAATTGCTGATTTTTTTTTTTTGGCATTAATGAGATGTTAATGTTCTCTGACTAATATTCTTAATCATATCCTCTTGCCTCGACAATGTGAAATTGCTAGCTAGCTAGGCTGTGGGCCCCTCTTTGAATTTTGAAGATCGATAGCTTAAGTTAGGTTGATATATTTCTTAAGATCTAAATTTAGGACCAAATCCGGCCGCCTGTATAGCTAGCTCATCAGTCAAGCCACATGAACTCTTTCAAATGCTTAAGCAAGAGACTTGCATGTTTCAAATCATCCGTATACCGCAAGACAGTAAGTATTCTACGAACATTAATATATATATACACATACATATATATGAGTTGTATACATCAGAAAATGAAGAAATTCATTAATTAAACTATACCAGTCCCTGCGCAAGCCTGCAGGAGGACCCATGTAATGGCCGATACCTGAAGGCTAAAGGTACAGGTAGTTAGGCCCTTTTTCTGGCGAAAGGGTGATCACGTTTTAGAAACCTATCCCCGACCCAATAATAATGACGATTCAACTGCATAGATCTGAAACCCATGGACCATGACCAATTCATTATTGATCAGTAGCTGAGCTCTTTATTGAGCTTTTGACTCGTGTCTTATCCTCCTCCATATAGGATTAGGGAATGCAACTCAAGTTGCCAGAGATCGAATTCGTCACCTTTTAAAGAACAATTTATTAACAAAATGATATTGTTATTTTGATTCATTGTAAAATGGATTGTAAAATGATAATTAGCATTAACCGATTTCATAAAATTTTATGGAATTAAAAAATAAAATTTTCATATTTTTGAACTTTTGAAAATGAAAGATTCATTTAAATAAAGACTTTTTATTTATTTATTTATTTATTTTTATCTGAGATATTCCAAATGGGCTAATTAATTAATGAAAAGTTCTGTTTATAAGTCGGCATGAATAACATACCTAGTAAGAAAAAATGCAACATGACCGATAAATGAAGATATGAAGGAAAAAAATGTACTAAACAAAAAAATGTCGTGGGACAAAAAAGTAAATAATAGGACAGAGGGTGCGGTGTAATTCTTCGCGGTTAAGAATAAAATTATTTTTTAAAATTTTCGGAAAAGCCGAATGTTATTATTGAGTCTGATTTTAATAAAATATTTATTTATTTAGTTTTATATAAATGTCAAGCACAAATATTCTTTATCATAAATAAAGTTATTTTGTATTAAAATATTGAAATTATAAATTAGAGAGTATGTAAAATTTTTATTAAAATTTCTTAAAATTAGTGCAATAAAAATCATAATTTAAAATCTTTGTACATGATCTAGATAGTGTCACACCTCGCTGAACTAAGTCATGCATGCAGCTTTACCTTCATATATATTATAATCTAGGTGGTTTGAAAACATAAAAACAACTAAAATAAACCGATAACTCGGTAAGAAACCTATTATAATTTAAACATACATAGCATAAGATTTTTCATAAAATATTTCATGCTAAAAATTAAAATCATAAATGTTCATAAATATGCTGATGACATGCATGACTTATCTATCTGAATTACTGGCTGATATGATTTATCTAATTGATTTGATTGACCAATACACGTAACAATTTGTGTGAGGTTGTGCACCAGACCCACGTCCCGTGGCCGTAAGGGGAGCTGCTGATAGTATTCTAGTATACTATGGTTAACCATATTTGTGTCTGTGGCTTTCACATCTACCTTAAAATTGTATTGGTACCATCCATTTGTATGAACATTTGATTAAACTGATATGGTTTTTATCTTGTATTTGAACTTAAGAAAACTTACGTGTTTTATACAACATGAGATGCATGATATATATATATAATATCGAATGAAACACAATGAATGACGCACTTATAAATATCATAACATGTTTTGTCGTATATATATATAATGACATGCGTGGTACATAAACAAAACCTTTCAAAGATACTATTTACCTTGTAGTGTTGCTTCTTAAAAATTTTAACACAAAATTGATCATGGTGCTGGACTGTGAGGTTTATAGATGACTAGTTTGAGTTAGACTCGGTTAATACATGTAATGATACTAATCTGTCGAACACTCAGTCATGCTTATCTAAGAAGAAAGTTTGAATTTAAAAATATGATCTAGTAGTTCATTCAATATAATATTGATAGTAACTGAAATTGTATAGAGGATTTCAATTAGTGATGATTTTAAATTGAAATAAATTTATAATGACCAATCTTTAAATTCTAAAAAGAATCTAACTCATTCAATAAATAATAAATAGGATTTAACCTAGTTATTGTGTCTAATTCAAACTCATAATCAACTTCAATAATTTATCATTTATGGACTTATCCAATATGACCTTTTAAATATAATTTAGGTCTAATAAAAATTATAAAAATCTCAACTTTAAAATTATTAGATTGGGATGTTACATTCAGGCATATTGCCTCCTAAGGTACGAGCACTTTGCCTCCCAGAATACTCACCTAAGGTATAAATAAATAGTTTTTATGAAAAGCTTCATTCTTTTCTCAAATAGTTCATTCTTATTATTATAATAAATAATTATTTTTGTTGTAAATACAAGAAAGATATTTTATATAGTAAAAAAAGAGTTTTCTTCTCAATAAACAGATTCCAAAAACTAATTTTTAGCTTGATAAAGGCCTTACTTTAACTGTGATCCTTTCATTTTGTATTTATGAAACGACGAAAAAAGAGTAAAATGTGATTCTTCGAAGATGAAAATTGGGTTTGAGCCTGCATACAAGGAGAAGATCAGTATATTAGATTACAGTGTGGCATGTGTATGGCGATTTATAATTAGGAGCTCGATCTAGTATAATAATAAAATTCATTCCTAGATCTTGAGGTAATGTATAAAAATGTTGTAATATTTATTATATATGGGCTAAAAGTGATGAATTCATGGGATGGAAATAATCTTGCTTCCAAAAAAGTAATCCATATTGGTCAAGCATGTTATTAAGTATTGAAGATAGCACGCTTTTGGGTGGAGAAAGGTCAATCCATCAATCTAGCCTATTCACACTACAAATATCTCTGTCAATTTATCCTAAGACTTCGTAATCTTTTTCATGACATGTTGGAAAAGTTCAAATGCTGAACAAAACCCTCTGTTAATTATTAAGACTGTATTTAAATATTGAATTGAATTAAATTTTTTATAAATAATAATGAGTTGAGATGGTTGATTGAGTTTTATAAAATTTATTTAAAATAAATTTATATGTTTAAATTTTAAAATAAATTTAAATATATTTATAAAAAGTTAAAAAAAAAAAAAAATTAGATACGAGCAATAGGGTACTGATCACTTAAAGCTGATGGGATCGGTTTGTCGGCAAGCAAGCATATTTCTCTAAATAAATATATATTTTATGGGCAGGGATCAAAAGTCAATATATGAAGCTGATGAGATTAGTTTTGATGGTGCAATATGTCCACGAAGCAAATTTATCAAGGTCCTAAACGTCCCTATCAGGGAAGTATAGCTGATGGTGCTATACGCGTATGATGGGATCAATTCTGTTCATGTCAGGGATGTGCTACTGTTTAGCTACAGTGTTAAAATCATGTGAGTTGAAGCCGGTTGCAAACTTATCCAGGTTTAGGCTTAAATTTGAACCGAACTCAGCTACGCTGAATGCAGTCAAGGAACCAAACTAGCCTAACTTATCAATGCCTAGATATCAATTTGGGAAACTTATCATTAAATGCTTAACTAGATAATGTGGAATCAAGTAAATGAATATGGAGAGAAAACAAGTAAAATAAACAGCATATCAATAAATAATATGTTCTATTATGTGATATCAAAGATCAAAAAGAAAATGGCAAACAAACAATCCAATACTCTATTAAAAGTCTTTTAAGTTACAGAAAACTTGAAATTGAGGAATTTTTTCAGAAGTTTTTCTTTTTTTTAGAGTTGAATGTTGAGATCCACATTAGAATATACATCATTCCCGGGAAGTCCATGATTATGGCCCCTTACTAGGCCCAATGCATAGGAAACGAAACCAGGTAGCCATCCGTATGGTATTCGAATTTGACGGTCCCGATAGGCTAGGGCCTAGGCTCTTAGATTTTTCATGATAAGAATTTTAATGGTCCATCCCTCTCCTTCCTCAACTATTTGCTATATACGGGCAATACTGCAACACATTTCACCTCGTGCAACAAAGAGGAGAGAAAAAAGTTCAACTTTATTGCTGAAACATGATTACAAATCCGATATTTCAATCTCTTCTTAACACTACGACCTTCTTGGTCCCTGCAACTGTTCTGGGTTCTTCTCCTTTCTTGCAAAACCCCCTTGAAAATTCATGTAGAAAAGGCAGGGAACCCAAGGGTTACAGAGAGAGAAGGCTTGGTAAGATGAGGGGAGAGGTTGTTTGCTGGGCATTGCTCCCAGTTGATCCATGGGCACCCAACATCGATTCAGAGAGCATAGCTTCGCAGCTTTTTGCTTTTTCTTTGTTTCCTTACCTCGGTTTCTTGTACTTCATCACCAAATCCAAGTCTTCTCCAAAGTTAACCCTTTTTGGGTTCTACTTCTTGCTCGCCTTTGTGGGGGCTACCAGTGAGTTTCTCAGACCCATTTTCCTCTATATTTACTTTCGTGTTAATGTTGGAATGTGCTGAGTTTAATTTCTGTTTGTAATGGGATTTTTCACATTGCTAGTTGTACAATTATGAATTTAGCACTATTTAGGTCCTTCTGGGAGACCCTTTTGCTCCGTGTATCAGGTAAAGCTTTCTCGAGTTGTCAAATTGCGTTGGTAGTTATTCCGATTATGGCAAAACTTGTAACTATGCTCTGGAGAAACAAGTAAAAATTTACTCGAGAAATGGTAGTTAAATAGGTCTAATATGTCTTCCAATCCCGAGAACCTCGTTTATTTGCACGCAAGGCAAACAGGCGGCAGCTTAAATTGTATGAGAACCGGGGAAACCTGTTTCCCCGTGAAGTTTTTTGTGCGCCAAGATTGTTCACCTTTGTTCAAATTCTTCGAACTGATTTTCTTTTATTATTGCAGGCGTTTTTTTGTGTCCTAAGTGGTGATAGAGCCAAAAGGTTATTTCAAATTTGTAATCTGCGTACTGAGAGTGCTATAATAGGTGATGGATGACGGGGGATTGTTGCCATCTCCTCCGGTCCGCATTTTTGTAACATCTTATTATAAATCTAGTAATTTTGTTAGGACTGCATTGATTTCCTTTCACCCAAAAGTCTTCGCACTTTTTGAATCATTGGCTCCTGATGGGTTGCCATGGTCTGCCTTGTTAAAATGCACTGAAGAATCGGCCTCCATGAAATTTCATTCAGTGAAGGTTACCTATGTTGGTATCATTACGTATAACAGAGTAGTTATCATTTGCCTTACTTTTGCCACTTGTCTATTACTGTCAACTGCTTTGTCTCAGCTTTACTAATTTTCTTCACATTGGTATTTCTTGCCCAATGAACAGTTCCTGCTGGGATTTATGGTAACTTCTCTCACTATTGAGCCATACCATCATTCGATGATCGAGTTCACATATAGATGCCTAACTGTGTAACTCTGTTTATATGGTTGAAACAGCTAAGGTACATTATGGTACTTCCTTATCCAATGTGGATTGGTTACATGGTGGAGCTGAGTCACTTCTTACTCTAACCAATTTGTTTATCGTAATGGGGTTGAGAGAAGCTCTTCGGAGAGCTCAAGATGCAAAATAAAGCACATCCAATTAGGAGAGCTCAGGTGGTATGGTTCTCAATATCTTCTAAAATCTCTACAATAATCTGCTCTATTCTAGCAGATTTGGCTCCTCTTATTGTCATATTTTTCACTCCAGATTAAGCCCAAGTGGCTTCAGCTGCTGTGCTTTTGCTTGTGGTTGAGATTTGTCGCCTTAACTAGATGTACAATAAAGAATACGTTAAGTCATTTGATGTTGGTTCGTTTACAGAATCTCTCTGGACGTAGAATTAAGTCTCCAGTAAATCATTTTTTATTTTCTTTCTTCATTATTGCTGTATCTATTGTATTCTCTCATTTAGTGGTTTGATGCGTTTTTCATTGCTTCATGATTTCAGATAGTTTGCTTTTCCCTTAAAGGGATTGCTGTATTGGATTAAGATATTACTTTTGTGTAACGTTTTGGTTTTGGGAGATAAAACCGGTAAAGAAACCATTCTTCGATGATGTTTTCCTTTGGCTTCTTGGATGGCCCTAGGATTCCATGTAAATCCTGATCCCCCATGGTTACTGCTATCAACGCTTTCCTGCTGAAGCCATGGCGCAATGCTAGAGTGGATGGATTACTTGGTTTTGGACTATGATATCAACCAACAAGAAGAACCGTATGCAAGATTTTGGAAAAAAAAAAAAAAAAACCCGTTAACCGGTATCTATTTCATAGCTAAAATTAAAGGGGGATCTATGTATTCTACAAGCATCCCATCCTTATGAAACAAGCTAGATTCGACAGGTCTAAACAAGATTGCATTCCACATGCATTTTTGTTCTTAATTTAGAGCCCAAGGGGAATTAAGAGAAAAACGGTTGCGAGTCAAAAGGGAAATTTGGCTCAATATCCACTGGGTGGAGTGAGTCCAAGTCTAGAACAGGGGAACTGGGGGCAGAAGCGTTGGCTGGGATTATCTTTTTGAGTTCCGATTCAAAATGATGCTCGTTGTGAACCCCTCCAAAGTTGCTCTTCCCGAGTGGGGACACTGCGAAGTAGTTTGATTCAGGGGTGGCTGGAGATAAAAATGGCGAGGAAAAACTGTCCAGGAGAGCGTTACTGTCTAGAGCCGAAAGTGAAAAGCCATTGTCTTCACTCTGCATGCATCCAAACGAAGTGGAAGGAAAAGAGAAGGGATATGTCATCTCTCTACGGTCCAAGTCCTCAGTGACAATCCTCAAACTGCTTGGAATGTCTCTGAGGATGTCAAGTGGTCGCTCTTGTTCATTATGATTGTTGTTGTTGTATTGTTTCTGTTCTTGCTTTTCTGGTGATGGTGGTGCTGGAACCGAATTGGTAGCATGGGAACAAGTGTGCCTACCTCGGTACGTGATGTCAAATGCGTTTGGGTCATCATCTGATCTCTGCAGTTGCTTTGTCGCCCAGCAGTTTTGAGAGTTGCGAAATGTGCATCTATAGTAGCTTCTGCAAATGTAATATATAACGTTATTTTTTTTCCCACCATGATCAAAGAGTCAAAGACAAATGTTCGTGCGGACGCCACACGTGTGGATGACCCAGTTGACTTCATGTAAAGAGGAAAAGACTGTCTCACCTGGGATATTTGGCTCCTAGGATGTCTTTCTGACCATATTTTCTCCAACTATAGCCATCTTCATGGGGTCCTTCCAACCCAGTCTCAGATCTCACTCTCACATGGTCCGTCCATCTGGGCAATATCCTCCTGCAACCCAATTTAAAAAACATGTATTAGCTAAAGTTTCTTGGCAGTAGCAAGAATTATGTTTTGTGGATCTGAAATTCACCTCTTCTTTGAGATATCGTCAGTGCCCTGATGATCCTTGATACCCTTGTCAAATTCATCGGTCCCGAGACTTCCGTTGACAGAAATTGGAGACCCGGGCACACCTGCCATTACTCCTTCAATCTGAGGCTGTCCGATCGAGCCACTACATCTCAGAATCATAAGAGCCTTCTCATATGAAGCTAATATCCTCTGCAACAATGTCTCT